>NC_023174.2:6387059-6691204 GCF_000231095.2 Oryza brachyantha
GTTACACCACGATTGCCTGTCCATACTCCACCACGCCTACCCTTGCCTTGGTACGTCAAATAGTTCGAAGCCATACTCCAGATCCCACCTTACCCATTTCGGTTAGCAGTAAATTACTTTCAGGGTTTCCCGTGAACCGGTCCTTAATTGCCATGGTGCGACTCTCAAAACCATGCACCCACAGCCCACCATCATCATTATTTTAGTTGACATTAACCTGAACCGGGTAATGAATTACAATTAATAGCTATTCAGAACTAGTAATGATTAAGTGTGATCCCATGAGCTACTTGTTGTAAGCACGGCTAAGCATTAACCTAGGCCTAACTCTACTCAAGTTACCCCTGGTCTAACATGAATAAAGTTGGGTAAACAACGGCATAATAATAAGGGTTACCCCAAAATAAATACAATAAATATTTAATCAAACAATGCATATTTGAATAAATAAAGCGGGGAATTTGGAATAATAGGTTCAATATGATCAAAGATGAGTGCCACTTGCCTTGCTCTGGTCCTTGGGGAACTTCAGCGACAATCTTGAAATACACCGGCTCTTCGGCGGGGTCCGAATCTAAGCGACAAAACACAAAAATAAATAAAACAGGCACAAACTCTACTGAAATAGTAAAAGAAAGTATTTTTAATGGATTCTTGACAATTATGAATTTAATGAAATTTGAATGGATTAGATATGAATTTTAGAAGTTTTCTGGGTTTTTAACTAGACAGAAAAATCCTAAATCAATTATTGCGCAATTAATAGGGCTACTGATGTCAGCGAGGAGAGAGGGGGCGCTGACGGGTGGGAACCACCCAGCGGGTGAGAGAAGAAAAGGGGGCTGACAGCTGGGCCCCATGGGAGGAGAGAGGGAGTAGGGTCGGCAGTGGCTGGCGAGCTGGGCCCCCCGACCAGAGGGAGAGGGGAGAGAGGATGGGAGGGGCGGTCGGCTGACGAGTGGGACCCGCTCGTCAGCGACCCGCCACAAAGGGGGAGGAGGAGGGCGGCTCGGCCGACCACAAGGGGAACGGTGAGGGCGGCGACGGCGCGACTCGGTGACGTCGATGGCGCGACAGGCGCTGCGGCGACGAAGGGGATGGTGCCCGGCGATGGCCGAGACGACGGCGACGACGCGGCGCACCGTGACAATGCGACGGGGAACACCAGCCGGCTCGAGGAGAAGGCGGCAACGGCGTAACAAACCTGGCGGAGCTCCGGCGGCAGCGGGGCCACTTCAGCGACGGCGAGGCAAAGGCGGACGTGCCGGCACGGGCGTGTCCACGGCGATCGGCGACGCGAGTGCATGGCGGCAGCGCATGGGGCCGGCGGCGGCACCCGAGAGAAAAGTGGGAAGGAGAAGGGAGGGGTGATGCTCACCAGCGAAGCGAGGACGGCGGTAAGTCGGCGAGAAGGAGGAACGGGTGATGGCCAATAGAGCGGGGGCAGCGACGACCCGAGCGCGGACGGCGACGCGTGGATGATGAAGTCGGGCGCGACGGCGAAATGGGCGAGGAGGCGGCGAGGGTGCTCGGGCGTCCAGCGGCGACGACGGAAGCCGGTGGAAGGTCAGCGAGGTCGAGGCGGCGGTGGCGACGTGGATAGGCGGCGACGTCCGATGGTCGGCATTGAGATCGGTTGGTGGCGGCGAGGAATTGGCGGCTTACGGGTGAGGCGAAAAGTGGTGGCTGGGCGGAGAGGTGGGGGCTTTATAGGGTGGCGGCGCCTGCTAGGGCAGAGTGGCGGTTCCGGAGTCCGCACCGGCCACGGCGCGACAAAGGCAGCGGCGTGTTCGGCCACGATGCGGTGGCGCGGTGAAGTTGGGGCGGAGGAGGACTCGGGCGCAGCCGGCGCGGTGGGGTGCGGTTGCTGACAGGCGGGCCCCACCTGTCAGCGGCGCGCGGGAGGAGGGAGGTGGCGGCAGACTTGGTGCGCGGCCGAGCGGGCGAGCTAGGCCGAGGCGGCTGGTGGCCAGGCGGGGTCATGCGCACGTGGGAGAAGACCGGCTCGGCTGGGCTGGCCCACGAAGGAAGAGGGGAAAAAAAAAAGAGAGATGAGGAAAATTTGACTTCGGCCCAATTTGGGAAGGAAAGGAAAAAAAGAAAAAGGAGGGAAATGGAAAGCCCCACTCTTGCCGAATTTGAAATTAATTTGTTTGGCCAAATTATACTTCTTCAATTTGAGTTTAAATCTAGTTAATCGATTTGCGAGCCTCGATTTAATTAAATTAATTTCTTTTAGAGGAATTTTCCTGAGTTAATTAAGCCAATTATTATTTACGAATTTCTTTTACGAATTAAAGCTTAGGATAAAACTCCGGGTGTGACAACATGCTCCTTGTAGGAAAGGTTTTTTATTTTCTGGAACAAAGCATCTTTTAAAATTTCAGTGTATGCAAATATCTATAATCAACAGAGGTGAGGTTTCTTGATGCATGCTGCTATCTTGTTTAGCTTGACAAGACAATGAATTGATCCAGCAACTCCGCTCTTTGGTGGACGGGATCCTTCCGCTGGTCTACTTCCTCAATTATTGGTATGGTTTCTTCAAATGCATGAAACCAAATTTAACTATTATGTATCTTCTTGCGCATGACCTTTTTGTTGATTCATACTTCACTGATGGTTTGTGATATGGTGTTTGGTTGCCCTAATTGAAAACTATGATCCCTTCTGAATAAAAATAAGTTTCATGTTTCTGTCCTATATGTAAATTATTTTTGTGATGTTTTTATTTTGTAAAGGTGCAACATGGATAAACAATGGATGGATGTAGCTAGTTACACAATGATCTCTCGGTTGAAATCATTAGTTAATAGTATTGTGTTAGTATTGTCTCTAAAGTTATAGTAACTAATTGCATGTAGGCATACAAATGGATATGTGGAAGGAGTAACCAGGTTTATAGAATTTGCTTTTGCTAATTCATCAAATGGGAACTCAATATTATGCCCTTGCAAAAACTGTGGTAATAGTTATTGGACGAGACGTACTGTTCAGGAGCACTTGATTTGTGATGGTTTCATCCAAGGGTGCAAAACATGGTTGTTTCATGGAGAAGAAAGTACTTTTATGACTGATGATGGGGGTCATAGGGTAGAACTAGAGAAGTCAAATGAAGAGGATGATATTTCTGGTTTCCATCAAGATCTAGCATGTGGGTTGGATAAGATGGGAGATTTAGAAGAGAACAATGAGGGGCAGCCTAATGCTGATATTGTGGATTTTTACAAGTTGGTAGATGATGCTGGTGTGAACACCAAAATTTTATAGTTTTCCTTATTGGATTCGGATAAAGAAAGGCGCAATCATCGATGGAGATTCTATCCGAAAGAGACTGAATTCAAGAAGGAATCGTGAAGACCAAGGAATGACGGCGTAAAATTTATCTATTAATTAGAGTTAGTTTAGATTTTTCTTTTATCTCTAAGAGAGTTAGAGTTCGACCGGGACTTGTTTATTTTCTTTTATATATTAGAAACCGTGTCGTATTAGAGATAGAGTTTGTTTTTATCTATTAGGAATCGTGTGTTGTGTCTGACATGGACTAGCATCGACCTGAGGGTATAAATATGTATGCCCGAGGTAATTCTAAATCATCTACATCATACAGATCAACTACTTTCGGCGCATCGCCACCCTCTTCACCGAGGTCTCAACTCCGGTGGAACTTGGCACCTGACGAGAGGCTGCATCGTCTCGATCTCTGGTGGAGGGATAAGTCCTACGTTCCGTCAGGCCACGGTAATCGCATCGACTAGACTGGAACTGTCTTGGTTCGGTCCAATCTTCTAATCTGGTTGTGCATTTGCTAGTTATCATATTAGTTTCAACTTGAGTTACTTTTGTATCTTCAGTTCATCTGGTCGACAATTTTGGGTGATTTACATTGGTTTGACATTTGCTATTTAACATATTCAATATAGTACTGTCTCGGTTAGGTCTGATCTAGCAGATTGTGTTTATCAGATGGTTTATATCAGATTGGTGTATCTTTGTCACACCCGGAGTTTTGTCCCAAGCCTAAATTCGTAAAAGAAATTCGTAAATAATAATTGGCTTAATTAACTCAGGAAGAATCCCTCTAAAAGAAATTAATTTAACTAAATCGAGGTTCACAAATCAATTAACAGGATTTAAACTCAAACTGCAGAAGTATAAAATTTGGCCAAACAAATTAATTTAAAACTCGGCAAAAGTGGAGCTTTCGTTTTTTCCCCTCCTTTTCCCTTTCTTTTTCCCTTCCTACTCAAATTGGCCCGAAGTCCAATTTTCCTCCTCTCTCTTTTTCCTTTTCCTTTTTTTTTTTCCCCTCTTCCTCCCGAGCAGGCCCAGCCAAGCCGGCCTACCTCTTCCTCTAGGTCGGCCCAGCCGAGCCGGCCTCACCCGTGCGCGCCTCCTCCCCCTTGGGCCGTCGCTCGGCCCAGCGCGCCCGCGCCCGCCCGCAAAGTCCGCCGCCACCTGCCTCCTCCTTTGGGCCGCTGACAGGCGGGGCCTACCTGCCAGCGACCGCGCCTGCGCCCGCGCCGGCCGAGTCCGAGACCGCGCCGTGCTGCCACCGACTCCAACTCCTCCGCCGCAACCGTCGACGCCGAATCCGGCTCGTCGCTGACCCGGTCGCCTCTCCAAACACTGCCTCCGCCCTAGCCGGCGCCGACACCCTATAAATTCCCCTCTCCCGTGCTGCCTCGCCGATTTTCGCCCGCCACTCAAGCCGTCGCTCCTCATCGCCGCCGATCGATCTCCGCCGCCATCGCTGATCGACCGCGCCCACCCGCGTCACCACCTCCGCCTCGACCTCGCCGACTCACCCGCACCGTTGCCACCGCCGGTGAGCGCCTCCTTCCTCCTCCCCTCTCCATTTTCCTCCACGGCCGACCGCCACCGAGCCGCACGCCGTCGCCAGACGTGTGCGGTGCTCGCGTCGTCGCCGCCCGTCGCCGTTGTCGTCGCCTTCGCGACGTCGTCGTCAAGCCGCCGCCACCCGCGGCCATAGGCGCCCGTGCTCATCGCTCGTCGTCGTCGCCGTGCCAATCCGTCGCCGCAGCTATGCTAGGCTACGCCGCGTGCGCCGCCATCTCGGTCGTGTGCCGTGCGCTGTCGCCGGACGCCGGACGTCGCCTTCGCGCCGTCGCCGCCATGCCGCGCGCCGTCACCGTGCACCGCCGCTGTCGCCGCCCGCCGGTTGCCACCGTCTGCCGAGCACCCCTTCATTTTAATTTACTCAATTATCTTTATTCATTTTAATCTTTGTTATTTGTTTAACCGCTGCTTTATTGCAACTAACCCTAAGCCTGTCCTTGATGGTCCTTATGCATCATTTATTACCCTCTTTCCATGTTACTTGTTGAGTACGGTGGTTTGTACTCAGCCTTGCTCAATTTCCCCCTTCAGAGTTAGAAGTTGAGTCTGGTGGAGAGGACTCTCAGGAGTGAGCTGGTCTACCGTCGATGCTTTGCCTGTGGACTGGAGCCGTACCCGCTGGAGCTAGTCTACCTTTCTTTCCGCTGCATTTTCGTTAGATTAAGTGTTATTTTCAGTTGTTTCTAAGAACGATGGTTATGTAATCAACATTGTCTTTTTGTGTACCCTGGCTGGTCCTGGACAGGGACTTAATACACAATTAAGTTCTGAAATTCGTGTGAGGAATTTCTGGGCGTGACAAGTTGGTATCAGAGCCTCCTTTGACCGTAGGATCAGCCCAATGGAAACCCTAAGAGCCCTCTGCTTTTCATGTTTGTGCATTGTTTGCGTAAGTCAGAGCGTTTTGAAAATGGGTTAGTGCTTTTCAAAAGCGTGAGTCATTTAAAAAGGCAAAACCCCTTTGGTTGAAAAGCGTGAATAAATCGATTTACGGGTAAAACTTTATTTACTTTGTTTCTTTTATGATTTGTTTATCTTGAAACAAAATTTTGCATCCATTGATTCCAAATCCTTGTGTTCTTTAGATGGCCAACTACCCCTTGTACCATCGTGGACTTTGGATGGCTGGATTCGTGGCAGAGTTGGCAAGAGTCTCATTCACGGCAGGATACCCCTATGAGCCAGAGTAGACGTCAATCCATCCTCTCGAAGGCGAGTTTCCCTATCGAGTCAGATTGGAGCTACACGGAATCCCCGGTTACCTCCCTAACATGGAAGCAGAAGGAGCCGGACGCTCGCATGAGCATGCCTGCCAGGAGGCTGCTTACAGTCTGATGACAATGCTCAGGGCCAGGCACGACCTGACGTTTTGGCATTCGGCTTACTGGTATCACCCTGGTCGTGGACCCAATTCCATGGTCAGTAGGTTTCGGTCTGCCCGGAGTGAGCAAGACCCTACCTTCGGTAGGATGTGCACGGTGCTGCAAGGCCTCGACCAGATGCATCACGACCTCCATGAAGCGTCCAAGGCCTTGAACGACGCCAAGCTCACTCAGATCGTCCGTCTGTAGTATGAGATCGACAGTTTGAAGAAGGAGAACGCCAGGCTCAAAGGACTCCCAGAGCCCGGTGGTGCAAGGCTTCGCACCACGGCAAGGAAGCGAACCCGCGGGCCGCCAAGAGTTCAGTCCTACCCCGGTGCCCCGGATGAACCAAGACCACTGATGCAGATGATATCAACCTCTCCGACCCCCGTGCCGGAGGAAGGTGTCTCCCCTTTCAACGTTGCAAGAAACTGCAACGGGACCGTCACCGTCTCTAGCAGCAGTGAGTCTGCCTCTGGTGAAGATGAAGACGGTCTCCCCAGCAACTCTAGGAGCCAATCCGAAGACAAGGAAGAAGATCCGTCTCCTGCCGTCGATCGTCGCTCTCCTTCCGTGCCCTAGACGTCACCTTTAGCTTCGTTCTTAGTCATTGTGTGCTAGTTTTGGTGTGTTAGGCTTGCTTCGCTTGGGGCTAGTGGTGAACCATAGCAGTAGCGGGTTATGGTTGTACCGCCAGGAGTTGTGTGGTTTTTAAGTGTGTTTCTTAAGCAAGACAATTATAGTTCATTAATTAAATAAAGCCCCTGTTTGCTTAGCCGTTTCTTTTTCTTCTTTCTCTTTTTGTTCCCTCCCGCCCCTGTAGATGGTGAACACTCGCAATGGCAATTGCGACACCGACCAGTCCAGCACCAGAGGACCGCCCCCACCGCCTCCACCAGAGAACCCGTCACTCGCCCAGATCCTTGCTAGCCAGACACAGATGCTCACCCTCGTGATGCAGCAAATGCAACAACAATAGTAGCAACACCAGCAAGTGCTACAATAGCTCTTAAACCAGAATCAGAACAACCAACAGCAGCATGGACCACCCCCAGTGCAGTCCAAGTTGCTAGAGTTTCTCCGTGTTCGTCCCCCAACCTTCTCAAGCACTACTAACCCCATGGAGGCAAATGATTGGCTCCATACGATTGAAAAGAAGCTCAGCCTACTGCAGTGCACTGACCAGGAGAAAGTCTCCTTCGCTGCACATCAACTGATGGGTCCTGCCTCTGCTTGGTGGGATAACTTCCTGGTTACCCGCACTGCTACCACGGAAATAACTTGGGCGGAGTTCTGCCACAACTTCCGTAGGGCCCATATCCCTGATGGGATAGTCACACAGAAGAAGCGTGAGTTCCACGCTTTGCAGCAAGGTACCAAGACAGTGACGGAGTACCTTCATGAGTTCAATCGCCTAGCGCGATATGCCCCCGAGGATGTTCGCACTGATGTCGAAAGGCAAGAAAAATTCCTCGGAGGTTTGGATGATGAGTTGAAGAAGCAGTTGCTCTCGGGCGACTATGCTAATTTTGAGAGGCTGGTCAACAAGGCCATCCGTCAGGAGGACCAGCACCTCTAGATGGATAAGAAAAGGAAGGCCTCCCAGTTCAGGTCCAACCAGCCGCACCCGCAGAAGCCCTGGTTCCACACCGGCCCCCATCCTCAGAATCAGTAGCACGGGCAATCGACCTTTATTGTCCGCCAACACCGCCCTACAACCCCAACAACTTCTACAGTGGTGGCTCATCCCATCGTGCTCCACCTCCGCGTGCTCTTCCAGCACCAGCTCCCCGACAACAGAACGCTCCTCCACCGACAGCTCAACCTCCTCCAGCCAGGAGGGATGCAGGTGCAAAGCCGTGAGTGTGCTACAACTGTGGCGACCCAGGTCATTTTGCCGACAAGTGCCCGAAGCCGAAGCGCAGCGGGCAGAGGTTCGTGCAAGCTCGCGTGAACCATGTCACCACAAAAGAAGCACAGTCTACGCCAGAAGTAATACTGGGTACGTTTCCTGTCAACTCCGTAGCTGCTACAGTTCTTTTTGATTCTGGTGCTACACACTTTTATTTCAAGAAAGTTTGTGGCAATGCTTGGGTTAAGAAGGGAAAGTTAAAAGACCCGATGCGGGTCAGTACTCCAGGGTATAGTATGTTTTCGGACCTTTATAGCCCTAATGTGCCCATAGAAATCCAAGGGACACCGTTTCTAGCCAATCTCATCGTTCTCGAATCCAACGACCTAGATGTCATTTTGGGAATGGACTGGCTTACCAAGTATGAAGGAGTGATTGATTGTGCCAAGCGTAGCATCACCCTAACTAGTAAAGGAGGTGAAGTTGTGACATATCAGTCACCGGAGTCAGTAATAACTAGGACTTGTGTGAATCAGATGGAAGCTAAAGAGCAACCCTCGGAAACAGTCAAAGATCCGAAGAAGTTGGAAGACATTCCAGTGGTTTGTGAGTATCCGGAGGTGTTTCCAGATGATCTCACAACGATGCCACCAGAAAGAGAGATCGAGTTCCGTATCGACTTGGCACCAGGAACTGCACCAATCTATAAGAGACCCTACAGGATGGCAACTAATGAGATGGCAGAAGTGAAGAAGCAAGTGGATGAACAACTTCAGAAAGGTTACATCCGACCGAGTACCTCGCCTTGGGGTGCCCCGGTTATTTTGTTGAGAAGAAGGACAAAACTAAGAGAATGTGTGTGGACTATCGTGCTTTGAACGATGTCACCATCAAGAATAAGTATCCTCTGCCAAGGATTGATGATCTGTTTGATCAGTTGAAGGGAGCCAAAGTTTTCTCCAAGATCGATTTGAGATCAGGGTATCACCAATTGAGAATTCGGGAAGAAGATATTCCCAAGATGGCATACATTACTCGCTACGGCTTGTATGAATGTACGGTAATGTCGTTTGGACTTACTAATGCCCCGGCATTCTTCATGAATCTCATGAATAAGGTGTTCATGGAATACCTGGATAAGTTTGTGGTTGTCTTCATTGATGACATTCTTATCTATTCCAAGTCAGAACAAGAGCACGAACAGCATTTACGGATCGTGCTAGAGAAGCTAAGAGAACACCAATTGTGTGCCAAGTTCAGCAAGTGTGATTTCTGGCTGCGTGAAGTGAAGTTCCTTGGTCATGTGATCAACGCGCAAGGTGTAGCAGTGGACCCCAGCAATGTGGAGTCAGTAACAAAGTGGACCCCGCCTAAGATGGTTTCCCAAATCAGGAGTTTCTTAGGACTTGTGGGCTATTACCGCCGGTTCATTGAGAATTTCTCAAATATAGCCAAGCCAATGACGCAGTTGTTGAAAAAGGAAGAGAAGTTCAAATGGTCAATTGAGTGCGATAAGAGTTTTGAAGAGCTCAAGCAAAGGTTGGTGTCAGCACCCGTGTTGATTTTGCCAGATCAGATGAAAGACTTTCAGGTTTACTGTGATGCATCTAGATCAGGGCTTGGATGTGTGCTGATGCAAGAAGGAAAGGTGGTTGCTTATGCCTCTCAGTTGAAACCACATGAGGGTATCTACCCGACCTATGATTTGGAACTAGTAGCTGTAGCGCACGCCCTAAAAATCTGGCGACACTACTTAATTGGTAACAAGTGTGAAGTGTATACGGATCATAAGAGTCTAAAGTATATCTTTACACAGCCGGATTTGAACCTCCGCCAGCGAAGATGGTTGGAACTGATCAAGGATTATGATTTAAGTATCCATTACCATCCAGGCAAAGCAAATGTAGTTGCAGATGCTTTGAGCCGGAAGAATTACTGCAATGCTGCGGTATCAATGAAAGTTTGTGATCAGATACAGCAGGAGTTTGAACGACTAAATTTGGGTTTAGTCGAAGAAGGTTTTGTGGCAGCCCTAGAAGCGCAGGCCACATTGGTGGATCAAGTTCGCCAATCCCAAGCAAATGATCTGGAGATAGCCGAGCTAAAGAAAAATATGCGTGTTGGTAAAGCTCGAGATTTTTCAGAAGATGAACATGCGACAATCTGGATGGGAAACAGGTTGTGTGTACCGAATAACAAGGAGTTAAAGGAGATGATACTCCAAGAAGCTCATCAAACCCAGTACTCTATTTACCCCGGGAGTACCAAGATGTATCAACTCCTCAAAGAAAAGTTTTGGTGGGTTAGTATGAAGAGAGAAATTGCAGAGTATCTTGCCTTGTGCGATGTTTGTCAACGAGTCAAAGCGGAACACCAAAGGCCAGCAGGACTGTTACAAACTCTTCAGATTCCAGAATGGAAATGGGAAGAAATCGGGATGGATTTCATCACTGGTTTACCGAGGACCGCTGCCGGTCATGACTCGATTTGGGTAATCGTCGATCGTTTGACGAAGGTCGCCCATTTCATACCAGTTCACACCACTTACTCAGGGAAAAGGCTAGCTGAGATTTACTTGGCTAGGATCATGTGTCTACATGGAGTACCTAAAAAGATTGTTTCTGACCGAGGAAGTCAGTTTACTTCGAAATTTTGACAGAAGCTGCAGGAAGAATTAGGAACCCGACTGAATTTCAGTACAGCTTACCATCCGCAGACCGATGGTCAGACGGAAAGGGTAAACCAGATTCTTGAAGACATGCTCAGAGCTTGCGCTCTCGGCTTTGGTGGAACTTGGGATAAGAGTTTGCTGTATGTAGAGTTCTCATACAACAACAATTATCAAGCCAGTTTGCAGATGGCACCTTTTGAAGCATTGTATGGGCGAAAGTGTCGTACACCCCTATTCATGGATCAAACCGGAGAACGTCAAGTTTTTGGGACTGAAGTTTTAAGTCAGGCGGAAGAAAAAGTCAGAATAATCCGTGAAAGGTTGAAAACAGCCCAAACCAGACAGAAGAGTTATGCGGATAATCGTCGAAGGGACTTAGCCTTCGAAGCAGGAGACTATGTGTACCTCCACGTCACACCTTTGCGAGGAGTACACCGGTTTCAAACCAAAGGAAAGTTGGCACCACGTTTCGTGGGACCATACCGAATAGTGGAACGCAGGGGAGAAGTTGTGTATCAGTTGGAACTCCTTGCTAACATGGCCGGAATCCATGACGTGTTCCATGTATCGCAACTCAAGAAGTGTCTCCGTGTGCCTGAAGAACAGACCAACTCTGAGCACATCGACCTACAAGAGGATTTGACCTACGTGGAGAAACCAGCACGGATTCTGGAAACTAGTGAAAGGAGGACCCGAAACCGTATGATCAGATTCTTTAGAGTTCAGTGGAATCACCACTCAGAAGAAGAAGCGACATGGGAAAGAGAAGATGAGCTCAATGCCGCCCATCCGCACCTCTTCGCTAGCACCTCCGAATCTCGGGGTCGAGATTCCATTTAAGGGGGGTAGGTTTGTCACACCCGGAGTTTTGTCCCAACCCTAAGTTCGTAAAAGAAACTTAAGGATGTCAACAGCTGGGTAGGAGTTTTGTCACAAACTGACTGGAGCATTCGTTTGTAACACGCCATCGTTCAACTTTTGATGTCAATAGCTGGGTAGGAGTTATACCCAAGGTGTAAGGACTTCTGAAAGCTTCACTTCATTGTCCGATTATTCCATATCAAATTTGTTGGTGGATGGAGTGATAAAAGTTTTGATTTGCTTCTAGATCTACTTAAGGATGCTTTTCCGGCAGGGACATCACTTCCTAAAAATTACTATGAAGCTAAAAGTTTAGTAAAATCCTTAGGACTTTGTTATGTTAATATTCATGCTTGTGAACATGATTGCATTCTATTTTGGAAGAAACATGAAAAAAATGTTTGGCCAACTTGTAATACTTCAAGATGGAAATCTGAAAAGAAAAGTCCAAATGGGAAACATAGACATAAAGTTCCTAAGAAGGTTGTTCGTTATTTTCCAATCAAGAAAAGACTTCAAAAGCTTTTCATGTCCTATAAAACTGCCACTGACATGAGGTGGCATGATGAGGGACGCACCAAAGATGGTTTGCTTCGGCATCCAGTGGATGCTCCTTTTTGGAAGGACTTTGACTGCAAGCATCGAGAATTTGCTTCAGACAGCCGTAATATGGTCAGCCTTGTGATGATATTTGGAAACGTAAAAACAAAACTAAACTCAAAGTAGAGATCAATGAATATGGTCAGCCTTGTGGTGGTCATAGCTCACCGTATGAAAACTTTATTGGAACCCAAGTGAAAGAAATTTCCGCTTAAACATGATGATTGGAGGAAGGTTTGTCCAAAGAGGAAGTATAAGCTATGGACAGTTGCAAAGGTATCCTAATTTCTTGCTAACGATTTCTGTACAGTTGCTATAATACTGCAATTTTGCACTAATTTTTTTCCATGAGTAGTTATTCTGGGACATAGAAGAAAGTGTCTTTCGTTGGTTCCTAAAGACAGCAGGACTCAAGTGGAAGGAGTATAAAGCAAACCTAATGTCACATCCAGAGTTTTTCCCAAGCTAAAAGGAAATTAAATAATGCATTAAAAATAATTTGTTTAATTAAAGTTCAGGAGAAAAACCCAGTGTAAATTTAAATTAATTTAATTGGAAGCTTTTCGGATATTCTAAAATGTCAAAAAAGCGTTTTAAATCATCAATGGGATTTAAACTTGAATTGTAGTCAATAAAATTTGCTCTAATAAACTTAATAAAAATCGGCAAAATTGGACGCAATTTTTTCCCTTCTTTCTTTCTCCTTTTTCCGTTTTCTTTTTCTTGTTTTTTTTGCCTCCGTGGCCGAACTCCTCCTCCCCCGTGTCGCACCTCTACTCCACCTGTCCCCCTGTGTGACCTCTCCACCTCTCCCCTATGCGTGCGGCACTTCCATGCCGTGAGCAGCCCCACCCTCACGGTAAAACCAATTTCTAATCTATTAGACTCTATTTCTTATCTCTTTGAAACTTTATCTATTCCCTTTTTATAGGAGATGGATAATTAGATTTATCTCTAGCTTTTCTCCTATAAATAGACCCCCAAGCCCTCACTTTTTCCCGTCTTTATTTTAGTCACGTTGCGCCCACACCGTTGCTCTGCTTCGCCGGCGCCGCCTCCTATTCAGCAGCAGTGCAGCCGTCCGCGGTTTCCTTCCCCCGAATCTCAGGTTTGCATATCTTTTCCTCATGCGAATCAATCTAAATTCATCTACCGTTTAATTGTTTAGGTTTCCTAGCTGAACAGCGAGGAACAACAGCAATCCATCGCTGATCTCTCCACCAAATCTCTTGTTCACGTACGTTTTACTCATGCGAATCAAACTATTTTTGATATACCGTTTAGTTGCTTAGGTTTTCTAATCAATTAGCTAGCATGAGATTGATCTACAGTGCGGAGGTCAATTCTGTACGTGCAGATTGATTTTACGTTAAAGTCGTTTAGTTTCTAGTTTAGCGAGTCGTTAAATCTCGATTTAACGGGTCGTTAGATCCTATTGTTGTTCTGCTAATAGTTCACAGTTTCGCGTTTTGGATCTAATTCATCGTGCGAATTTCTGATTTGTGCACGGCTCGGATCCATTGTGCGACTGCGTGTTTTGTTTGTGCTTTTCCCGCGCCGTGGCCCAACCCGTGCCCAAAGTCCCCATCGCCTCCTTCGGCTCACTCCTCCTTTTCCCTCTCCTCCCGGCCAGCAGCCACTGGCCCGGCCAACTGGCCCACCCCTCCATTCCCTTCCACTGGGCCGGCCCATCAGCCGCGAGCCGCTCTGCTCGCCTACGCCTCTCTCCCTTCGTCCCCCTCCTCTCTCCCGCGCGTGGGCCGAGTCACGGCCCACAACCACCCCGCGCGTGCCAAGTCCAGGCCATCTCCCTCCTCACCGGGACACTGACAGGTGGGCCCCACCTATCGGGCTTGTCGCCGTCCTGCACTAGCCTACAACCACCGTGCCGCTTAGCGCCGCCACGCTGCCGCTCTCCGTTGCGCCAAGGCCGCGCGTGCCTTCCCTGCCGCTAGCCGTTGCCTCACACTGCCTTGCCAAGCCGCCACGCCTCGCTTCGCCCGCGTCCGCAACGGTCGCACCCGTGATTCCCGCGACGCGTCCCCGCATCCCGCCGTCCCCATGCAACGGCCGGCCGCAATTGCTACCCGACATCCCGCCTGGAATGACCGCCGCAATTGCCGGCCGCCGCCTGTCCCCTCCCCAATAAATCCCCTCGTTCCGGCGCCGTCGCTCCTCCCTTGCGATCGCCATGCACCGCTGCGGAGCTCCTGCACCACTCGTCGCTCTACCTCCTTGCCACCGGTCGCCATCACCGGTTTTTGTTCGCCACCGTCACCGGAGAATGCCACTCGTCCACGCCTCTCCCACTGCCTCAACTACGCCGATCTCCACCGCTGATCTCCACCAACAGGCGCCGCTCGCCGCTGCTCGTCCGCACCGATCGCGGCGCAGCGTCTCTGCCTCCTCCTCCCCTTCGTCATCATCGTCCTCCACCGGTGAGTCGCTCTCCCCGTTCCTCCCTCCCTTCCACCATAAATCCCCTCCCTTGCCACCGCTGCTCCCTCTTCCCCTCGAGCCGCTGATGCCCACCTTTGCCTCTCTTGCGCTCGCCCCACACTGCCGCTCAGCGTCGATGTTCGTCTTCGGACGCCGATCTCTGGGGCACCGCTCCTCAACGCCCCACCCACCGCACGCCTTGCCGTGGTCATTGTCGCGTCGGTGAGCCCACACCCGTTCCTCCTCCCTCCTCCCTTCCACCCCCTCCGTGCGTGCGTGTCACGTCGTCGCGTCGACAGTCATGCGCCTTCTCTCCTCTACCACCACCGCCTCTGCTTCCCCTTCTTATCCCCTCTCCGCTGCCACCACGCCCGAGCCGCTACCGCCGAGCGATCTCTGCCGCCGCCGCCAATCAACCTCGCTACCGGCCGTCACCACCTATCCCCGGTACACGCTGACTCACCGCCGTCGCTGCCAGCCCGTGTGCGACCACCGGTGAGCGTCTCCTCCCCCTCTCCCTCCTTCTCCTTCTCCTTCGGCCGCCGCTGCCAGACCGGGTGCCGCCGTCATGCGCATCCGCCACCGACGCACCGTCCTGGCGCCGTCTCCCTCGCCACGCCGTTATCGGAGCACTACCGCCCTCCCGTCGCACCGCTGTCGTCATCCTTCCTGGGTGGCTGCTGTCTTCCCTTTGGCGTCGCCGCTCCTAGCACCGTCACCGGCTCCCGCACCGCTGCCTGCCCAGTCGCCGCTGGCCTCGCCGCCCACTCGGCCGGTGTCGCCTCCTTCCCTTGCTCGGTTGCCACCGTCCCCCTCCCATCAGCTTCAGGTCACCCACTGGTGGTCCCCACCCATTGGCTCTCTCTCCCTCTCTCTCCCCCTCTCACTACCGGGTGGGCCCGGTCTCTCAGCCCGCCGGCCGCATCCTCTCTCCTCCCCTCGGGCCCACGTGTCATTCCCTATTTTCTCCCCTCTCCCACTGACAAGTGGTCCCCAGCAGTTGGCGCCAGCTTTTCCTCTGCCGACGTCAGCACCTCCAATTATTGCGCAATAAATTCAATTAAGGTTTTCTATTTAGTTTTAAAAAACCCAAAAAACTTCTAAAATTCATAACTAATTCATCCGGTCTCTGTTTAAGTCCATTCAAATTTCATTAAATTCATAAAATTGTCAAGAATCGACTAAAAATTGCATATTTTATTTATTTTTATGCTTTGTTGCTTAGATTCAGACACCGTCGAAGCACCGATTGTTCTCGAAGTCATTGCCGAAGTTCCTCGTGGGTCTGAGAAAGGCAAGTGGCATGCTTCTTTGATCATATTGATCCCATGATTATAAAATCCCCGTTTTACATTAAAACATGCATCGGTTTCAAATGTATTTACTTTATTTATCTACTAGGCAATTGCCATTGTATCCGTTGATATCCAATTTATTATTATTGTTATCCCAGGGTTACTAGAAATAGGCTTAGGCAATGCTTAGTCATGCTTAGTTCAACTAGCTCACCAATTATTATTTAATTACTATTAGACTTGATAGACCTTTAATGGTTGTGATCACGATTAATCTCCCGATGTGGATTAATAATAACTAAAATATTACTTATGGTGGGTTGTGGGTGCATTGGTTTTGAGAGTCGTGCCCATGGCAATTAAAGACCAGTTGTCAGGAAACCCTGGAAGTGTTACATGTACTAACCACATGCCGAAATGGGTAAGGTGGGATTTGAAGCATGACTTCGAACTATTTGTCGTACCATGGCAAGTGTGGGCATGATGGAGTATGGACGGGCAATCGTGGTGTAACGAAAGCCTCTGCTGCTTCCGGATTCACCAAGGCACAAGAGGGGACTACCCGACTTGGTGTAAAGGAGGGGGTGAAACCTGAAGTGCGCTACGCATAAATAGGGAGGGTCCTATCACAGTTTCCTTTCCATGGTATCGTGGTGTTACACCGGCGCATGTTCAAGTGTAGTGGAGTTGTGTCTTGTGGGTAAAGTTGTACACCTCTGTAGAGTAAAACTATTCGAATAGCTGTGCCCGCGGTTATGGGGCGAACTAATAGACTCACTGAGATTAGTTCAACCTTTAATAGCCTGATGAATTTGGAATTAGTTTGACTATGGGCAATGTGGTGTAACATTGGGTAGTGGTTTGGGTCTGCCGTAACGTGGTGTAATAATGGGCAGAGGGTTGACCCTGTCGCTACGTGGTGTAACGTTCGACCGCGGTCTGGGCCAGTTACAACGTAGTGTAACGTTGAATAGTGGATGATTATTTTAAATGTTTACTTTACATCTTTTATTCTATTTTCATTTATCTGTTTTGCTAAATTATTGTTGCTTTGTGCAAAGTTAACCTTAGCCTTTCCTTGATACCGTATTGCATTCATTATTCCGCTCTCTTGGGTGTTACTTGTTGAGTACGGTGGTTCGTACTCAGCCTTGCTTAATTTTTCCCCACCAGAGCAAGTGCCAGAGTTTCAGTCAGAAGGAGGTTGTTCCGAAGGTTGAAGTGAAGTTTAGACCGCCGTCAAGAATGCTTGTGGTGTGGAGCCGTCATCGCTAGCTGAAGCTGAAGATTAGATGGTTTAGTTTGTTTTCCTTTTCCTGTGCATTTCGATAGATAATTGTTTTTGTTTGTTTTTAAATCGTGGAACTGTGTATTAATTTGTCATAGTGTGTACTCGGGCTGATTCCTGGACCAAGATTTAATACATGCTATTGTTCAGATAGTGTAAATTTCTAGGCGTAACACCTAAAGAGACAATACTATGATGAGGCACTAGAATATGATGAACTTATCGCACTATGTGACAAAACAGTTGACCAGAAGAATGGAAGTGACTGGTTAATCATTGGATGTCTTCGGAAGCTGTTGTAAGGTTCAAATTATCTTATTATCCCTACCAATTTTAATTCTAAGGTTTCATTGGTGAATTAACTTATCATAGGCTAGCTCATTAAGAGGCAAAGCTAACCGTGCTGGGGTAAAACACAACCATACAGCTGGTAGTCAGAGTTTTGCTCGGGTTTGTTTTGACATGGTAAATCATGCATACATTGAATTTATATTTAGAAAATATTACCGCTGCAATTGTTACTTTAAAAGATGCATTTGATGTAGTGTGAGAAGCAAGACTACAACCCAAGTAGGGATGAGCTTTATATGTGAACACATAGACGTAGAAATGGAGTTCCAATCAGTGAAACAACAGCAGGAAAAATTGTGAGTGTTTTCACTCATAATATCTAGCTATGTAATTTTAGTCACACACATTCATTTTGTACAGAGAGCACATGTTTGTTGGTCAGAAAAAATGGTTATGTTCACTGTGTTGGTTTGGGAACAACTCCTTCTGATTTAGAAATGCCTAGGACAAAGAAATGTTCATCAACACAGCTCCAAATGGAAAGGGAAGCCCGTCGGCATGCTGATAGGAGAGTTGCGTATTTGGAGGATTATGTGGGTGGGCTGCAAGATCAGATTCATGAATTGAAACAATTGGTTGTTTCACACTCTGGACAGAATAACAGTACTCCACGGCATGGGTCTAATACTCCACACCAGGTCATTCAGAGCTTGCGAACTTATGTGTTGTATCTTGATATGAGTACATACTAAATATTTGTGCAGAGCCCAAGGGACGAACATGACCATGTTGATGGTGAACATGAAGATCATGTTGGGGGTGAACATGTTGAGGAGGCCGAGTCCTTTCCAAGGCATGAATTGCAATCTGATGATGATAATGACATGCACACCATACGACGTGTTGTGTTGTCAAATGACCAACATGAAGGGGTAATGTACTAAACAATGACTTGTACAGTTTGGATTCTTAGAAAAGATCAGACCATGTTTTTTACTAATGTAGTTATCAACTATATTGTGTGCTTTAGGGTAGAAGAGAGGTGATATTGTATAACATTATTGCACCTGCTTGATGGAAATATGCCCAAGAGCCAATTAGATTGGATCAATTAGTGGACTTGACCCACGAGGCATTAGGGTTACTAATGGACCCATGAGATGAAAGCCCATTAGTACGGCCTATATATACGTGGGAGGGGGCAAAGGGGAGAACCTAACTCAAGCCGCCACCCTCTCTGTCGCGCGCCTCCGTCTTCCGCCGCACACACCCTAGGTGCTGGCACACCGGCGCACGGTGTTCCATCCTTGTACGTGTGGATACCTCGGAGGTGCTGCATCTTGGAGCACTAGGACGAACCGCACGTGCAGGGCCAGACGAATGTTAGCAACTGCATTGCCTCCTACCTCGACGCGCTTGCCTCCATCGAGACGTTTCTGCTGCATCCGCGCGTCTAGTAGTAACGATCTATGATCTCTTACTCGCAAGTATCTTGGGTGCACGCGGTAGAATTAATTGTTATAGCTAGCGTAGCCTACCCATATCCCTACAGTGGTATCAGAGCCATCTTGCGTATTCTTTGATCTAGATCATGAACATATGGGTGATATGTTGTTGTAGTAGATTGGATCTATTATTAGTAGATTGGATCTATCATTTTGGCACGTTGTAGTAGATTGGATCTATCATTTCGGCACGTTGTAGTAGATTGGATCTATCATTTTGACACGTAGTAGATTGGATCTATTATTTCGGCACGGTCTGATTAGATCAGTTCGGCCATAAGGGGTTGGAATATGAGTGAGTTGATTGCAGCACTTGACCAACAAGATTAGTTCGTGTTCTTTCTCTGTCATGTACACAACTTGTCCCTACCGGCTGAAATCACCATCGGGACTAACAGTGTGCATAGCTAGTTGACTAAACCAACAGATCGAAATCATGTGTAGATGCAATCTTCTCAAGTGCAAGAGTTGCGCGGTCAATATGATTGATCTAGTGAAAACTGACCGCCGTTGCTAACTCGTTATAGTGGTTTCTTCGCGCTATTTGATTAGGACACGCTGTACGTCTAACTCATTTTTGCAGGGTATGATGTGCATGGTATGACCCCATATGTGTATGTGATACATGTACGTGACAAATTCATGTCTTGCGTGTCATGAACAAGGCAATATGGTTGGAGCCATTTGTATTGTCAATTTGATGTAATGGCATGCGTGCCAACATTTGATAATCCAAACACGAATGTGTAATTTTATTAGCATGCGTTAGATAGTTTTTGAAGGACTAATGACTGAAGGATGGCGCACGCGGTTCATGGAGATGGCGATCAACATGATGTACAGTCTCATGGAGATTGAGATCACCATGTGAATATGGGCCATACCGTGTCACTATACTGTGTGATTGTCGCTCTTATTGTTCTACTATTATGTGTGTTATGCTTCATATATGCGATGGTCGAATTACAACGATCCCTCAGCAATATTTGAGCTTGTGTGCCCTCCCAAACCTTGCACCATCATGTTGTACAATTAGTGGTGGGTCTATGAAATTAGGGTGCCACTAGTTTTCTTTGACTAGATCGGTTTGTATCAGATACTTACTCGCATAAGGTTTGGTTACCTTAGGCAAAGTTATCTTAACAGGTTAAGAACTTTGGGGCACAAAGGTTGGGCGCCGAGACATAGAGATGTCATCCAACAATAGGAGTCATATGTGATATGATTAGCAATGAGTTGCTTGCCAATCTACCATGTCTTCTAGCAGTGATGCTAAAGCTCACTAGTTGACTTGTCACTTAAGGGTCCTGAATCACTAAGTATCAATAGAGGGATATTGATTTTAGTGGGAGTAGATTTAGTTAAGAGTTTAATTTGATTTACTCTGTCATAGATACGTTGTCATAGTATGTTGCATTATTTTGTTGTAGATCAATGGCACCAAATAGCACACCGTTTACTTTGCGTTTAGTCCTGAGAAGGAGAAACTGAATGGGACTAACTATGCGGATTGGATCCGCAACCTGAGAATTGTTCTCTGGGCTGAGAAAAAGGAGGATGTTCTAGACACCCCATTACCAGAGGAGCCTGCTGAAATTGCTACTCAAGCAGCCAAGAATGCTTATCAGAAAGTATCAGATACTGACAATGAGATCTGTCTGATGCTAGCCAGTATGGAACCTGATCTGTAGATGCAGTTTGAGGCTTACAACACAAACGATATGATCGTGGCTCTCCAGGAAATGTTCCAGACTCAGGCTAGGACTGAAAGGTTCAATGTGTCCAAAGCCTTTGTGGAGACTAAGCTGGCAGAAGGTGCAGGAGTTGGATCACACGTCATCAAGATGGTTGGTTACACTCAGAGATTGGAGAAGCTGGGCTTCCCAGTTGGCCAAGAGTTGGCCACTGGCTTCATTCTAGTGTCTCTTCCACCTAGCTATGGGAACTTCATCTCGAACTACCATATGCATGGGGCGGAAAACGGCCTGAATGAGTTGTGTGGAATGCTCAAGATAGCAGAGGCTGACATTAAGAAAGGTGCTAGTGGTCATGTGTGTTGGCGGTCCAAAACAAGCCTAACTTTAAGAAGAAGGGCAGTTGGAAGAAGGGAAAGGCTAAAGATGCGATCTCCAAGCCAACCCAAGCTCCCAAATCCGGGCCACAACTAGACAAAGAGTGCTTTCATTGTCATGAACTTGGTCACTGGAACAGAAACTGCAAGGTGTACTTGGCTTCTTTGAAGAAGAAGGAATGTAAGGGTACTTCTGGTTCAGGTACATTGCATGTTTATATTACAGAAGTCTTTCTCGCTGATTCTTATATTAATTCTTGGGTATTTGATACCGGATCGGTTGCTCATATTTGCAATATGATGCAGGGAATGATAAGAACTAGAAGCGTGGGACGGGGAGAGGTTGTTTTCCGCGTGGGCAATAATGCAAGAGTTGCTGTGTTGACCGTTGGGACGATGCAACTTCACCTCCTGTCAGGATTTATCTTGGAGTTGAATAATTGTTATTTTGTTCCTTGTATGAGTCGAAACATTGTGTCTCCTTCATGCTTGATGATGGATGGTTATTCATTTGCGAGTGGAAACAATGGTTGTGTGATCTCTAAAAATGGCATGTTTGTGGCTTCTGCATCCATTGTGAATGGAATGTTTATTATAAAACTTGATGATGCGCCTATCTGTAATGTAAGTGCTAAAAGGTCTCAGCCTAATGATTTAAGTCCTACCTATATGTGGCATTGTCGTTTAGGTCATATAAGTGAGGAACGCATGAAGAAGCTCCATTCTGATGGGCTGCTAACTTCATTTGATTTTGAATCATACGAGACATGTCAAGCTTGTTTGCTTGGCAAGAGACGCCTTTCACATGTTATCCTAAGAGGGCATTAGACTTGTTGGAACTCATACATACTGATGTGTGCGGACGACAGCTCGAGGTGGATTCCAATACTTCATAACTTTCACTGACGATTTTAGTAGATATGGCTATGTCTACTTAATGAAGCATAAGTCTAAAACCTTTGAAAAGTTAAAGGAGTTTCAGAATGAAGTGGAAAATCAACGTGGCAAGAAAATAAAGGCACTACGATCTGATCGTGGAGGCGAATATTTGAGTCACGAGTTTAGCAGTCTTTTGAAGAGCTGCGGAATTATTACACAGCTTACGCTGCCTGGAAGGCCACAGAGGAATGGCGTGTCTGAGCGACGTAATCGAACCTTGTTAGACATGGTTAGATCAATGATGAGCCAGTTGGACCTACCTTTATCATTTTGGGGATACGCTCTAGAAAAAACAGCTTTCTCACTAAATAGGGTACCGTCTAAGTCCGTATATACGACACCATATGAGATATGGACTGGCAAGATTCCCAGTTTGTTCTTTTCTAAAAATTTGGGGTTGTGAAACATATGTAAAGTGACTTCAGTCAGACAAGCTTACACCCAAATCGGACAAATGCATATTCCTGTAATATCCAAAGGAAACTATTGGGTATTACTTCTACAACCAATCAGAGGGCAAAGTGTTTGTTGCTCGAAACGTTGTTTTCTTGGAGAAAGAGTTTCTCAAAAGCGAGAAAAGTAGAAAGAAGGTGTATCTTGAAGAAGTTCAAGATGAGTCTATGAGGCGAGAATTAACAAGTGATGCTAATGTAGCGGAACAAGTTGATGAGCCCGTGGCAGCAGAAACACCATCGCAACCACGAAGGTCGGACAGGGTGTCCCACCCAGAGTTTTATCCTAAGCCTAATTCATAAAAATAAATTTGTAAATAATAATTGGCATTATTAATTCAGGAAAAATCTCTCTAAAGAAACTAATTTAATTAAATCACAGTTCGCAAATTATTAATAGAATTTAAACATAAATTGCAGAATATAAAATTTTGCCCAAATATTTAATTTAAAATTCGGCAAAGTGAGACTTTCCTTTTTCCCCTCCTTTTTCTTTCTTTTTCCCTTCCTTGGCCGAAGTCCAATTTCCCTCCTCCTTCTTTTTCCTTTCTTTCTTTTCCTCCCCTCCCTTCCTTCCTCTCAGGCCGGCTCGTGGCCGAGGCGGCCCATAGCCTCCTCTCCCGCACGCCCTCATCCCTCCCGCTTGGGTTGGTCACCCGCCTCGACCTAGCTCCCCGCGCGCGCCTGGGCCCGCGAAGCCCGCCGCCGCCTTCCCGCTGAAGTCCGCTCTCCCTCCACGCCCCGTCCAAACTAGACTACGAGCCGCCGCCATTTCCAACTCCTCCGCCGCAACCGCCACCGCCATTTTCACCGTCGTGGCCGACTCGGCATCTCCAACCACCTCCGCCCTAGCTGGCCACCGCTCCCCCTTAAAACCGCCTCGCCCGAGCGCCGCCACCGCCCTTTTTCCTCACGACATCGAGCCGCCGCCGCACCCGCCACCATCCCTGCCACCGCAATCAATCTTGCCGCCGGATGCCGGTCGTCACCGTCCAGCCGTGTCATCACCTCCGCCTCAGCCTCGCCAACCCTCCGCCGCCTTTGCCACCGCCAGTGAGCGTTCTCCTCCCCTCTCCCTCCTCCTTTTTCTTCTTCGACCGCTGCCGTCGGCCCGTGTGCGGTTGCTGGGCGCCATGGGCCGCCGGTCGCCGCCGCCACGCCAACGTGGTGACGCGCCTGCCTTCCCGCGCGATCGCCTCCCGTTCCCGTGCGCCGTCGCCGGCATCCCCGTTGCGTCGCCGCTATGCGCTGCGTTCGCCGCCGTCCCGGTCATGCGCCATGCGCCGTCGCTGCCGTGCCGTGCGCCGCCGCTGTCACCGTCCGTCATCGCCCACCGCAGACCGAGCGCCTCTCTCCCCCTTTCCCTGCTCTCTCCCTCTGCCAGGCAGGCCCTGCTGGTCAGCCCGCCAGCCACATCTCTTCCCCCTCTCTCCTCCCGCCTGACACCCTCTCCCCGTCCTCCCCCTCTCACCGACAGGTGGTCCCCACCTGTCGGCGCCACCTCACCCTTCCGCTGACGTCAACAACCCCATTAATTGCGCAATAATTGATTTAGGACTTTTCTGTTTAGTAAAAAAACCCAGAAAACTTCTAAAATTCATAACTAAATCATTCGGTCTCCGTTTAAGTCCATTCTAATATCATTAAATTCATAAAACTGTCAAGAATCCATTAAAAATACTTTCCTTTTCTTTTTAGTAGGGTTTGTTCCTATTTTATTTATTATTGTGCTTTGTTGCTTAGATTCGCATCTCGCCGAAGCGCCGGTTTATTTCGAGATCATTGCCGAAGTACCCTAGGGATCAGAACAAGGCAAGTGGCACTCATCTTTGATCATATTGAACCTATTATTGTAAATTCCCCGCTTTATTTGTTCAAATATGCATTGTTTTTAATTAAAGTATTTACTGCATTTATTTTTTGGGTAATCCTTATTATTATGCCGTTGTTTATCCAACTTTATTCATGCTAGACCAGGGGTAATTTGATTAGAGTTCGACCTAGGTTAATGCTTAGTCGTGCTTATAACAAGTAGCTCATGGGATCACACTGTAATCATGACTAGTTATTAATAGCTCTTGATTATGATTCATTACCCGGTTTGGGTTAATGCCAACTAAAGTATTGATAATGGTGGGCTGTGGGTGCATGGTTTTGAGAGTCGCACCCATGGCAATTAAAGACTGGTTCACGGGAAACCCTGGAAGTAATATAGCGCTAACCACATGCTGAAATGGGTAAGGTGGGATTCGAAGCATGACTTCAAACTATTTGACGTACCAAGGCAAGGGTAGGCGTGATGGAGTACGGACGGGCAATCGTGGTGTAATGAAAGTCTCTGCTGCTTCCAAATCTACCGTGGCACAAGAGGGACTGCCCGACTTGGTGTAAAGGAAGGGGTGAAACCTGAAGTGTGGCCCGAACAAATAGAGAGGGTTGTGTGACGGGTCCTATCACGGTCTCCATTCCGGTATGCCATGGTGGTATGTCAGTGCACGTTCGAGTGCAGTGAAGTCGTGTCTTGTGGGTACAGTAGTACACCTCTGATCAGAGCATAATCTATTCGAATAGCCGTGCCCACGGTCAAGGACGGACTCCCAGCTTCACTGTGATTAGTTGAACCTTTAATGACCTGAGTAAATTGGCTTTCACTTGGGACTACTGTAACGTGGCGTAACATTGAGCAGTGGTTGGGCCTATCACAGCGTGGTGTAACGTTGGACAGTGATGTGGTACTATACAACTGTTATTTATTTACTCTTTAATTTACTTAATTACTTTTATTCAATTAATCTCTGTTATTTATGAAATGCTGCTTTATTACAAGTAACCCTAGCCTGTCCTTGATAATCCTATGCATCATTTATTACTCTCCTTTCCGTGCTGCTTGTTGAGTACGGTGGTTTGTACTCAGCCTTGCCCAATTTCCCCCTTCAGAGTTAGAAGATGAATCCAATGGAGGTGACTCGTAGGAGTGAGCTGTTCCGCTGTTGAAGCGTTGGCTGTGGACTAGAGCCATACCCGCTAGATCTAGTCTACTCTATCTTTCCGCTGCACTTTCGTTAGAATAAATGTTATTTTCAGTTGTTTCCAAGAACAATGGTTATGTAATCAACATTGTCTTTTTGTGTCCTAGCTGGTCCTGGACAGGGATTTTAAGACCCAATTATGTTTAGAAATTCGTGTGAGGAATTTATGGGCGTGACAAGTTGGTATCAGAGCCACCTTTGACTATAGGATTAGTCCACTGGAAACCTTAAGAGCCCTCTGCTTTTCATGTTTGTGCATTGTTTGTGAAAGTTATAGTCGCTTTGAAAATGGGTTAGTGCTTTTCAAAGGCGTGAGTTATTTAAAAGCTAAACCTCTCTGGTTGAAAAGCGTGTGTAAATTAATTTACAGGTAAAACTTTATTTACTTTGTTTCTTTTATGATTTATTTGTCTTGAAACAAAATTTTGCATCCACTGATTCTTAATCCTTGTTGTTCTTTAGATGGCTGATCACCCTGTATTCCACCGTGGACATGGAATGATTGGATTCATGGCAGAGCTGGCAAGGGTGTCCTTCACAGCAGGCTACCCTTATGAACCAGAGTATACCACGCTCCACCCTCTCAGTATCGAGTTCCCCCACCACATCAGACTGGAGCTACACGGGATTCCCGGCTACCTTTGTAACATGGAAGCAGAAGGAGCCGGAGGCTCACATGAGCATGCCTGCCAGGAGGCTGCTTACAGCTTGATGACAATGCTCAGCGCTAGGCAAGACCTGACGTTTCGTCACTCGGCTTACCGTTATCACTCTGGCCGTGGACCCAACTCCATGGTCAGCAAGTTTCGGTCTGCCCGGAGCGAGAAAGACCCTACCTTTGGTAGGATATGCACGGTGCTGCAAGACCTCGACCAAATGCATCATGATCTCCAAGAAGCAGCCAAGGCTCTAAATGACGACAAGCTCACGTAGATCGTTTGTCTGCAGGACAAGATTGACCGCTTGAAGAAGGAGAACGCCAGGCTCAAAGGACTCCCAGAGGCCGGCGGTGCAAGGCTTCGCACCACGGCGAGAAAGCGAACCCGCATACCACCAAGAGTTCAGTCCTACCCCGGTGCCCCGTCGGAACCATGACCCTAGATGTAGATGGTGCCAACGTCACCGACCCCAGTTCCAGAGAATAGCGCCTCCCCCAACAACACTGTTGGAAACCCCAATGGAACCATCTCAGTCTCTAGTAGTGATGGGTCCGTGTCTGACGAAGAAGAAGCCGGTCTCCCCAACAACTCCAGGAGCCGCTCTGAAGAAGAGGAAGACCCGTCTCCTGCCGTCGACCGTCGCTCACCTTCCGAGCACTAGACACCACCCCTTAGTTTCGTTTCCTTAGTCGTTATGTGTTAGTTTTGGTCTGTTAGGTTTGCTTCGCTTGGGGCTAGTGGTGAGCCATAGCAGTAGTGGGGTTATGGTTGTACTGCTAGGAGTTGTGTGGTTTCTAAGTGTGTTTCCTAAATAATACAATCACAGTTCATTAATTATAAAAAGCCCATATTTGCTTAGCCGTTTCTTTTTCTTCTTTCTCTTTCTGTTCCCTCCCGCTTCTGCAGATGGTGAACACTCGCAATGGCAGCCGTGACACCGACCACTCCAGTACCAAAGGACCTCCCCCACCTCCTCCACCAGAGAACCTATCACTCGCTCAGATCGTCGCCAGTCAGACGCCGATGCTCACTCTCATGATGTAGCAAATGCAGCAGCAGCAACAACAGCATCAGCAGGTGCTACAACAGCTCCTGAACCAGAACCAGAACAATCAACAGCATTGACCACCCCCGGTGCAATCCAAGTTGCCAGAGTTTCTCCGTGTCAGACCCCCAGCCTTCTCGAGCACCACCAACCCCATGGAGGCAAATGATTTGCTCCATGCGATTGAAAAGAAGCTCAAATTACTGCAGTGCACCGACCAGGAGAAGGTCTCCTTCGCTACACACCAACTGATGGGTCCCGCCTATGCTTGGTGGGATAATTTCTTGGCTACCTGCACTGCTACCACAGAAGTCACTTGGGCGGAGTTCTGTCTCAACTTCCGCAAAGCTCACATCCCCGACGGAATAGTCACGCAGAAGAAGCGTGAATTTCGTGCCTTGCAACAGGGTACCAACACTATGACCGAGTACCTGCATGAGTTCAATCGCCTAGCGCGATATGCTCCTGAGGATGTTCGCACCGACGCCGAAACACAAGACAAGTTCCTTGGAGGCTAGGATGACGAGCTTAAGAAGCAGTTGCTTTTGGGTGACTATGCTAACTTTGAGAGGCTGGTCGACAAGTCCATCCGTCAGGCTGGTCGATAAGGCCTCTCAGTTTAGGTCCAACCAGCGGCACCCACAGAAGCCCCGGTTCCACTCCGGCCCTCACTCACCAAGTCAGCAGCACGGGCAATCGTCCTTCATTGTCCGCCAGCACCATCCCTATAACTCGAACAACTTAACCAATAGTGGTTCGTCCCAGCGTGCCCCAACTCAACGTGCTCCCCTAGCACCAGCTCCTCGATAGCAGAATGCTCCTTCACCGACAGCTCAGCCTCCTCCGGCCAGGAAGGATATAGGTGGTAAGCCTAGGGTGTGCTACAACTGTGCTGACCCAGGCCACTTCGCCGACAAGTGCCCGTAGCCGAAGCGCAACGGGCAGAGGTTTGTGCAGGCTCGTGTCAACCACGCCACTACAGAAGAAGCACAGGCAGCGCCAGAAGTGATACTGGGTACATTTCCTGTCAATTCCGTACCTGCTACAGTGCTTTTTGATTCTGGTGCTACGCATTCTTTTATTTCAAGCAAGTTTGTGGGAATGCGTGGGTTAAAAACGGAAGAGTTAAGGAACCCGATGCGGGTTAGTACTCCAGGGCATAGTATGATTTCGGACCATTATAGCCCTAACATGCCCATAGAAATCCAAGGGACACCGTTGCTAGCCAATCTCATCCTTCTCGAATCCAAAGACCTAGATGTCATTTTGGGAATGGACTGGCTTACCAAGCATCAAGGAGTGATTGATTGTGCCAAGCGTAGCGTCACTCTGACCACTGAAGATGGTGAAGTTATGACTTATCAGTCGCTAGAATCAGCGAAAGTTGGATCGAGTTTGAATCAGATGGAAGCAGAAGAGCAACCACCAAAAGCAGTCAAAGATCCAAAGAAGTTGGAAGATATACCAGTTTGCCGAGGACCACTGCCGGTCATGACTCGATTTGGATAATCGTGGATCGATTGACGAAGGTCACCCATTTCATACCAGTTCACACCACCTACTCAGGGAAGAAACTAGCTGAGGTTTACTTGGCCAGGATCATGTGCTTACATGGAGTGCCTAAAAAGACTATTTCTGATCGAGGGAGTCAGTTCACCTCCAAGTTTGGGAAGAAGTTGCAGGAAGAACTGGGAACCCGTCTGAATTTTAGACAGAAAGGGTAAACCAAATTCTTGAATACATGCTCAGAGCGTGCGCCCTCGACTTTGGTGGAGAATGGGATAAGAATTTACCGTATGCAGAATTCTAATACAACAACAGTTATGAAGCCAGTTTGCAGATGGCACCGTTCGAAGCTTTGTATGGTCGTGAGTGTCGTACACCGCTCTTCTGGGGTCATACAGGGGAACGTCAAGTTTTTGGCACTGAAGTTTTAAGTCAGGTGAAAGAAAAAGTTAGAATTATCCGCGAAAGGTTAAAAACCGCTCAAACCAGGCAGAAGAGCTATGCAGATAATCATCGAAGGGACTTAGCCTTCGAAGCAGGAGACTACGTGTACCTTCGCGCCACACCTCTGCGAGGAGTGCACCGGTTTCAGACCAAGGGAATGTTGGCACCACGATTCGTGGGACCATACCGAATAATGGAACGCAGGGGAGAAGTTGCGTATCAGTTAGAACTCCCTGTTACCATGGCCAGAATCCATGACGTGTTCCATGTGTCGCAGCTCAAAAAGTGTCGACGTGTGCCTGAAGAACAAATCAACTCCGAGCACATCAATCTATAGGAAGAGCTGACCTATGTGGAGAAGCTAGCACGGATTCTGGAAACGAGTGAAAGGAAGACTCGGAACCGTGTGATCAGATTCTGCAGAGTTCAGTGGAGTCACCACGCAGAGGAAGAAGCGACATGGGAAAGTGAAGATGAGCTCAAGGCCACCCATCCGCACCTCTTCGCCAGCACCTCCGAATCTCGGGGTCGAGATTCCGTTTAAGGGGGTAGGTTTGTCACACCCAGAGTTTTATCCTAAGCCTAATTCGTAAAAAGAAATTCGTAAATAATAATTGGCTTAATTAATTCAAGAAACAAATTTAGTTAAATCGTGGTTCAAAAATTATTAACAGGATTTAAACTTAAATTGCAGAATATAAAATTTTGCCCAAAAATTTAATTTAAAATTCGGCAAAGTGGGGCTTTCCTTTTTCCCCTCCTTTTTCTTTCTTTTTCCCTTCCTTCTCAAATTGGGCCGAAGTCCAATTTCCTTCCTCCTTCTTCTTTTTCCTTTCTTTCTTTTCCTCCCCCTCCCTTCCTTCCTCTCGAGCCGACCCGCGGCCAAGCCGGCCCATCCCCTCCTCTCCCCGCGCGCCCTCCTCCCTCCCGCCCGGGTCAGTCGCCCACCTCGGCCCAACTCCCCGCGCGCCTCGGCCTCCTTGCCAAAGTCCGCTCTCCCTCCCTGCCCCGGCCGAGTTGGACTCCAAGCCACCGCCGACTCCAACTCTTCCTCCGCAACCACTGCCGCCTTTTCTGCCACCGTGGCCGACTCGGCCCCTCCAACTACCTCCGCCCTAAGCGGCCGCCCCTCCCCCTTAAAACCCCCTTGCCCGAGCACCACCGCCGCCCTTTTTCCTCACAACCACATCACCTCCGCCTCGGCCTCGCCGACCCTCCGCCGCCTTTGCTGCCCACGGTGAGCGCTGTCCTCCCCTCTCCCTCCTCCTTTTTCTTCTTCGACCGCCACCGTCGGGCACCATAGGCCGCCAAGCGCCGCCGTCGGATCGCCGCCCGATGTCGCCACCGCCACGCCGACATGGTGACGTGCCCGCCTCCCCACACAATCACCTCCCGTTCCCATGCGCCGTCGCCGACATCCCGTCACGCCATCGCTATGCGCCGCATTCGCCGCCGTCCCGGTCGTGCGCGATGCACCGTTGCCGCCGTGCCGTGCCCTGTCGCCGTGCACCGCCGCTGTCGCCGGCTGAGCGCCTCTCTCCCCTTCCCCTGCTCTCTCCCTCGGCTAGGCGGGCCCGGCTGGTCAGCCCGCCGGCCACATATCTTTCCCCTCTCTCCTCCCAGGGGGGTGCCTGTCACGCTCTCCCCGTCCTCCCCCTCTCACCGATAGGTGGTCCTCACCTGTCGGCGCCACGTCACCCTTCCGCTGACGTCAGCAAGCCCCATTAATTGCGCAATAATTGACTTAGGACTTTTCTGTTTAGTTAAAAACCTAGAAAACTTCTAAAATTCATAACTAATTCATCCATTCTCTCTTTAAATCCATTCAAATATCATTAAATTCATAAAATTGTCAAGAATCCATTAAAAATACTTTCTTTTGTTGTTTCAGTAGGGTTTGTGCCTGTTTTATTTATTTTTTTGCTTTGTCGCTTAGATTCGGATCCCACTGAAGCACCGGTTTATTTCGAGATTGTCGGCGAAATAGCCGAGGGACCAGAGCAAGACAAGTGGCACTCATCTTCGATCATATTGAACCTATTATTGCGAATTCCTCGCTTTATTTGTTCAAATATGCATTGTTTTTAATTAAAGTATTTACTGTATTTATTTTTCAGGTAATCCTTATTAATATGCCGTTGTTTATCCAACTTTATTCATGCTAGACCAGGGGTAATTTGATTAGAGTTAGGCCTAGGTTAATGCTTAGCTGTGCTTAGAACAAGTAGCTCATGGGATCACATTGTAATCATGACTAGTTCTGAATAGCTGTTGATTATGATTCATTATTCAGTTCGGGTTAATACCAACTAAATTATTGATAATGGTGGGCTGTGGGCTGTGGGTGCATGGTTTTGAGAGTCGCACCCAGGCAATTAAGGACCGGTTCACGGGAAACCCTGGAAGTAATATAGTGCTAACCACATGCCGAAATGGGTAAGGTGGGATTCGAAGCATGACTTCGAACTATTTGACGTACCAAGGCAAGGGTAGGCGTGATGGAGTATGGACGGGCAATCATGGTGTAACGAAAGCCTCTGCTGCTTCCGGATCTACCAAGGCACAGGAGGGGACTGCCCAACTTGGTGTAAAGGAGGGGGTGAAATCTGAAGTGCGGTGCGATCGAATAGGGAGGGTTGTGTGACAGGTCCTATCACGGTCTCCTTCCCGGTATGCCATGGTGGTATGTCGGTACACGTTCAAGTGCAGTGGAGTCGTGTCTTGTGGGTACAGTAGTACACCTCTGATCAGAGTATAATCTATTCGAATAGCCATGCCCACGGTCAAGGGCAGAGTCCCTGCTTCACTCTGATCAGAGGTGTACTACTGTGCAGAGTCACACCTTTGCGAGGAGTGCACTGGTTTCAGACCAAAGGAAAATTGGCACCACGTTTCGTGGGACCATACTAGATAGTGGAACGCAGGGGAGAAGTTGCGTATCAGTTGGAACTCCCCGCTAACATGGCCGGAATCCATGACGTGTTCCATGTGTCGCAGCTCAAGAAGTGTCTCCGTGTGCCTGAGGAACAGACCAACTCCGAGCACATCGACCTGCAGGAAGATCTAACTTATGTGGAGAAGCCAGCACGGATTCTAGAAACCAGTGAAAGGAAGACTCGGAACCGTGTGATCAGATTCTGCAGAGTTCAGTGGAGTCACCACTCAGAAGAAGAAGCAACATGGGAAAGAGAAGATGAGCTCAAGGCCACCCATCCGCACCTCTTCTCCAGTGCCTCCGAATCTCGGGGTCGAGATTCCGTTTAAGGGTGGTAGGTTTGTCACACCCGGAGTTTCGTCCTAAGCCTAAATCGTAAAAAGGAATCCATAAATAACAATTGGCTTAATTAACTCAGGAAAAATCCCTCTAAAAGGAATTAATTCAACTAAATCGAGGCTCGCAAATCGACTAACAGGATTTAAATTTAAATTGCAGAAGTATAAAATTTGGCCAAACAAATTAATTTAAAACTCGGCAAAAGTGGGGTTTTCCTTTTTCCCTCCTTTTTCCCTTCCTTCTCAAATTGGGCCGAAGTCCAATTTTCCTCCCTCTCTCTTTTTCCTTTTCTTTTTCTTTTTCTTTTCCTTCCCGGGCCGGCCCAGGCGAGCCGGCCCACTCCTCCTCGGCCGGCCCAGCCGAGCCGGCCAACCTCCGCCCGCCGCGCGTGCCCCCGCCTGGGCCGCGGCTTCGGCCCAGCTCGCCGCGACGCCCGCGCCGCGAGTCCGCGCCGCCTCCCTCCTCTCTCTCGCGCCACTGACAGGTGGGGCCCACCTGTCAGTGACTGCTTCGCCCGCCGCGCCCGCGCCGCGCCGCGTCCGAGCCGGACTCTGCGCCGTCGCCGCAACCGCCGCCGCCGCAACCGCCGCCGCCGAGACCGCGCCGTCGCCGACTCGGTCTCCAACCTCCGCCCGCCCTAGCCGGTGCCGCCACCCTATAAATCCCGAGGCGCCGCGTGCCGTCGCTCACTTTCCGCCGTCCGCCCGAGTCGCCGCCGCGCTGCTGCCTCTCGCCGCCGCCGCGCAACTTCGCCGTCGGACGCCGGTCGCCGCCGCTTTGTTGCGTCATCACCTCCGCGTCGCTGTCGCCGACCGGTCGCCGTCCTCGTCGTCGCCGGTGAGCGTCCCCGCGCCGCGCATTCCTCCGTCGTGCCGTCGCCGTCGCGCCCGGTCGCCTCGCCGCTGCCGATCGATCTCCGCCGCCACCACCGATCTCCCGCACCCGCCCGCGTCGCCACCTCCGCCTCGGTCTCGCCGACCCGCCCGCGCCCTCGCCGCCGCCGGTGAGCCCCCGCACCCTCCTCCCCTCTTTCTCCCCCACTTCGGCCGACCGCCGCCGAGTCGCCTCCGCGTCGCCGGACAAGACCAAAGCCCGCCCCTCCCGCCGGCCGCCGTGGTCGTCGTCGCCTCCGCGTCGCCGCCGTCTGGCCGCCGTCGCTTGCACCCGCGCGTGCCGTGCCGTCGCCGCTCGTCAGTCGCCGTCGCCGCTGTCCTTCCACCATCGCCGTGCATCGCCGCCTCGGCCGTCATCGCTGTCGCGCCGTCACCGCCCGCCGGTCGTCGCCGTCGCGCCATCGCCGTCGCGCCGCCGTCGCCGTTTGCCGCCGCCGCCGCGTCGCCGCCGTCCGCCCGAGCCGCGCTCTGCGCCCCTCCTCTCTGTTCCCTCTCGCTGACGTGTGGGTCCCACTCGTCAGTCGGTCCCCGCGCCCGCCTCCTCTCTCACCTCCCCGGGCCCGCGTGTCAGTCTCTCCCTCTCCCTCTCTCTCACCGACAGGTGGTCCCCACCTGTTAGCCGTCAGTTTCCTCTCTCCTCGCTAACGTCAGCAGCCCCATTAATTGCGCAATAATTGATTTAGTACTTTTCTGTTTAGTTAAAAACCTAGAAAACTTCTAAAATTCATAAGTAATTCATCTAGTCTCCATAAATTATCAAGAATCCATTAAAAATAGTTTCTTTTGTTGTTTCAGTAGAGTTTGTGCCTATTTTATTTATTTTTGTGCTTTGTCGCTTAGATTCAGACCCCGCCGAAGAGCCGGTTTACTTCGAGATCGTCGCCGAAGTTCCCCAAGGGCCAGAGCAAGGCAAGTGACACTCATCCTTGAACATATTGAACCCATTATTGCAAATTCCCCGCTTTATTATTTCAAATATGCATTGTTCTAATTAAAGTACTTACTTTATGCTATTTTCGGGTAAACCTTATTATTATGCCGTTGTTTATCCAACTTTATTCATTGCTGGACCAGGGGTAAATTGACTAGAGTTAGGCCTAGGTTAATGCTTAGCCATGCTTAGAACAAATAGCTCATGGGATCACATTTAATCATGCTTAGTTCTGAATAGCTCAGATATTGATTCACTACCCGGTTCGGGTTAATGTCAACTAAAATATTGATAATGGTGGGCTGTGGGTGCATGGTTTTGAGAGTCGGGCCCATGGTAATTAAGGACCGGTTCACGGGAAACCCTGGAAGTAATTAAGTGCTAACCACATGCCGAAATGGGTAAGGTGGGATTTGGAGCATGACTTCGAACTATTTGACGTACCCAGGCAAGGGTAGGCGTGATGGAGTATGGACGGGCAATCGTGGTGTAACGAAAGCTTCTCCTGCTTCCGGATCTACCAAGGCACAAGAGGGGACTGCCCGACTTGGTGTAAAGGAGGGGGTGAAACCTGAAGTGTGGTACGATTAAATAGGGAGGGTTATGTAACGGGTCCTATCACGGTCTGCTTTCCGGTATGCCATGGTGGTATGTCGGCGCACGTTCAAGTGTAGTGGAGTCGTGTCTTGTGGGTACAGTAGTACACCTCTGATCAGAGTATAAACTATTCGAATAGCCGTGCCCACGGTTACGGGCGAACTCCCAGATTCGCTGTGATTAGTGAACCCTAACAACTTGAGTAATTGGTTATCACTCGGGACTACTGCAACGTGATTTAACGTTGAACAGTGTTGTGGTACTTTACAACTGCTTATTTTATTTATGTTTTACTGTACTTAATTACCTTTATTCTTTAAGCTCTGTTATTTATTTAAACTGCTGCTTTGTCGCAACTAACCCTAGCCTGTCCTTGTAAATCCTGTTGCATCATTTATTCTCCCCTTGTCCGTGTTACTTGTTGAGTACGGTGGTTTGTACTCAGCCTTGCTTAACTTTCCCAACCCAGAGCTAGAAGCAGAGTCCGATGGAGGTGCTTCTCAGGAGTGAGCTGTTCCGCCGTCGAAGTGTTGCCTGTGGACTGGAGCCGAACCCGCTGGAGCTAGTCTACCCTTTGTTTTTCTTTCCGTTGCATTTCCGCTAGAATAAGTGTAATTTTCAGTTGTTTCTAAGAACGATGGTTATGTAATCAACATTGTCTTTTTGTGTACCCTGGCTAGTCCTGGACAGGGACTTAATACACAATTAAGTTCAGAAATTCGTGTGAGGAATTTCTCGGCGTGACAAGTTGGTATCAGAGCCTCGTTTGACCGTAGGATCAGCCCAATGGAAATCCTAAGAGCCCTCTGCTTTTCATGTTTGTGCATAGTTTACGAAAGTTAGAGTGTTTTGAAAATGGGTTGGTGTTCTTCAAAAGCGTGAGTGTTTTAAAAAGATAAAACCCCTTTGATTGAAAAGTGTGAGTAAATCGATTTACGGGTAAAACTTTGTTTACTTTCTTTCTTTTATGGTTTATTTATCTTGAAATAAAATTTTGCATCTATTGATTCCAAATCCTTGTGCTCTTTAGATGGCTGACCACCCTTTGTACCATCGTGGAAACGGGATGGCTGGATTCGTGGCAGAGTTGGCAAGAGTCTCGTTCACCGCAGGATACCCCTATGAGCCGGAGTACACCACGATCCATCCTCTTGAAGGCGAGTTTCCCCACCGAGTAAGATTGGAGCTGCATGGAATCCCCGGTTTCCTCCCTAACTTGGAAGCAGAAGGAGCTGGAGGTTCGCATGAGCATGCCTGCCAGGAAGCTGCCTACAGTCTGATGACAACGCTCAGGGCCAGGCATGACCTGACGTTTCGACATTCGGCTTACCGGTATCACCCTGGTCGTGGACCCAATTCCATGGTCAGTAGGTTTCGGTCTGCCCGAAGTGAGCAAGACCCTACCTTCGGTAGGATGTGCACGGTGCTGCAGGGCCTCGACCAGATGCATCACGACCTCCACGAAGCGTCCAAGGCTCTGAACGACGCCAAGCTCACTCAGATCGTTCGTCTGCAAGATGAGGTCGACCGCTTGAAGAAGGAGAATGCCAGGCTTAAAGGACTCCCAGAGCCCGGAGGTGCAAGGTGTCGCACTACGGCAAGGAAGCGAACCCGTGGGCCGCCAAGAGTTCAGTCTTACCCTGGTGCCCCGGATGAACCAAGACCCTTGATGCAGATGGTGCCAACCTCTCCGACCCCAGTGCCCGAGGAAGGTGTCTCCCCGTTCAACGCAGCAAGGAACCGCAACAGGGTCGTCACGGTCTCTAGCAGCAGCTAGTCCGCTTCTGGTGAAGATGAAGATGGTCTCCCTAGCAACTCAAGAAGCCGCTCTGAAGACGAGGAAGAAGATCCGTCCCCTGTCGTCGATCGTCGCTCTCCTTCCGTGCCCTAGACGCCGCCCTTAGCTTCGTTTTAGTCGTTGTGTGCTAGTTTTGGTGTGTTAGGTTTGCTTCGCTTGGGGCTAGTGGTGAACCATAGCAGTAGTGGGGTTATGGTTGTGCCGCCAGGAGTTGTGTGGTTTTAAGTGTGTTTCTTAAGCAAGACAATTACAGATCACTAATTAAATAAAGCCCCTGTTTGCTTAGTCGTTTCTTTTTCTTCTTTCTCTTTCTGTTCCTCCCGCCCCTGCAGATGGTGAACACCCGCCACGGCAACCGCGACACCGACCAGTCCAGCACCGGAGGACCGCCCCCGCCGCCTCCACCAGAGAACCCGTCGCTCGCCCAGATTCTTGCTAACCAGACGCAGATGCTCTCTTGGATGATGCAGCAGATGCAACAGCAACAGCAGCAGCACCAACAAATGCTACAGCAGCTTCTAAATCAAAGTCAGAACAACGCAACAGCAGGGACCACCCCCAGTGCAGTCCAAGTTGCCGGAGTTTCTCCGTGTTCGTCCCCCAACGTTCTCAAGCACCACCAACCCCATGGAGGCAAGTGATTGGCTCCATGCCATTGAGAAGAAGCTCAACCTACTGCAGTGCACTGACCAAGAAAAGGTTTCCTTCGCCGCACATCAACTGATGGGTCCCACCTTTGCTTGGTGGGATAATTTCCTGGCTACCCGCACCGCTACCACGGAAGTAACTTGGGCGGAATTCTGTCTTAATTTCCGCAAGGCCCATATCCCCGACGAGATAGTCACACAGAAGAAGCGTGAGTTCCGCGCTTTACAGCAAGGTACCAAGACGGTGACTGAGTACCTTCATGAGTTCAATCGCCTAGCGCGATACGCTCCCGAGGATGTCCGCACCGACGCCGAAAGACAAGAAAAGTTCCTCGGAGGTTTGGATGATGAACTGAAGAAGCAGTTGCTTTTGGGCGACTATGCTGATTTTGAGAAACTAGTAGACAAGGCCATCCGCCAAGAGGACCAGCACCTCCAGATGGACAAGAAGAGGAAGGCTTCGCAGTTCAGGTCTAACCAGCCGCCTCCTCTGAAGCCCCGATTCCACACCGGCTCCTATCCTCAGAATCAGCAGCACGGGCAATCAACCTTCATTGTCCGCCAACATCGTCCTTACAATCCCAGCAACTTCTCCAGTGGCTCATCCCAGCGTGCTCCTACTCAGCGTGCTCTTCCCGCACCAGCTCCCCCGCAACAGAATGCTCCTCCACCGACAGCTCAACCTCCTCCAGCCAGGAAGGATGCAGGTGCAAAGCCTGGGGTGTGCTACAACTGTGGCGACCCAGGTCACTTTGCTGACAAGTGCCCGAAGCCGAAGCGCAGTGGGCAAAGGTTCGTGCAAGCTCGTGTGAATCACGTCACCGCCGAAGAAGCACAGGCTGCGCCAGAAGTAATACTGGGTACGTTTCCTGTCAACTCCGTACCTACTACAGTACTTTTTGATTCTGGTGCTGCACACTCGTTTATTTCAAGGAAGTTTGTGGGAATGCTTGGGTTAAAAAGGGAAAAGTTAAGAGACCCGATGCGGGTTAATACTCCAGGGCATAGTATGTTTTCGGACCTTTATAGCCCTAATGTGCCCATAGAAATCCAAGGGACACCCTTTCTAGCCAATCTCATCCTTCTCGAATCTAAAGACCTAGATGTCATTTTGGGAATGGACTGGCTTACCAAGCATCAAGGAGTGATTGATTGTGCCAAGCGTACAATCACCTTGACCAGTGAAGAAGGTAAAGTGGTGACTTATCAGTCGCCGGAGTCAGTGGCGACCAGGACTTGTCTGAATCAGATGGAAGCCGAAGAGCAGCCCTCGGAAAAAGCCAAAGACCCAAAGAAGTTGGAAGACATACCAGTGGTTTGTGAGTATCCGGAGGTGTTTCCAGATGATCTCACAACGATGCCGCCAGAAAGAGAGATCGAGTTCTGTATCGACTTTGTACCCGGAACCGCACCGATCTATAAGAGACCCTACAGGATGGCCGCCAATGAGATGGCAGAAGTGAAGAAGCAAGTGGATGAACAGCTCCAGAAAGGTTATATCCGACCGAGTACCTCGCCTTGGGGTGCCCCGGTTATTTTTGTTGAGAAGAAGGACAAAACTAAGAGAATGTGTGTGGACTATCGTGCTTTGAACGATGTCACTATTAAGAATAAGTATCCTCTGCCAAGGATTGATGACCTATTTGATCAGTTGAAGGGAGCCAGAGTTTTCTCCAAGATCGATTTGAGATCAGGGTATCACTAGTTGAGAATTCGGGAAGAAGATATCCCTAAGACGGCATTCACTACTCGCTATGGCTTGTATGAGTGTACGGTAATGTCGTTTGGACTTACTAATGCCCCGGCATTCTTCATGAATCTCATGAATAAGGTGTTAAAGGAATACCTGGATTAGTTTGTGGTTGTCTTCATCGATGACATTCTTATCTACTCCAAGTCAGAAGAAGAGCACGAGCAACATTTGCGGATTGTGCTAGAGAAGCTAAGAGAACACCAATTGTATGCCAAGTTCAGCAAGTGTGATTTTTGGCTGTATGAAGTGAAGTTCCTTGGCCATGTGATCAATGCCCAAGGTGTAGCAGTAGACCCCAGTAATGTGGAGTCAGTGATCAAGTGGACCCCGCCTAAGACGGTTTCCCAAATCAGGAGTTTCTTAGAACTTGCGGGCTATTACCGCCGGTTCATTGAGAATTTCTCAAAGATAGCCAAGCCAATGACACAGTTGTTGAAAAAGGAAGAGAAGTTCAAGTGGTCAAGTGAGTGCGATAGGAGTTTTGAAGAGCTCAAGCAAAGGTTGGTTTCGGCACCCGTGTTGGTTTTGCCAGATCAGATGAAAGACTTCCAGGTTTACTGTGACGCATCCAGATCAGGACTGGGATGTGTGCTAATGCAAGAAGGAAAGGTGGTTGCTTACGCCTCTCGCCAACTAAGACCACATGAGGGTAACTATCCGACTCATGATTTGGAACTAGCAGCTGTCGTGCATGCGCTAAAGATTTGGCGACACTACTTGATCGGGAACAAGTGTGAAGTGTATACGGATCATAAGAGTTTAAAGTATATCTTTACACAACCGGATTTGAATCTCCGCCAGCGAAGATGGTTGGAATTGATCAAGGATTATGATTTAAGTATCCATTACCATCCAGGCAAAGCAAATGTAGTTGCAGATGCTTTAAGTCGGAGGAATTACTGCAATGCTGCGGTAACAACAGAAGTTTGTGAGCAGTTGCAACAGGAGTTTGAACGACTAAATTTGGGTTTAGTCGAAGAAGGCTTTGTGGCAGCCCTAGAAGCGCAGCCCACTTTGGTGGATCAAGTTCGCCAATCCCAAGCAAATGATCCGGAGATAGCCGAGCTAAAGAAAAATATGCGAGTCGGTAAGGCCCGAGATTTTTCAGAAGATGAACATGGAACAATCTGGATGGGAAACAGGTTGTGCGTACCAGATAACAAGGAGTTGAAGGAGTTGATACTTCGAGAAGCTCATCAAACCCAGTACTCTATTCACCCCGGGAGTACTAAGATGTATCAGGACCTCAAAGAAAAGTTTTGGTGGGTTAGTATGAAGAGAGAAATTGCAGAATACGTCGCCTTGTGCGATGTTTGTCAACGAGTCAAAGCAGAACACCAAAGGCCAGCAGGACTATTGCAACCTCTCTAGATTCCAGAATGGAAGTGGGAAGAAATCGGGATGGATTTCATCACAGGTTTACCAAGGACCGCAGCCGGTCATGACTCGATTTGGGTAATTGTTGATTGATTGACAAAGGTCGCTCATTTCATACCAGTTCACACTACCTACTCAGGGAAAAGATTAGCCGAGATTTACTTGGCTAGGATCATGTGTCTACATGGAGTACCGAAGAAGATCGTTTCTGACCGAGGGAGCCAGTTTACTTCAAAGTTTTGGCAGAAGCTACAGGAAGAATTGGGAACCCGACTGAACTTCAGTACGGCTTATCATCCCCAGACAGATGGTCAGACAGAGAGGGTAAATCAGATTCTTGAAGATATGCTCAGAGCTTGCGCTCTTGACTTTGGTGGAACGTGGGATAAGAATCTACCATACGCAGAGTTCTCATACAACAACAGTTATCAAGCCAGTCTGCAGATGGCACCTTTTGAAGCATTGTATGGGCGGAAGTGTCGTACACCCCTCTTCTGGGATCAAACAGGAGAACGTCAAGTTTTTGGGACTGAAGTTTTAAGCCAGGCGGAAGAAAAAGTCAGAATAATCCGTGAAAGGTTGAAAACAGCTCAAACCCGACAGAAGAGTTATGCAGATAATCGTCGAAGGGACTTAGCCTTCGAAGCAGGAGACTATGTGTACCTCCGTGTCACACCTTTGCGAGGAGTGCACTGGTTTCAGACCAAAGGAAAATTCGCACCACGTTTCGTGGGACCATACCGGATAGTGGAACGCAGGGGAGAAGTTGCGTATCAGTTGGAACTCCCCACTAACATGGCCGGAATCCATGACGTGTTCCATGTGTCGCAGCTCAAGATGTGTCTCCGTGTGCCTGAGGAACAGACCAACTCCGAGCACATCGACACAGCACGGATTCTAGAAACCAGTGAAAGGAAGACTCGGAACCGTGTGATCAGATTCTGCAGAGTTCAGTGGAGTCACCACTCAGAAGAAGAAGCAACATGGGAAAGAGAAGATGAGCTCAAGGCCGCCCATCCGCACCTCTTCGCCAGTGCCTCCGAATCTCGGGGTCGAGATTCCGTTTAAGGGGGGTAGGTTTGTCACACCCGGAGTTTCGTCCTAAGCCTAAATCGTAAAAAGGAATCCGTAAATAACAATTGGCTTAATTAACTCAGGAAAAATCCCTCTAAAAGGAATTAATTCAACTAAATCGAGGCTCGCAAATCGACTAACAGGATTTAAATTTAAATTGCGGAAGTATAAAATTTGGCCAAACAAATTAATTTAAAACTCGGCAAAAGTGGGGTTTTCCTTTTTCCCTCCTTTTTCCTTTCTTTTTCCCTTCCTTCTCAAATTGGGCCGAAGTCCAATTTTCCTCCCTCTCTCTTTTTCCTTTTCTTTTTCTTTTTCTTTTCCTTCCCGGGCCGGCCCAGCCGAGCCGGCCCACTCCTCCTCGGCCGGCCCAGCCGAGCCGGCCAACCTCCGCCCGCCGCGCGCGCCCCCGCCTGGGCCGCGGCTTCGGCCCAGCTCGCCGCGACGCCCGCGCCGCGAGTCCGCGCCGCCTCCCTCCTCTCTCTCGCGCCACTGACAGGTGGGGCCCACCTGTCAGTGACTGCTTCGCCCGCCGCGCCCGCGCCGCGCCGCGTCCGAGCCGGACTCCGCGCCGTCGCCGCAACCGCCGCCGCCGCAACCGCCGCCGCCGAGACCGCGCCGTCGCCGACTCGGTATCCAACCTCCGCCCGCCCTAGCCGGTGCCGCCACCCTATAAATCCCGAGCCGCCGCGCGCCGTCGCTCACTTTCCGCCGTCCGCCCGAGTCGCCGCCGCGCTGCTGCCTCTCGCCGCCGCCGCGCAACTTCGCCGTCGGACGTCGGTCGCCGCCGCTTTGTTGCGTCATCACCTCCGCGTCGCTGTCGCCGACCGGTCGCCGTCCTCGTCGTCGCCGGTCAGCGTCCCCGCGCCTCGCATTCCTCCGTCGCGCCGTCGCCGTCGCGCCCAGTCGCCTCGCCGCCGCCGATCGATCTCCGCCGCCACCGCTGATCTCCCGCACCCGCCCGCGTCGCCACCTCCGCCTCGGTCTCGCCGACCCGCCCGCGCCCTCGCCGCCGCCGGTGAGCCCCCGCACCCTCCTCCCCTCTTTCTCCCCCTCTCCGGCCGACCGCCGCCGAGTCGCGCGCCATCGCCGGACGAGACCAAAGCCCGCCCCTCCCGCCGGCCGCCGTGGTCGTCGTCGCCTCCGCGTCGCCGACGTCTGGCCGCCGTCGCTTGCACCCGCGCGTGCCGCGCCGTCGCCGCTCGTCAGTCGCCGTCGCCGCTGTCCTTCCACCATCGCCGTGCGTCGCCGCCTCGGCCGTCATTGCCGTCGCGCCGTCGCCGTTGCGCCGCCGTCGCCGTGCGCCGCCGCCGCCGCGTCGCCCGCCGCTCCCGCCGGTCCCCGCCGTCCGCCCGAGCCGCGCTCTGCACCCCTCCTCTCTGTTCCCTCTCGATGACGAGTGGGTCCCACTCGTCAGTCGGTCCCCGCGCCCGCCTCCTCTCTCTCCTCCCCGGGCCCGCGTGTCAGTCTCTCCCTCTCCCTCTCTCTCACCAACAGGTGGTCTCCACCTGTCAGCCGTCAGTTTCCTCTCTCCTCGCTGATGTCAGCAGCCCCATTAATTGCGCAATAATTGATTTAGGACTTTTCTGTTTAGTTAAAAACCCAGAAAACTTCTAAAATTCAGAAGTAATTCATCTAGTCTCCGTTTAGGTCCATTCAAATTTCATTAAATTCATAAAATTATCAAGAATCCATTAAAAATAGTTTCTTTTGCTGTTTCAGTAGAGTTTGTGCCTGTTTTATTTATTTTTGTGCTTTGTCGCTTAGATTCGGACCCCGCCGAAGAGCCGGTTTACTTCGAGATCATCGCCGAAGTTCCCCATGGGCCAGAGCAAGGCAAGTGACACTCATCCTTGAACATATTGAACCCATTATTGCAAATTCCCCGCTTTATTATTTCAAATATGCATTGTTTTAATTAAAGTACTTACTTTATGCTATTTTCGGGTAAACCTTATTATTATGCCGTTGTTTATCCAACTTTATTCATTGCTGGACCAGGGGTAAATTGACTAGAGTTAGGCCTAGGTTAATGCTTAGCCATGCTTAGAACAAATAGCTCATGGGATCACATTTAATCATGCTTAGTTCTGAATAGCTCAGATATTGATTCACTACCCGGTTCGGGTTAATGTCCACTAAAATATTGATAATGGTGGGCTGTGGGTGCATGGTTTTGAGAGTCGCGCCCATGTTAATTTTCACGGGAAACCCTGGAAGTAATTAAGTGCTAACCACATGCTGAAATGGGTAAGGTGGGATTTGGAGCATGACTTCGAACTATTTGACGTACCCAGGCAAGGGTAGGCGTGATGGAGTATGGACGGGCAATCGTGGTGTAACGAAAGCTTCTCCTGCTTCCGGATCTACCAAGGCACAAGAGGGGACTGCCCGACTTGGTGTAAAGGAGGGGGTGAAACCTGAAGTGTGGTACGATTAAATAGGGAGGGTTGTGTAACGGGTCCTATCCCGGTCTGCTTTCCGGTATGCCATGGTGGTATGTCGGCGCACGTTCAAGTGTAGTGGAGTCGTGTCTTGTGGGTACAGTAGTACACCTCTGATCAGAGTATAAACTATTCGAATAGCCGTGCCCACGGTTACGGGCGAACTCCCAGATTCGCTGTGATTAGTGAACCCTAACAACTTGAGTAATTGGTTATCACTCGGGACTACTGCAACGTGGTTTAACGTTGAACAGTGTTGTGGTACTTTACAACTGCTTATTTTATTTATGTTTTACTGTACTTAATTACCTTTATTCTTTAAGCTCTGTTATTTATTTAAACTGCTGCTTTGTCGCAACTAACCCTAGCCTGTCCTTGTAAATCCTGTTGCATCATTTATTCTCCCCTTGTCCGTGTTACTTGTTGAGTACGGTGGTTTGTACTCAGCCTTGCTTAACTTTCCCAACCCAGAGCTAGAAGCAGAGTCCGATGGAGGTGCTTCTCAGGAGTGAGCTGTTCCGCCGTCGAAGTGTTGCCTGTGGACTGGAGCCGAACCCGCTGGAGCTAGTCTACCCTTTGTTTTTCTTTCCGCTGCATTTCCGCTAGAATAAGTGTAATTTTCAGTTGTTTCTAAGAACGATGGTTATGTAATCAACATTGTCTTTTTGTGTACCCTGGCTGGTCCTGGACAGGGACTTAATAGACAATTAAGTTCAGAAATTCGTGTGAGGAATTGGTCTGTTCTAGAATCCGTGCTGGTTTCTCCACATACGTTAGATCTTCCTGTAAATCGATGTGCTCGGAATTGGTCTGTTCTTTAGGCACACGTAGGCACTTCTTGAGCTGCGACACATGGAACACGTCATGGATTCCAGCCATGTTAGCAGGGAGCTCTAACTGATACGCAACTTCTCCCCTGCGTTCCACTATCCGGTATGGTCCCACAAAACGTGGTGCCAATTTTCCTTTGGTCTGAAACCGGTGTACTCCTGCTTCGAAGGCTAAGTCCCTTCGACGATTATCTTCATAACTCTTCTGTCTGGTTTGGGCCGTTTTCAACCTTTCACGGATTATTCTGACTTTTTCTTCTGCCTGACTTAAAACTTCGGTCCCAAAAACCTGACGTTCTGTCACGCCCAGAAATTCCTCACACGAATTTCTGAACTTAATTGTGTATTAAATCCCTGTCCAGGACCAGCCAGGGTACACAAAAAGACAATGTTGATTACATAACCATCGTTCTTAGAAACAACTGAAAATTACACTTATTCTAGCGGAAATGCAGCGGAAAGAAAAACAAAGGGGTAGACTAGCTCCAGCGGGTACGGCTCCAGTCCACAGGCAACACTTCGACGGCGGAACAGCTCACTCCTGAGAGGCACCTCCATCGGACTCTGCTTCTAGCTCTGGGTTGGGAAAGTTAAACAAGGCTGAGTACAAACCACCGTACTCAACAAGTAACACGGACAAGGGGAAAACAAATGATGCATAGGGATTAACAAGGACAGGCTCGGGTTAGTTGCGATAAAGCAGCAATTTAAATAAATAACAGAGCTTAAAGAATAAAGGTAATTAAATACAGTGAAGCATAAATAGGTAAACAGTTGTAAAATACCACAACACTGTCCAACGTTACACCACGTTGCGACAGGCCCAACCACTACCCAACGTTACACCACGTTGCAGTAGTCCCAAGTGATACCAGATTTTACTCAAGTTATTAGGGTTCACTAATCACAGTGAAGCTGGGAGTTCGCCCGTAACCGTGGGCACGGCTATTCGAATAGTTTATACTCTGATCAGAGGTGTACTACTGTACCCACAAGACACGACTCCACTACACTTGAACGTGCGCCGACATACCACCACGGCATACCGGAAAGGAGACCGTGATAGGACCCGTTACACAACCCTCCCTATTTAATCGTACCACACTTCAGGTTTCACCCCCTCCTTTACACCAAGTCGGGCAGTCCCCTCTTGTGCCTCAGTAGATCCGGAAGCAGGAGAAGCTTTCGTTACACCACGATTGCCCGTCCATACTCCATCACGCCTACCCTTGCCTGGGTACGTCAAATAGTTCGAAGTCATGCTTCAAATCCCACCTTACCCATTTCGGCATGTGGTTAGCACTTATTTACTTCCAGGGTTTCCCGTGAACCGGTCCTTAATCGCCATGGGTGCGACTCTCAAAACCATGCACCCACAGCCCACCATTATCAATATTTTAGTTGACATTAACCCGAACCGGGTAGTGAATCATTATCTCGGCTATCCAGAATTAAGCATAATTATATGTGATCCCATGAGCTATTTGTTCTAAGCATGGCTAAGCATTAACCTAGGCCTGACTCTAATCAAGTTACCCCTGGTCCAGCAATGAACAAAGTTGGATAAACAACGGCATAATAATAAGGTTTACCCGAAAATAGCATAAAGTAAGTACTTTAATTAAAACAATGCATATTTGAAATAATAAAGCGGGGAATTTGCAATAATGGGTTCAATATGTTCAAGGATGAGTGTCACTTGCCTTGCTCTGGCCCTTGGGGAACTTCGGCGACGATCTCGAAGTAAACCGGCTCTTCGGCGGGGTCCGAATCTAAGCGACAAAGCACAAAAATAAATAAAACAGGCACAAACTCTACTGAAACAGCAAAAGAAACTATTTTTAATGGATTCTTGATATTTTTATGAATTTAATGAAATTTGAATGGACCTAAACGGAGACTAGATGAATTACTTATGAATTTTAGAAGTTTTCTGGGTTTTTTAACTAAACAGAAAAGTCCTAAATCAATTATTGCGCAATTAATGGGGCTGCTGACGTCAGCGAGGAGAGAGGGTACTGACGGCTGACAGGTGGGGACCACCTGTCGGTGAGAGAGAGAGGGAAACAGAGACTGACACGCGGGACCCACGGGAGGAGAGAGGAGGCGGGCGCGAGGAGCGACTGACGGGTGGGACCCACTCGTCAGCGAGAGGGAACAGAGAGCTGGGGACCGAACGCGCGGCTCGGCGGACGGCGGCGACCGGCGGGAGCGGCGGGCGACGCGGCGGCGGCGGCGCACGGCAATGGCGACGCGACGGCGACGGCGCGACGGCGACGACCGGCGAGCGGCGACGGCGCGACGGCGACGACGACCGGGGCGGCGACGCACGGGCGCAACCCGGCAGAACAGCGGCGACGGCGACAGCGTGGCACACGTGGGCGCAAGAGACGGCGGCCAGACGTCGGCGACGCGGAGGCGACGACGACCACGGTGACCGACGGGAGCGGCGGGCTTCGGCCTCGTCCGGCGACGGCACGCGACTCGGCGGCGGTCGGCCGGAAAGGGGGAGAAAGAGGGGAGGTGGGTGCGGAGGCTCACCGGCGGCGGCGAGGGTGCGGACGGGTCGGCGAGACCGAGGCGAAGGTGGCGACGCGGGCGGGTGCGGGAGATCGGTGGTGGTGGTGGAGATCGATCGGCGGCAGCGACGGGCGAGACGCGGCGTCGGCCGGGCGACGAGGGAACGCGCGGCGCCGAGGAGGCTCCCTGGTGACGGCGAGGGCGGCAACAAGTCGGCGACAGAGGGACGGAGGTGGTGACGCAACAGAGCGGCGATGACCGGCGACGGGCGACGAGATTGCGCGGTGGCGGCGAACGGCGGCAGCGCGGCGGCGACTCGAGCGACGATGGAAAGCGAGCGACGGCGCGGCGGCGGAGGGGATTTATAGGGTGGCGGTGACCGGCTAGGGCGGGCGGAGGTTGGAGACCGTGTCGGCGACGACGCGGTCTCGGCGGCGGCGGATGCGGCGGCGGCGGTTGCGGCGGCGGCGCGGAGTTCGGCTCGGACGCGGCGCGGGCGAGCGGCGAAGCAGTCACTGACAGGTGGGCCCCACCTGTCAGTGGCGCGGGAGAGAGGAGGGAGGCGGCGCGGACTCGCGGCGCGGGCGACGCGGCGAGCTGGGCCGAAGCCGCGGCCCAGGCGGGGGCGCGCGCGGCGGGCGGAAGGAGGCCGGCTCGGCTGGGCCGGCCGAGCGGGAAGACGGGCCGGCTCGGCTGGGCCGGCCCGGGAAGGAAAAGAAAAAGAAAAAGAAAAAGGAAAAAGAGAGGGAGGAAAATTGGACTTCGGCCCAATTTGAGAAGGAAGGGAAAAAGAAAGGAAAAAAGAGAGAAAAAGGAAAACCCCACTTTTGCCGAGTTTTAAATTAATTTGTTTGGCCGAGTTTTATACTTCTGCAATTTGAATTTAAATCCTGTTAGTCGATTTGCGAGCCACGATTTAATTGAGTTAATTCCTTTTAGAGGGATTTTTCCTGAGTTAATTAAGCCAATTGTTATTTACGGATTTTTTTTTTACGATTTAGGCTTAGGACGAAACTCCGGGTGTGACACGTTCTCCAGTTTGATCCCAGAAGAGGGGTGTACGACACTTTCGCCCATACAATGCTTCAAAAGGTGTCATCTGCAAACTGGCTTGATAGCTGTTGTTGTATGAGAACTCTGCATACGATAGATTTTTATCCCAAGTTCCACCAAAGTCGAGAGCGCAAGCTCTGAGCATATCTTCAAGAATCTGATTTACCCTCTCTGTCTGACCATCTGTCTGTGGATGATAAGCCGTACTGAAATTCAGTCGGGTTCCCAATTCTTCCTGTAGCTTCGGCCAAAACTTGGAAGTAAACTGACTTCCTCGGTCAGAAACAATCTTCTTCGGTACTCCATGTAGACACGTGATCCTAGCCAAGTAAATCTCAGCTAACCTTTTCCCCGAGTAGCTAGTGTGAACTGGTATGAAATGAGCAACCTTTGTCAATCGATCAACAATTACCCAAATCGAGTCATGACCGACAGCAGTCCTTGGTAAACCAGTGATGAAATCCATCCCGATTTCTTCCCATTTCCATTCTGGAAACTGGAGGGGTTGCAACAATCCTGCTGGCCTTTGGTGCTCTGCTTCGACTCGTTGACAAACATCGCACAAGGCGACATATTCTGCAATTTCTCTCTTCATACTAACCCACCAAAACTTTTCTTTGAGGTCCTGATACATCTTGGTACTCCCGGGGTGAATAGAATACTGGGTCTGATGAGCTTCTTGGAGTATCAACTCCTTTAACTCCTTGTTATCTGGTACACACAACCTGTTTCCCATCCAGATTGTCCCATGTTCATCTTCTGAAAAATCTCGAGCTTTACCGACTCGCATATTTTTCTTTAGCTCGGCTATCTTTGGATCATTTGCTTGGGATTGGCGAACTTGATCCCCCAAAGTGGGCTGCGCTTCTAGGGCTGCCACAAAACCTTCTTCGACCAAACCCAAATTTAGTCGTTCAAACTCCTGTTGTAGCTACTCACAAACTTCCATTGATACCGCAGTATTGCAGTAATTCTTCCGGCTCAAAGCATCTGAACTACATTTGCTTTGCCTTGGTGGTAATGGATACTCAAATCATAATCCTTGATCAATTCCAACCATCTTCGCTGGCGGAGGTTCAAATCCGGCTGTGTAAAGATATACTTTAAACTCTTATGATCCGTATACACTTCACACTTGTTACCGATTAAGTAGTGTCGCCAAATTTTTAGGGCATGCACTACAGCTGTTAGTTCCAAATCATGGGTCGGGTAGTTACTCTCATGAGGTCTCAACTGGCGAGAGACGTAAGCAACCACCTTTCCTTCTTGCATTAGCACACATCCAAGTCCTGATCTAGACACATCACAGTAAACCTGGAAGTCTTTCATCTGATCTGGCAAAACCAACACGGGTGCCGAAACTAACCTTTGCTTGAGCTCTTCAAAACTCTTTTCGCACTCTTTTGACCATTTGAACTTCTCTTCCTTTTTCAACAACTGTGTCATTGGCTTGGCTATCTTTGAAAAATTCTCAATGAACCGGCGGTAATAGCCCGCAAGTCCTAAGAAACTCCTGATCTGGGAAACCGTCTTAGGCGGGGTCCACTTCGTTACTGACTCCACATTACTGGGGTCCACTGCTACACCTTGCGCATTGATCACATGGCCAAGGAACTTCACTTCGTGCAGCCAGAAATCGCACTTGCTGAACTTGGCATACAACTGGTGTTCTCTTAGCTTCTCTAGCACAATCCGCAAATGTTGCTCGTGCTCTTCTTCTGACTTGGAGTAGATAAGAATGTCATCAATGAAGACAACCACAAACTTATCCAGGTATTCCATGAACACCTTATTCATGAGATTCATGAAAAATGCCGGGGCATTAGTAAGTCCAAACGACATTACCGTACATTCATACAAGTCGTAGCGAGTAGTGAATGCCGTCTTGGAAATATCTTCTTCCCGAATTCTCAACTGGTGATACCCTGATCTCAAATTGATCTTGGAGAAAACTTTCGCTCCCTTCAACTGATCAAACAGATCATCAATCCTTGGCAGAGGGTACTTATTCTTGATGGTGACATCGTTCAAAGCACGATAGTCCACACACATTCTCTTAGTTTTGTTCTTCTTCTCAACAAAGATAACCGGGGCACCCCAAGGCGAGGTACTTGGTCGGATGTAACCTTTCTGAAGCTGTTCATCCACTTGCTTCTTTACTTCTGCCATCTCATTAGCTGCCATCCTGTAGGGTCTCTTATAGATTGGCGCAGTTCTGGGTACCAAATCGATACGGAACTCGATCTCTCTTTCTGGCGGCATTGTTGTGAGATCATCTGGAAACACCTCCGGATACTCACAAACCACTGGTATGTCTTCCAACTTCTTCGGATCTTTGACTGTTTCCGAGGGTTGCTCTTCAGCTTCCATCTGATTCAAACAAGTACTGATTGACACTGACTCCGGCGACTGATAAGTCACCACTTCACCACCTTCACTGGTCAAGGTGACTGTATGCTTGGCACAATCAATCATTCCTTGATGCTTGGTAAGCCATTCCATTCCCAAAATGACATCTAGGTCTTTAGATTCGAGAAGGATGAGATTGGCTAGAAAGGATGTCCCTTGGATTTCTATGGGCACATTAGGGCTATAAAGGTCCGAAAACATACTATGCCCTGGAGAACTAACCCGCATCGAGTTTCTTAACTTTTCCCTTCTTAACCCAAGCAATCCCACAAACTTTCTTGAAATAAAAGAGTGTGTAGCACGAGAATCAAAAAGTACTGTAGCAGGTACGGAGTTGACAGGAAACGCACCCAGTATTACTTCTGGCGCAGCCTGTGCTTCTGCGGCGGTGACATGATTCACACGAGCTTGCACGAATCTCTGCCCACTGCGCTTCGGCTTCGGGCACTTGTCGGCAAAGTGACCTGGGTCGCCACAGTTGTAGCACACTCCAGGCTTTGCACCTGCATCCTTCCTGGCTGGAGGAGGTTGAGCTGTTGGTGGAGGAGCGTTCTATTGCCGGGAGCTGGTGCAGGGAGAGCATGTTGAGGTGGAGCACGCTGGGACGAGCCACTGGAGAAGTTGTTGGGGTTGTAGGGACGGTGTTGGCGGACAATAAAGGTCGATTGCCCGTGCTGCTGATTCTGAGGATGGGGGCCGGTGTGGAACCGGGGCTTCTGAGGAGGCGGCTGGTTAGACCTGAACTGTGAGGCCTTTTCTTATCCATCTGGAGGTGCTGGTCCTCTTGACGGATGGCTTTATCCACTAATTTTTCAAAGTCAGCATAGTCGCCCGAAAGCAACTGCTTCTTCAACTCATCCTCCAAACCTCCGAGGAACTTTTCTTGTCTTTCGGCATCAGTGCGAACGTCCTCGGGAGCATATCGCGCTAGGCGATTAAACTCATGAAGGTACTCTGTCACTGTCTTGGTACCTTGCTGCAGAGCACGGAACTCACGCTTCTTCTGTGTGACTATCCCGTTAGGGATATGGGCCTTGCGGAAGCTAAGACAGAACTCCGCCCAAGTCACTTCTGTGGTAGCGGTGCGGGTAACCAGGAAATTATCCCACCAAGCAGAGGCGGGACCCATCAGTTGATGTGCGGCGAAAGAGACTTTCTCTTGGTCAGTGCACTGTAGTAGATTGAGCTTCTTCTCGATAGCATGGAGCCAATCACTTGCCTCCATGGGGTTGGTAGTGCTTGAGAAGGTCGGGGGACGAACACGGAGAAACTCTGGTAACTTGGACTGCACTGGGGGTGGTCCATGCTGTTGCTGGTTGTTCTAATTCTGATTCAAGAGCTGCTGTAGCACTTGTTGGTGTTGCTGCTGTTGCTGTTGCATCTGCTGCATCATCCAAGCGAGCATCTGTGTTTGGCTAGCAAGAATCTGGGCGAGTGACGGGTTCTCTGGTGGAGGCGGTGGGGGCGGTCCTCCTGTGCTGGACTAGTCGGTGTCGCGGTTGCCGTGGCGGGTGTTCACCATCTGCGGAAGCGGGGAACAGAAAGAGAAAGAAGAAAAAGAAACGGCTAAGCAAACAGGGGCTTTATTTAATTAGTGAACTGTAATTGTCTTGCTTAAGAAACACACTTAAAAACCACACAATTCCTGGCGGTACAACCATAACCCCACTACTGCTATGGTTCACCACTAACCCCAACCGAAGCAAACCTAACACACCAAAACTAGCACACAACGACTAAAACGAAGCTAAAGGCAACGTCTAGGGCACGGAAGGAGAGCGACGGTCGACGACAGGGGACGGATCTTCTTCCTCGTCTTCAGAACGGCTCCTGGAGTTGCTGGGGAGACCATTTTCACCTTCACTAGAAGCGGACTCGCTGCTGCTAGAGACTGAGACGATCCTGTTACGGTTCCTTGCCGCGTTGAAAGGGGAGACACCTTCCTCGGGCACTGGGGTCGGAGAAGTTGGCACCATCTGCATCAGAGGTCTTGGTTCATCCGGGGCACCGGGGTAAGACTGAACTCTGGGCGGCCCACGGGTTCGCTTCCTTGCCGTAGTGCGAAGCCTTGCACCACTGGGCTCTGGGAGTCCTTTGAGCCTGGCGTTCTCCTTCTTCAATCGGTCGATCTCATCTTGCAGACGGACGATCTGGGTGAGTTTGGCGTCGTTCAAGGCCTTGGACGCTTCGTGGAGATCGTGATGCATCTGGTCGAGGCCCTGCAGCACCATGCACATCCTACCGAAGGTAGGGTCTTGCTCACTCCGGGCAGACCGAAACCTACTAACCATGGAACTGGGTCCACGACCAGGGTGATACCGGTAAGCCGAATGCCGAAACGTCAGGTCGTGCCTGGCCCTGAGCGTTGTCATCAGACTGTACGTAGCTTCCTGGCAGGCATGCTCATGCGTGCCTCCGGCTCCTTCTGCTTCCAAGTTAGGGAGGAAACCGGGGATTCCATGTAGCTCCAATCTGACTCGGTGGGGAAACTCGCCTTCAAGAGGATGGATCGTAGTGTACTCCGGCTCATAGGGGTATCCTGCCGTGAACGAGACTCTTGCCAACTCTGCCACGAATCCAGCCATTCCGTTTCCACGATGGTACAAAGGGTGGTCGGCCATATAAAGAACACAAGGATAAGGAATCAATAGATGCAAAATTTTATTTCAAGATAAATAAATCATAAAAGAAACAAAGTAAATAAAGTTTTACCCGTAAATCGATTTACTCACACTTTTCAACCAAAGGGGTTTTGTCTTTTCAAATCACTCACGCTTTTGGAAAACACTAACCCATTTTCAAAACACTCTAACTTTCGCAAACTATGCACAAACATGAAAAGCAGAGGGCTCTTAGGGTTTCCATTGGGCTGATCCTACGGTCAAAGGAGGCTCTGATACATCCTTGTCACGCCTAGAAATTCCTCACATGAATTTCTGAACTTAATTGTGTATTAAATTCCCTGTCCAGGACCAGCCAGGGGACACAAAAAGACAATGTTGATTACATAACCATCGTTCTTAGAAACAACTGAAAATTACACCTATTCTAGCGGAAATGCAGCGGAAAGAAAAAGGTAGACTAGCTCCAGCGGGTACGGCTCCAGTCCAGAGGCAACGCTTCGACGGCGGAACAGCTCACTCCTGAGAGGCACCTCCATCGGACTCGACTTCTAGCTCTAGGGTGGGAAAGTTAAGCAAGGCTGAGTACAAACCACCGTACTCAACAAGTAACATGGACAAGGGGGAAAATAAATGATGCATAGGGAATTAACAAGGACAGGCTAGGGTTAGTTGCAATAAAGCAGTAGTTAAACAAATAATAGAGATTAAAAGAAATACAGGTAACTGAGTATAGTAAAGCACAAGTAAAATAACAGTTGTAAAATACCACAACACTGTCCAACGTTACACCACGTTGCAACAGGCCCAACCACTACTCAATGTTACACCACGTTGCAGTAGTCCCGAGTGAGAAACCAATTACTCAAGTTATTAAAGGTTCACCAATCACAGTGAGGCTGGGAGCTCGCCCGTAACCGTGGGCACGGCTATTCGAATAGTTTATACTCTGATCAGAGGTGTACTACTGTACCCACAAGACACGACTCCACTACATTTGAACGTGCGCCGACATACCACCACGGCATACCGGAAAGGAGACCGTGATAGGACCCATCACATAACCCTCCCTATTTAATCGTACCACACTTCAGGTTTCACTCCCTCCTTTACACCAAGTCGGGCAGTCCCCTCTTGTGCCTTGGCAGAGCCGGAAGCAGCAGAGGCTTTCGTTACACCACGATTGCCCGTCCATACTCCATCATGCCTACCCTTGCCACGGTACGTCAAATAGTTCGAAGTCATGCTTCAAATCCCACCTTACCCATTTCGGCATGTGGTTAGCACTTAATTACTTCCAGGGTTTCCCGTGAACCGGTCCTTAATTACCATGGGTGCGACTCTCAAAACCATGCACCCACAGCCCACCATTATCAATATTTTAGTTGACATTAGCCCGAACCGGGTAATGAATCAATATCTCAGCTATTCAAAACTAAGCATGTTTAAATGTGATCCCATGAGCTACTTGTTCTAAGCACGGCTAAGCATTAACCTAGGCCTAACTCTAATCAAGTTACCCCTGGTTTAGCAATGTGTAAAGTTGGATAAACAACGGCATAATAAGAAGGTTTACCTGGAAAATAACCTACAGTAAATACTTCAATTAAAACAATGCATATTTGAATTAATAAAGCGGGGAATTTTGCAATAATGGATTCAATATGATCAAAGATGAGTGTCACTTGCCTTGCTCTGGCCCTTGGGGAACTTCGGCGACGATCTCGAAGTAAACCGGCTCTTCGGCGAGGTCCGAATCTAAGCGACAAAGCACAAAAATAAATAAACAGGCACAAACTCTATTGAAACAGCAAAAGAAACTATTTTTAATGGATTCTTGACAATTTTATGAATTTAATGAAATTTGAATGGACCTAAACGGAGACTAGATGAATTACTTATGAATTTTAGAAGCTTTCTGGGTTTTTAGCTAAACAGAAAAGTCCTAAATCAATTATTGCGCAATTAATGGGGCTGCTGACGTCAGCGAGGTGAGAGGAGGCTGACGGCTGACAGGTGGGGACCACCTGTCGGTGAGAGAGAGGGGGAGGGAGAGACTGACATGCGGGTCCGGGGAGGAGAGTGAGGAGAGAGGCGCGGGGGCGACTGACGAGTGGGGCCCACTCGTCAGCGAGGCTGGAACAGAGAGGAGGGGAGCGCGCGACCGGCGGCGGCGCACGGCGATGGCGACGACGGCGCGACGGTGACAACGGCGCGACGACGACGACCGGCGTCCGGCGGCAGCGCGTGGCGCGGGACCGAGCGCGGGTGCACGGCGACGACGGCACGACGGCGACGACCGGCGACGAGCATGGGTGCAGACGGGCGCGGGCGGCGGCGGCTTGACGACGCCGTCGCGAAGGCGACAACGACCGCAGCGAGTGGCGGCGAGGACGAGCTCTGCACCCGTCCGGCGACGGCGTGCGGCTCGGCGACGCACGGCCGGGAAGGGGGAGAGAGAGAGGGGAGGAGGAAGGGGACTCTCACCGGTGGTGGCGAACACGCGGGCGAGTCGGCGAGATTGTGGCGGAGGTGGTGACGCGGGTAGGAGCGGAAGATCGGCGGTGGCGACGGAGATCGGTTGGTGATGGTGAGGAGACCGGACGCGGCGGCGATTGTCACGCCCTGAGTTTTACCCAAGCCAAGAATTAAATAAATAATGCATTAAAAATAATTTGTTAATTAAAGTTCAGGAGAAAACTCAGTGTAATAAATTAATTTAATTAATTGGAAGCTTTTCGGATATTCTAAAATGTCCCGAAAGCATTTTAAATGATTAACAGGATTTATATTTGAACTGCAGTCAATAAAATTTGGTCTAATAGACTTAATAAAAATCGGCAAAATTGGAGGCAATTTTCTTTTTTTTCCCTCCTTCCTTTTTCTTTTCTTTTTCCCTTCTCCCTTTTTTCCTTTTTCGCTTTTCTTTTTCTCTTTTTCCTTTTTCCTCTCCTTGGCCGAACTCCTCCTCTCCTCCTCTCCCCCTCCTCTCCAAGCCATGCAGCCTCATCTCTATCTCCACCAAAAAAAATCAATTCCAATTAATTAGAATTCTAAATCTTATCTCTTTGAAATCTTATCTATTCCTTGTTAATAGGAGATGGATAACAAGATCTATCTCTAGCTTCCCCCTATAAATACCCCCCTACACCCTTGCCTCTTTTCCCCGTCTCCCTCTCCCGTGCATATCCAGTCGCCTCTTCCGCCTCCGCTACAGCTGTGCTGCCCCTATCCCAGCAGCCGCGCAGCAAGCCGCTAGCAGCCCTGCTGCATCCTGTTCGCAGCACGTCGCCGGCTAGTCTCTCTCCACCAAATTTCAGGTTCGCATATATTTTATTCTTGCGAATCAATCTAAATTAATCTACCGTTTAATTGTTCAGGTTTTCTAGCCTAACAGCGAGGAACAACCACAATCTGTCGCTGATCTCTCCACCAAACCTCAGGTTTGCATGCGTTTTATTCATGCAAATCAATCTATTGTTAATCTACCGTGTAATTGCTTAGGTTTTCCAATCTATTAGCTAGCGTGAGATTGATCTACGGTGCGGAATTCAATTTCGTAAACGTAGATTGGTTTAACGTTAAAGTCATCTAATTCTAGTTTAGCGAGTCGTTAAATCTCAATTTAACGGGTCGTTAACTCCTGCCGTTGTTCCGCGAACAGTTCACGGGTCCACGTATCAGATCTAATTTGTCGTACGGATCTCTAATTCGTGCATGATTTGGTTCTGTCGTGTGAATGCGTGTACTGTCCGGAATTTCCCGAGCCGTGTCCCAACCGGCGCTCAAAGTCTGCATCGCCTCCCTCGGCCCACTCCTCATTTTCCCTCTTCTCTCGGCCCAACAGTGCCAGCCCACATCTCCCTTCCGGCCTGCTCTCCCTCCTCTCCTCCCTTCCCTCCCGCTGGGCCGGCCCATAGGCCGTAGCCCACTAGCGCCCCGAAGTCCAGCTCACCTCCCCGTCTCCTGGTCGCCGATAGGTGGACCCCACCTGTCGGAGGTGTCTCCCTCCTCTGTCCGCCCGCTCGCGCGCGCGACAGCCACGCCGCGCGTCGGCGTCGCTGCCGCTGTCGCTGTGAGCCGCTGGCCGCCGTCCTTCGCATCCTCGCCGCCTCCGTCCCGCTGCACCGCCTCGGCATGGCCGTCGCCACCGCGTCGCGCGCTGCTAGCTACGCCGTGCGCCGCATCCGCCCAGTCGCGCCGCGTCCCCGCCGCCTTGCCGTGCTCGCGCCTGCGCCGTGCCTTGCCACCTCGCCGTCACCGTGGCATCTGCCGCCGCGTCGCGCGCCACGCCCTCGCACCCGCGCTTTGGCACCGCACGCGCTCGCTGTCGCGCCACGTCCCCGCCGCCCGAGCCCGCTAGCGCGCCGTCCGCGTTGCGCCGCTGCCCTGTCGCGCGCCACCGCTCTCCGCCGCCTCCCCGTGGCTCCCGTCACGCCGCACCTCGCCGTGTCGCCGCGTCGGCGCCATCGCGCTGCTGCTCTCCCTCACGCGCGCACAACCGCCACTCTGCTTTCCCCGGTCGCCGCCAAATCCATTGCCCGGAGTAACCACCGCCCCGCTTCTTCCGGCCGCCGGCCGCCGCCTCGCGCCGCCGCGCTCTCCGGATTTCCAGCGCCGAAGCCGCCGCTGACTCCATCTCCCGCGCCTGCAACGGCCGCCGTCCGCCGCGCCCGCGTGTGCAACGTGGTCTCTAACCGCCGCCTCTGCCCTAGCCGGCCGCCCCTATAAAATTCGCCTCCCAGCCCGCCGCCGCCACTTTTCCCCTCCCCGCCCGCTTGTCCGTGCCTAGCCACCTCGCTGCCACGCCCGATCTCGCCAACTGTGCGCCGCCGGCCGTCACCACCTGTCCGCCACGACGCCGACTCACCGCCGTCGTTCCCACCGCCGGTAAGCCGTTGCCGTCCCCCTTCCCCTCTCTTTTTCCCTCTGCATGCTGTCGCTGAGGTCGCCGCCGCCGCCACGCGTGTGCGTGCCCCAGACGTCACCGTCGCCCCTCCGCCCATCGTTACCCTCGCCTCGCCGTCGTCGACGCAACCTCGCCGACGCCAGAGAGCCGTCGCCCTCCCATCGCGCCGTCGTCGCCGTCGGGCGCCATCGCCGCCGTCGGCCATGCGCCTCCTCTCTACCTCGGCCGCCGTCTCACCTCGCCGATCCTTAGCGCCGCCGCTCGCCGCGCCGTCGGTCGTCGCCGCTGCCCGCTGCCGTTGCGCCGACGTCGCCGGTCGCCGCTCGCGCCGCCGCCCCGCCGCCTGCCGCCCCTGCGCTCTCCCCTCCCTCCTCTGCTCTCTTCCTCTGTCCAGCGGGCCCGCCCAGTCGATCTCTCTCTCCTCGTGGGCCCCCTTGTCAGCCCCTCTTCTCCTCTTGTCTCACTGCCAGTGGGCCCCAGCCGTCAGCCTCCTCTCACTCCTGCGCTGACGTCATGCCTCCGATTAATTGCGCAATAAATCAATAAGGTTTTTCTATTTAGTTTAAAAACCTAGAAAACTTCTAAAATTCATAAGTAATTCATCTAGTCTCCGTTTAGGTCCATTCAAGTTTCATTAAATCCAGAAAAATGCCAAGAATCCATTAAAAATAGTATCTTTCCCTGTTTCAGTAGTTTTATAGCCTGTTTTGTTGGTTTTGCTTTGTTTGTCGTAGGTTTTCCCCGTCGCAGCGCCGTTCGTTCTCGAAGTCGTCGCCGAAGTTTCTCGTGGGTCTAAGCAAGGCAAGTGGCACCCTTCTTTGATCATATTGAACCTATGATTATAAAATCCCCCGCTTTTACATTCAAACATGCATTGTTTTATGCAAATCTATTTACTTTATTTATCTATTGGGCAATTACCAATATATCCGTTGATTCCCATTTATTATTGTCATCCCAGGGTTAATTTGACTAGAATTAGGGTTAGTCAATGCTTAGCCATGCTTAGTTCAACTAGCTCACCAATTATTATTTAATTATTGTTGCACTTTGGTACACCTTCAATGGTTGTTATCATTATTCATTTCCCGTTGAGGATTAATACAACTAAAACATTGCTTATGGTGGGCTGTGGGTGCATGGTTTTGAGAGTCGTGCCCATGGCAATTAAGGACCGGTTCTCAAGAAACCCTGAAGGTCTTACACGTACTAACCACAAGCCAGAATGGGCAACGGTGAGACTCGTAATCTAGCTTGTCCCTATTCGACGTACCCAGGCAAGGGTAGGCGTGATGGAGTATGGACGGGCAATCGTGGTGTAACGAAAGCTTCTCCTGCTTCCGGATCTACCAAGGCACAAGAGGGGACTGCCCGACTTGGTGTAAAGGAGGGGGTGAAACCTGAAGTGTGGTGCGATTGTGTAGGGAGGGTTGGGTGAAAGGTCTTATCATGGTTTCCGTACTGAGGTATCGTGGTGATACGTTGGGGCATGGTAACATGCTTGGCAGCCATGTCTTGTGGGTAAAGTTGTACACCTCTGCAGAGTAAAACTATTCGAATAGCCGTGCCCGCGGTTATTGGGCGAACTGACAGATTCACTGGGATTAGTTGAACCTCTTTAATAATTTTATTAATCTTGGGACTGGTTTGACCCTGCGCAATGTGGTGTAACGTTGGCAGTGGTTTGGGTCTGTCGCAACGTGGTTTAACGTTGGGCAGAGGGTTGACCCTGTCGCTACGTGGTGTAACGTTCGACAGTGGTTTGGGCCTGTTGCAACGTGGTGTAACGTTGGACAGTGGATGATTATTTTAAATGTTTACTTTACTTTTATTTCAGTCTAGTTTATCTACTGTTTTGCTAAATTACCGCAGCTTTTGTGCAAGTTAACCTTAGCCTATCCTGGTTACCCTGTTGCATTCATTATTCTCCCCCTCTTGGGTGTTACTTGTTGAGTACGGTGGTTTGTACTCAGCCTTGCTTACTTTTTTCCCCACCAGAGCAAGTGCCAGAGCATGTGTCAGAAGAAGGTTGTTCCGAAGGTTGAAGTAAGGTTCAGTCCGCCGTCGAGAGTGCCTGTGGTGTGGAGCCGTCTTCACCAGCTGAAGCTGAAGATTAGATGGTTTAGTTTGTTTTCCTTTTCCGCTGCATTTCGATAGATAATTGTTTTTATTTGTTTTTAAGTCGTGGAACTGTATATTAATTTGTCATAGTGTGTACTCGGGCTGATGCCTGGACCGAGATTTAATACATGCTATTGTTCAGAAATTTGGTGTAAATTTCTGGGCGTGACAAGTTGGTATCAGAGCCAATCTTGACCGTAGGATGAGCCAAATGGAAACCCTAGGAGCCTTCTGTCATATGCATTAGGATTTGCAAAATTTGAGTCGTTTGCAAAAAAAAGAGTCGAGTCTTTTGGTTTTGAAAACTTAGTGAGCATACTTGCTTCTCAAACCTTGATCTCTCTATAGATGTGTGTCATCCCATCGACGAGCCCGTCCCTTCGTCGCAGCAGTCGACAACGACTTCAGCTGATCAAGTGTCAAGACCGAAGAGTCAAGTTCTTCCAGAGGTGAAGAGTCAGGTCTTCGCTACTCCAAGCGTCGCTCTCAAGTTGAAGATGGAGTCGTTCAAGAGTCAACCGTTGCTTCTTCAGTCGTCGCAGCCGTTTCGAGCCGTAGACGTTACCCTAGCATCGTCTTTTAGTCGTTGCTTGGTAGTTTTTGTGTGTGTAGGTTTGTTTTGGGGTTAGCGGTTCACCATAGCAAGTAGTGGCGTTATGGTTGTACCACCAGGAGTTGAGTGCTCTTTTAAGTGTTTTAATCCAGATCAGAAAATTACAGTCGAGTAATTCAAGAAAAGCCCCTTTGATTTTCTCCTCTCCCTTTGTTCTCTCCTTCTGCTCTGAAGATGGTGAACACAAGGAACGACAACGACCGCAACAACACCGGTGCAACTGGAAGTGATGAAAACCAAGGAGTTTCTGCCAACTCTAGGCTGCTTGTCTGCACCTCTTTAACAGCTCCTCCGAATCTCGGGGACGAGATTCTGTTTAAGGGGGGTAGATTTGTCACGCCCTGAGTTTTACCCAAGCCAAGAATTAAATAAATAATGCATTAAAAATAATTTGTTAATTAAAGTTCAGGAGAAAACTCAGTGTAATAAATTAATTTAATTAATTGGAAGCTTTTCGGATATTCTAAAATGTCCCGAAAGCATTTTAAATGATTAACAGGTTTTATATTTGAACTGCAGTCAATAAAATTTGGTCTAATAGACTTAATAAAAATCGGCAAAATTGGAGGCAATTTTCTTTTTTTCCCTCCTTCCTTTTTCTTTTCTTTTTCCCTTCTCCCTTTTTTCCTTTTTCCCTTTTCTTTTTCTCTTTTTCCTTTTTCCTCTCCTTGGCCGAACTCCTCCTCTCCTCCTCTCCCCCTCCTCTCCAAGCCATGCAGCCTCATCTCTATCTCCACCAAAAAAAATCAATTCCAATTAATTAGAATTCTAAATCTTATCTCTTTGAAATCTTATCTATTCCTTGTTAATAGGAGATGGATAACAAGATCTATCTCTAGCTTCCCCCTATAAATACCCCCCTACACCCTTGCCTCTTTTCCCCGTCTCCCTCTCCCGTGCATATCCAGTCGCCTCTTCCGCCTCCGCTACAGCTGTGCTGCCCCTATCCCAGCAGCTGCGCAGCAAGCCGCTAGCAGCCCTGCTGCATCCTGTTCGCAGCACGTCGCCGGCTAGTCTCTCTCCACCAAATTTCAGGTTCGCATATATTTTATTCTTGCGAATCAATCTAAATTAATCTACCGTTTAATTGTTCAGGTTTTCTAGCCTAACAGCGAGGAACAACCACAATCTGTCGCTGATCTCTCCACCAAACCTCAGCTTTGCATACGTTTTATTCATGCAAATCAATCTATTGTTAATCTACCGTGTAATTGCTTAGGTTTTCCAATCTATTAGCTAGCGTGAGATTGATCTACGGTGCGGAATTCAATTTCGTAAACGTAGATTGGTTTAACGTTAAAGTCATCTAATTCTAGTTTAGCGAGTCGTTAAATCTCAATTTAACGGGTCGTTAACTCCTGCCGTTGTTCCGCGAACAGTTCACGGGTCCACGTATCAGATCTAATTTGTCGTACGGATCTCTAATTCGTGCATGATTTGGTTCTGTCGTGTGAATGCGTGTACTGTCTGCAATTTCCCGAGTCGTGTCCCAACCGGCGCTCAAAGTCTGCATCGCCTCCCTCGGCCCACTCCTCATTTTCCCTCTTCTCTCGGCCCAACAGTGCCGGCCCACATCTCCCTTCCGGCCTGCTCTCCCTCCTCTCCTCCCTTCCCTCCCGCTGGGCCGGCCCATAGGCCGTAGCCCACTAGCGCCCCGAAGTCCAGCTCACCTCCCCGTCTCCTGGTCGCCGATAGGTGGACCCCACCTGTCAGAGGTGTCTCCCTCCTCTGTCCGCCCGCTCGCGCGCGCGACAGCCACGCCGCGCGTCGGCGTCGCTGCCGCTGTCGCTGTGAGCCGCTGGCCGCCGTCCTTCGCATCCTCGCCGCCTCCGTCTCGCTGCACCGCCTCGGCATGGCCGTCGCCACCGCGTCGCGCGCTGCTAGCTACGCCGTGCGCCGCATCCGCCCAGTCGCGCCGCGTCCCCGCCGCCTTGCCGTGCTCGCGCCTGCGCCGCGCCTTGCCACCTCGCCGTCACCGTGGCATCTGCCGCCGCGTCGCGCGCCACGCCCTCGCACCCGCGCTTTGGCACCGCACGCGCTCGCTGTCGCGCCACGTCCCCGCCGCCCGAGCCCACTAGCGCGCCGTCCGCGTTGCGCCGCTGCCCTGTCGCGCGCCACCGCTCTCCGCCGCCTCCCCGTGGCTCCCATCACGCCGCACCTCGCCGTGTCGCCGCGTCGGCGCCATCGCGCTGCTGCTCTCCCTCACGCGCGCACAACCGCCACTCTGCTTTCCCCGGTCACCGCCAAATCCATTGCCCGGAGTAACCACCGCCCCGCTTCTTCCGGCCGCCGGCCGCCGCCTCGCGCCGCCGCGCTCTCCGGATTTCCTGCGCCGAAGCCGCCGCTGACTCCATCTCCCGCGCCTGCAACGGCCGCCGTCCGCCGCGCCCGCGTGTGCAACGTGGTCTCTAACCGCCGCCTCCGCCCTAGCCGGCCGCCCCTATAAAATTCGCCTCCCAGCCCGCCGCTGCCACTTTCCCCTCCCCGCCCGCTTGTCCGTGCCTAGCCACCTCGCTGCCACGCCCGATCTCGCCAACTGTGCGCCGCCGGCCGTCACCACCTGTCCCACCACGACGCCGACTCACCGCCGTCGTTCCCACCGCCGGTAAGCCGTTGCCGTCCCCCTTCCCCTCTCTTTTTCCCTCTGCATGCTGTCGCTGAGGTCGCCGCCGCCGCCACGCGTGTGCGTGCCCCAGACGTCACCGTCGCCCCTCCGCCCATCGTTACCTTCGCCTCGCCGTCGTCGACGCAACCTCGCCGACGCCAGAGTGCCGTCGCCCTCCCATCGCGCCGTCGTCGCCGTCGGGCGCCATCGCCGCCGTCGGCCATGCGCCTCCTCTCTACCTCGGCCGCCGCCTCACCTCGCCGATCCTTAGCGCCGCCGCTCGCCGCGCCGTCGGTCGTCGCCGCCGCCCGCTGCCGTTGCGCCGACGTCGCCGGTCGCCGGTCGCGCCGCCGCCCCGCCGCCTGCCTCCCCTGCGCTCTCCCCTCCCTCCTCTGCTCTCTTCCTCTGTCCAGCGGGCCCGGCCAGTCGATCTCTCTCTCCTCGTGGGCCCCCTTGTCAGCCCCTCTTCTCCTCTTGTCTCACTGCCAGTGGGCCCCAGCCGTCAGCCTCCTCTCACTCCTGCGCTGACGTCATGCCTCCGATTAATTGCGCAATAAATCAATAAGGTTTTTCTGTTTAGTTTAAAAACCTATAAAACTTCTAAAATTCATAAGTAATTCATCTAGTCTCCGTTTAGGTCCATTCAAGTTTCATTAAATCCAGAAAAATGCCAAGAATCCATTAAAAATAGTTTCTTTCCCTGTTTCAGTAGTTTTATCGCCTGTTTTGTTGGTTTTGCTTTGTTTGTCGTAGGTTTTCCCCGTCGCAGCGCCGTTCGTTCTCGAAGTCGTCGCCGAAGTTTCTCGTGGGTCTAAGCAAGGCAAGTGGCACCCTTCTTTGATCATATTGAACCTATGATTATAAAATCCCCCGCTTTTACATTCAAACATGCATTGTTTTATGCAAATCTATTTACTTTATTTATCTATTGGGCAATTACCAATATATCCGTTGATTCCCATTTATTATTGTCATCCCAGGGTTAATTTGACTAGAATTAGGGTTAGTCAATGCTTAGCCATGCTTAGTTCAACTAGCTCACCAATTATTATTTAATTATTGTTGCACTTTGGTACACCTTCAATGGTTGTTATCATTATTCATTTCCCGTTGAGGATTAATACAACTAAAACATTGCTTATGGTGGGCTGTGGGTGCATGGTTTTGAGAGTCGTGCCCATGGCAATTAAGGACCGGTTCTCAGGAAACCCTGAAGGTCTTACACGTACTAACCACAAGCCAGAATGGGCAACGGTGAGACTCGTAATCTAGCTTGTCCCTATTCGACGTACCCAGGCAAGGGTAGGCGTGATGGAGTATGGACGGGCAATCGTGGTGTAACGAAAGCTTCTCCTACTTCCGGATCTACCAAGGCACAAGAGGGGACTGCCCGACTTGGTGTAAAGGAGGGGGTGAAACCTGAAGTGTGGTGCGATTGTGTAGGGAGGGTTGGGTGAAAGGTCTTATCATGGTTTCCGTACTGAGGTATCGTGGTGATACGTTGGGGCATGGTAACATGCTTGGCAGCCATGTCTTGTGGGTAAAGTTGTACACCTCTGCAGAGTAAAACTATTCGAATAGCCGTGCCCGTGGTTATTGGGCGAACTGACAGATTCACTGGGATTAGTTGAACCTCTTTAATAATTTTATTAATCTTGGGACTGGTTTGACCCTGCGCAATGTGGTGTAACGTTGGCAGTGGTTTGGGTCTGTCGCAACGTGGTTTAACGTTGGGCAGAGGGTTGACCCTGTCGCTACGTGGTGTAACGTTCGACAGTGGTTTGGGCCTGTTGCAACGTGGTATAACGTTGGACAGTGGATGATTATTTTAAATGTTTACTTTACTTTTATTTCAGTCTAGTTTATCTACTGTTTTGCTAAATTACCGCAGCTTTTGTGCAAGTTAACCTTAGCCTATCCTGGTTACCCTATTGCATTCATTATTCTCCCCCTCTTGGGTGTTACTTGTTGAGTACGGTGGTTTGTACTCAGCCTTGCTTACTTTTTTCCCCACCAGAGCAAGTGCCAGAGCCTGTGTCAGAAGAAGGTTGTTCCGAAGGTTGAAGTAAGGTTCAGTCCGCCGTCGAGAGTGCCTGTGGTGTGGAGCCGTCTTCACCAGCTGAAGCTGAAGATTAGATGGTTTAGTTTGTTTTCCTTTTCCGCTGCATTTCGATAGATAATTGTTTTTATTTGTTTTTAAGTCGTGGAACTGTATATTAATTTGTTATAGTATGTACTCGGGCTGATGCCTGGACCGAGATTTAATACATGCTATTGTTCAGAAATTTGGTGTAAATTTCTGGGCGTGACAGCGATCGGGCGGTGAAGGAGTGCACGGCGCTGGGGAGGCTCCCTGGCGGCGACGAGGGCGGCAGCAGGTCAGCGACAGCGAGGCGGAGGCGGTGATGCAGCTGGACGGCGACGACCGGCGGCTGGCGGCGACATCTACCGGCGGCGGCGAACGACGACAGTACGGCGGTGGCTCGGGCGGAGGCGGAAAGTGCGCGACGGCGCGCGGCGGCTCGGAATTTATAGGGTGGCGGCGCCGGCTAGGGCGGGCGGAGGTTGGAGACCGAGTCGGGCGCGACGCGGTCTCGGCGGTGGCGGTTGCGGCAGCGGCGCGGACTCGGACTCGGCGCGGCTCGGGCTGGCGCGGAGGCGGGGAGGCGGTCGCTGACAGGTGGGCCCCACCTGTCAGTGGCGCGAGGGAGGAGGGAGCGGCGACGGACTTCGCGGCGCGGGCGAGCGGCGAGCTGGGCCGAGGCAGCGGCCCAGGCGGAGCGCGCGTGGGGAGGAGGCCGAAGCCGGTCGGCTGGGCCGGCCAAGGGGAAATGGGCCGGCTCAGCTCGGCCGGCCCGGGAAGGAAGGAAAAGAAAAGAAAAAGGAAAAAGAAAAGGAAGGGAGGAAAATTGGACTTCGGCCCAATTTGAGAAGGAAGGGAAAAAGAAAGGAAAAAGGAGGGAAAAAGGAAAACCCCACTTTTGCCGAATTTTAAATTAATTTGTTTGGCCAAATTTTATACTTCTGCAATTTGAATTTAAATCCAGTTAGTCGATTTGCGAGCCTTGATTTAATTGAGTTAATTTCTTTTAGAGGGATTCTTCCTGAGTTAATTAAGCCAATTGTTATTTACGAATTTCTTTTTACGATTTTAGGCTTAGGACAAAACTCCGGGCATGACAGCGACGGCGCGGCCACGACGCGACGAGCGTGACGGCGACGGCGCGACCGGTGGCGCCGGCGGAGATGGCGGCCGCACCAAGAGGAGGGCAACGGAGGACGGCGCCGGCACGGGGAAGAGGCGGCGACAACGCGCCGGGCCCGGTGGCGCTCCAGTGGCAGCGGAGCCACCACGGCGACGGCGAGATGATGAAGACGGCAGGCGGAGGGGCGAAGGCAAGGCCCAAGGCGCGCACGCGCGTGGCGGCGGCGACGACGAGCGACGCAAGGCGACGGGCGGCATCACACGGCCCGGGGCGATGGCGATGGCGTCGGGAGGGGGAGACCGAGTCGGCGACGCGGCGGACTCGTCGGCGGCCGTTGCGGCGGGGCGGTTGCGGGGACAGGGCGGCGACCCGGCGGACTCGGACTCGGCCGGCGCAGCGAGGGCGCGGGCGCGGTCGCTGACAGGTGGGCCCCGCCTATCAGCGGCGCAAAGGCGGAGGGAGGCGGCGGCGGACTTTGTGGCCAAGCATGGGCACGCGAGCTGGGCCGGCGGCGGCGGCCCAGGCGGAGGGGGGGGGGAAGGCGCGCGGGAAGAGGCCGGCTCGGCTGGGCCGGCCTGGAGGGAGAGGTGGGCCGGCTCGGCCGTGCCGGCCCGGGAAGGAGGAGAGGAAAAAGAAAAAGGAAAAAGAAAAGGAAGGGGAGGAAAATTGGACTTCAGCCCAATTTGAGAAGGAAGGGAAAAAGAGAGGAAAAAGGAGGGAAAAAGGAAAGCCCCACTTTTGCCGAGTTTTAAATTAATTTGTTTGGCCACATTTTATACTTCTGCAATTTGAGTTTAAATCCAGTTAGTCGATTTGCGAACCTTGATTTAATTAAATTACGTTTTTTTAGAGGGATTTTTCCTGAGTTAATTAAGCCAATTGTTATTTACGGAGTTCTTTTTACGATTTTAGGCTTAGGACAAAACTCCGGGTGTGACAAACCTACTCCCCTTAAACGGAATCTCGACCCCGAGATTCGGAGGTGCTGGCGAAGAGGTGCGGATGGGTGGCCTTGAGCTCATCTTCTCTTTCCCATGTCGCTTCTTCTTCTGAGTGGTGACTCCACTGAACTCTGCAAAATATGATCACACGGTTCCGAGTCTTCCTTTCACTGGTTTCTAGAATCCGTGCTGGTCTTTCCACATACGTCAGATCTTCCTGTAGATCGATGTGCTCGGAGTTGGTCTCTTCTTCAGGCACACGGAGACACTTTCTGAGCTGCGACACATGGAACACGTCATGGATTCTGGCCATGTTAGCAAGGAGTTCTAACTGATACGCAACTTCTCCCCTGCGTTCCACTATCCGGTATGGTCCCATGAAACGTAGTGCCAACTTTCCTTTGGTTTGAAACCGGTGTACTCCTCGGAAAGGTGTGACGTGGAGGTACACATAGTCTCCTGCTTCGAAGGCTAAGTCCCTTCGACGATTATCTGCATAACTTTTATGTCTGGTTTGAGCTGTTTTCAACCTTTCACGGATTATTCTGACTTTTTGTTCCGCTTGACTTAAAACTTTAGTCCCAAAAACTTGACATTCTCCTGTTTGATCCCAGAAGAGGGGTGTACGACACTTCCGACCATACAGAGCTTCAAAAGGTGCCATCTGCAAACTGGCTTGATAACTGTTGTTGTATGAGAACTCTGCATACGGCAATTTCCTATCCCAAGTTCCACCAAAGTTGAGAGCGCAAGCTCTGAGCATGTCTTCAAGGATCTGGTTTACCCTTTCCGTCTGACCATCTGTCTGCGGATGATAAGCCGTACTGAAATTCAGTCGGGTTCCCAATTCTTCCTGTAGCTTCTGCCAAAACTTGGAAGTAAACTGACTTCCTCGGTCAGAAACAATCTTCTTCGGTACTCCATGTAGACACATGATCCTAGCCAAGTAAATCTCAGCTAACCTTTTCCCCGAGTAGGTAGTGTGAACTGGTATGAAATGAGCAACCTTTGTCAATCGATCAATAATTACCCAAATCGAGTCATGACCGGCAGCAGTCCTTGGTAAACCAGTGATGAAATCCATCCCGATTTCTTCCCATTTCCATTCTGGAATCTGGAGAGGTTGCAACAATCCTGCTAGCCTTTGGTGCTCTGCTTCGACTCGTTGACAAACATCGCACAAGGCGACATATTCTGCAATTTCTCTATTCATACTAACCCACCAAAACTTTTCTTTGAGGTCCTGATACATCTTGGTACTCCCGGGGTGAATAGAATACTGGGTCTGATGAGCTTCTTGGAGTATCAACTCCTTTAACTCCTTGTTATCTGGTACACACAACCTGTTTCCCATCCAGATTGTCCCATGTTCATCTTCTGAAAAATCTCGAGCTTTACCGACTCGCATATTTTTGTTTAGCTCGGCTATCTCTGGATCATTTGCTTGGGATTGACGTACTTGATCCACCAATGTGGGTTGCGCTTCTAGGGCTGCCACAAAACCTTCTTCGACTAAACCCAAATTTAGTCGTTCAAACTCCTGCTGTAACTGCTCACAAACTTCCGTTGATACAACGGCATGGCAGTAATTCTTTCGGCTTAAAGCATCTGCAACTACATTTGCTTTACCTGGATGGTAATGGATACTTAAATCATAATCCTTGATCAATTCCAACCATCTTCGCTGGCGGAGGTTCAAATCCGGTTGTGTAAAGATATACTTTAAAATCTTATGATCCGTATACACTTCACACTTGTTACCAATTAAGTAGTGTCGCCAGATTTTTAGGGCATGCACTACAGCTGCTAGTTCCAAATCATGGGTTAGGTAGTTACCCTCATGTGGTTTCAACTGACGAGAGGCATAAGCAACCACCTTTCCTTCTTGCATTAGCACACATCCAAGTCCTGATCTGGATGCATCACAGTAAACCTGGAAGTCTTTCGTTTGATCTGGCAAAATCAACACGGGTGCCGAAACCAACCTTTGCTTGAGCTCTTCAAAACACTTATCGCACTCAATTGACCATCTGAACTTCTCTTCCTTTTTCAACAACTGCGTCATTGGCTTGGCTATCTTTGAGAAATTCTCAATGAACCGACGGTAATAGCCCGCAAGTCCTAAGAAACTCCTGATTTGGGAAATCGTCTTAGGCGGGGTCCACTTTGTTACTGACTCCACATTGCTGGGGTCCACTGCTACACCTTGCGCATTGATCACTTGGCCAAGGAACTTCACGCAGCCAGAAGTCACACATGCTGAACTTGGCGTACAACTGATGCTCTCTTAGCGTTTTTAGCACAATTCGCAGATGTTGCTCATGTTCTTCTTCTGACTTGGAGTAGATAAGAATGTCATCAATGAAGACAACCACAAACTTATCCAGGTATTCCATGAACACCTTATTCATGAGATTCATGGAGAATGCCGGGGCATTAGTAAGTCCAAACGACATTACCGTACATTCATACAAGCCGTAGCGAGTAATGAATGCCATCATGGGAATATCTTCCTCCCGAATTCTCAATTGGTGATACCCTGATCTCAAATCGATCTTGGAGAAAACTTTGGCTCTCTTCAACTGATCAAACAGATCATCAATCCTTGGCAAAGGGTACTTATTCTTGATGGTGACATCGTTCAAAGCACAATAGTCCACACACATTCTCTTAGTTTTGTCCTTCTTCTCAACAAAGATAACCGGGGCACCCCAAGGCGAGGTACTCGGCCAGATGTAACCTTTCTGAAGCTGTTCATCCACTTGCTTCTTCACTTCTACCATCTCATTAGCTGCCATCCTGTAGGGTCTCTTATAGATCGGTGCAGTTCCTGGTACCAAGTCGATACGGAACTCGATCTCCCTTTTTGGCGGCATCGTTGTGAGATCATCTGGAAACACCTCCGGATAATCACAAACCACTGGTATGTCTTCCAACTTCTTCGGATCTTTGACTATTTCCGAGGGTTGCTCCTCAGCTTCCATGTGATTCAAACAAGTCCTAGTTATTACTGACTCCGGTGACTGATATGTCACAACTTCACCTCCTTTACTGGTTAGGGTGACGCTACGCTTGGCACAATCAATCATTCCTTGATACTTGGTAAGCCAGTCCATTTCCAAAATGACATCTAGGTCGTTGGATTCGAGAAGGATGAGATTGGCTAGAAACCGTGTCCCTTGGATTTCTATGGGCACATTAGGGCTATAAAGGTCCGAAAACATACTATGCCCAGGAGTATTAACCCGCATCGGGTCTCTTAACTTTTCCCTTCTTAACCCAAGCATCCCCACAAACATTCTTGAAATGACAGAGTGTGTAGCACCAGAATTAAAAAGTACTGTAGCAGGTACGGAGTTGACAGGAAACGTACCCAGTATCACTTCTGGCGCCGACTGTGCTTCTTCGGCGGTGACATGGTTCACGCGAGCTTGCATAAGTCTCTGCCCGCTGCGCTTCGGCTTCGGGCAGTTGTCGGCAAAATGACCTGGGTGACCACAGTTGTAGCACACTCCAGGCTTTCCTCCTGCATCCCTCCTGGCTGGTGGAGGTTGAGCTGTTGGTGGAGGAGCGTTCTGTTGTCGGGTAGCTAGTGCTGGAAGAGCGCGTTGAGGTGGAGCACGCTGGGACGAACCACCACTGTAGAAGTTGTTCGGGTTGTAGGGACGGTGTTGGCGGACAATAAAGGTCGATTGCCCGTGTTGCTGACTCTGTGGATGGGGGCCGGTGTGGAACCGGGGCTTCTGAGGAGGCACCTGGTTAGACCTGAACTGTGAGGCCTTCCTCTTCTTATCCATCTAGAGGTGCTGGTCCTCTTGACGGATGGCCTTGTCCACCAGTCTCTCAAAATCGGCATAGTCCCCCGAGAGCAACTGCTTCTTCAACTCATCACCCAAACCTCCGAGGAATTTTTCTTGCCTTTCGGCATCCGTGCGAACATTCTCGGGGGCATATCACGCTAGGCAATTAAACTCATGAAGGTACTATGTCACTGTCTTGGTACCATGCTGCAAAGCGCGGAACTCACGCTTCTTCTGTGTGACTATCCCATCAGGGATATGGGCCTTACGGAAGTTAAGGCAGAACTCCGCCCAAGTCACTTCCGTGGTAGTGGTGCGGGTAACCAGGAAATTATCCCACCAAGCAGAGGCGGGACCCATCAGTTGATGTGTGGCGAAGGAGACTTTCTCTTGGTCAGTGCACTGCAGTAAGTTGAGCTTCTTCTCGATGGCATGGAGCCAATCATTTGCCTCCATGGGGTTAGTGGTGCTCGAGAAGGTCGGGGGATGAACACGGAGAAACTCTGGCAACTTGGACTGCACTGGGGGTGGTCCATGCTGTTGGTTGTTCTGATTCTGGTTTAAGAGCTGTTGTACCACTTGCTGGTGTTGCTGCTGCTGTTGTTGCATTCGCTGCATCATCCAAGCGAGCATTTGGCTCTGGCTAGCAAGAATCTGAGCGAGTGACGGGTTCTCTGGTGGAGGCGGTGGGGGCGGTCCTCCGGTACTGGACTGGTCGGTGTCACGATTGCCGTTGCAAGTGTTCACCATCTGCAGGAGCGGGAGGGAACAGAAAGAGAAAGAAGAAAAAGAAACGGCTAAGCAAACAGGGGCTTTATTTAATTAATGAACTGTAATTGTCTTGCTTAAGAAACACACTTAAAAACCACACAACTCCTGGCGGTACAACCATAACCCCACTACTGCTATGATTCACCACTAGCCCCAAGCGAAGCAAGCCTAACACACCAAAACTAGCACACAACGACTAAGAACGAAACTAAAGGTGACGTCTAGGGCACGGAAGGAGAGCGACGATCGACGGCAGGAGACGGATCTTCTTCCTCGTCTTCGGATCGGCTCCTAGAGTTGTTGGAGAGTCCATCTTCATCTTCACCAGAAGCGGACTAACTGCTGCTAGAGACTGTGACGGTGCCAAAGCGGTTTCTTGCAGCGTTGAAAGGGGAGACACCTTCCTCGGGCACTGGGGTCGGAGAGGTTGGTATCATCTGTATCAGTGGTCTTGGTTCATCGGGGGCACCGGGGTAAGACTGAACTCCTGGCGGCCCACGGGTTCGCTTCCTTGCCGTGGTGCGAAGCCTTGCACCACCGGGCTCTGGGAGTCCCTTGAGTCTGGCATTCTCCTTCTTCAAACGGTCGATCTCATCCTGCAGACAGATGATCTGAGTGAGCTTGGCGTCGGTCAAGGCCTTGGACGCTTCATGGAGGTCGTGATGCATCTGGTCGAGGCCTTGCAGCACCGTGCACATCCTACCGAAGGTAGGGTCTTGCTCACTCCGGATAGACCGAAACCTACTGACCATGGAATTGGGTCCACGACCAGGGTGATACCGGTATGTTGAATGCCGAAACGTCAGGTGGTGGCTGGCCCTGACCGTTGTCATCAGACTGTAAGCGGCCTCCTGGCAGGCATGCTCATGCGAGCCTTTGGCTCCTTCTGCTTCCAATTTAGGGAGGTAACCGGGGATTCCGTGTAGCTCCAACCTGACATGGTGGGGAAACTCGCCTTCGAGAGGGTGGATCGTGGTGTACTCTGGCTCATAGGGGTATCCTGCCGTGAATGAGACTCTTGCCAACTCTGCCACCAATCCGGCCATTCCATGTCCACGATGATACAAGGGGTGGTCAGCCATCTAAAGAACACAAGGATTTGGAATCAATGGATGTGAAATTTTGTTTCAAGATAAATAAATCATAAAAGAAACAAAGTAAATAAAGTTTTACCCGTAAATCGATTTACTCACGCTTTTCAACCAAAGGGGTTTTGGTCTTTTTAAATGACTCACGCTTTTGAAAAGCACTAACCCATTTTCAAAGCACTAACTTTCGCAAACGATGCACAAACATGAAAAGCAGAGGGCTCTTAGGGTTTCCATTGGGCTGGTCCTACGGTCAAACCTATCCAGGACCAGCCAGGGTACACAAAAAGACAATGTTGATTACATAACCATCGTTCTTAGAAACAACTGAAAATAACACTTATTCTCATGGAAATGCAGCGGAAAGAAAGGTAGACTAGCTCCAGCGGGTACGGCTCTAGTCCACAAGGAAAGCTTCGACGGTAGACCTGCTCACTCTTGAGAGTCTTCTCCACCAGACTCAACTTCTATCTCTAAAGGGGGAAATTGAGCAAGGCTGAGTACAAACCACCATACTCAACAAGTAACACGGAACAGAGGGTAATAAATGATGCATAGGGATCATCAAGGGCAGGCTAGGGTTAGTTGAAATAAAGTACCGGTTAAACAAATAACAGAGATTAAAAAAAAAGGTAATTGAATACATTAAGGCATAAGTAAATAACAGTTGTAAAATACCACAACACTCTCCAACGTTACACCACACTGCAACAGGCCCAACCACTACTCAATGTTACACCACGTTGCAGTAGTCCCGAGTGAAAACCAGTTTACTCAAGTTATTAAAAGTTCACTAATCACAGTGAAGCTGGGAGTTCGCCCATAAACGTGGGCACGACTAGTCGAATAGATTATACTCTGATCAGAGGTGTACTATTGTACCCACAAGACACGACTCCACTACACTTGAACGTGCGCCGACATACCACCATGGTATACCGGAAAGGAGACCGTGATAGGACCCGTCACATAACCCTCCCTATTTAATCGCACCGCACTTCAGGTTTCACCCCCTCCTTTAAACCAAGTCGGGCAGTCCCCTCTTGTGTCTTGGTAGATCCGGTAGCAGCAGAGGCTTTCGTTACACCACAATTGCCCGTCCATACTCCATCACGCCTACCCTTGCCTTGGTACGTCAAATAGTTCGAAGCCATGCTTCAAATCCCACCTTACCCATTTCGGCATGCGGTTAGCACTTAATTACTTCCAGGGTTTTCCGTGAACCGGTCCTTAATTGCCATGGGTGCGACTCTCAAAACCATGTACCCACAGCCCACCATTATCAATATTTTAGTTGACATTAACCCGAACCGGGTGATGAATCATTATTACAGCTATTCAGAACTAAGCATGATTAAATGTGATCCCATGAGCTACTTGTTCTAAGCACGGCTAAGCATTAACCTAGGCCTAACTCTAATCAAGTTACCCCTGGTCCATCATGAATAAAGTTGGATAATCGACGGCATAATAATTAGGATTACCCGAAGAAAATAAATACCATAAATACTTTAATTAAAACAATGCATATTTGAATAAACAAAGCGAGGGAATTTGCAATAACGGGTTCAACATGATCAAAGATGAGTGCCACTTGCCTTGCTCTGGCCCCTGGGGAACTTCGGCGACGATCTCGAAGTAAACCAGCTCTTCGACGGGGTCCGAATCTAAGCGACAAAGCACAAAAATAAATAAAACAGGCACACACTCTACTGAAACAGCAATAGAAAGTATTTTTAATGGATTCTTGACAATTTTATGAATTTAATGAAATTTGAATGGACCTAAACGGAGACTAGATGAATTACTTATGAATTTTAGAAGTTTTCTGGGTTTTGGACTAAACAGAAAAGTCCTAAATCAATTATTGCGCAATTAATGGGGCTGCTGACGTCAGCGAGGAGAGAGGATGCGCTGACGGGTGGGGTCCAGCTATCGGTGAGGGAGAGGGGAGGATGAGGGGCTGACAGGTGGGACCCGGGGAGGAGAGAGAGGAGGGAAGGGGCGGTCGACGGCTGACGAGTGGGACCCACTCATCAGTGGCCCAGAGCAGAGGAGGGGGAGGCGGCCTCGGCGGAGAGGGGAAGGCGACGCCGGCGACGAGCGGGCGACGGTGGCGGGCGGCGACGGCGCGGCCACGACGCGACGAGCGCGACGGCGACGGCGCGACCGGCGGCGCCGGCGGAGATGGCGTCCGCACCAAGAGGAGGGCAACGGAGGACGGCGCTGGCACAGGGAAGAGGCGGCGACAACGCGCCGGGCCCGGAGGCGCTCCGGCGGCGATGGAGCCACCACGACGATGGCGAGGCGACGAAGACGGTAGGCGGAGGGGCGACAGCAAGGCCCAAGGCGCGCACGCGCGCGGCGGCGGCGACGACGAGCGATGCAAGGCGACGGGCGGCATCACACGGCCCGGGGCGATGGCGTTGGCGCCGGGATGGGAGACCGAGTCGGCGACGCGGCGGACTCGGCGGCGGCCGTTGCGGCGGCGGCGGTTGCGTGCACGGGGCGGCGACGCGGCGGACTCGGACTCGGCCGATGCGGCGCGGGCGCGGTCGCTGACAGGTGGGCCCCGCCTGTCAGCGGCGCAAAGGCGGAGGGACACGGCGGCGGACTTCGCGGGGTAGCACGGGCGCGCGAGCTAGGCCGGCGGCAGCGGCCCAGGTGGAGAGGGGGGAAGGCGCACGGGAAGAGGCCGGCTCGGCTTGGCCGGCCTGGAGGGAGAGGTGGGCTGGCTCGGCCGGGCTGGCCCGGGAAGGAGGAGAGGAAAAAGAAAAAGGAAAAAGAAAAGTAACGGGAGGAAATTGGACTTTGGCCCAATTTGAGAAGGAAGGGAAAAAGAGAGGAAAAAGGAGGGAAAAAGGAAAGCCCCACTTTTGCCGAGTTTTAAATTAATTTGTTTGGCCACATTTTATACTTCTGCAATTTGAGTTTAAATCTAGTTAGTCGATTTGCGAACCTTGATTTAATTAAATTAAGTTTTCTTAGAGGGATTTTTCCTGAGTTAATTAAGCCAATTGTTATTTACGAATTCCTTTTTACGATTTAAGGCTTAGGACAAAACTCCGGGTGTGACAGTCTACCCACGTGGCCTCGGACTAAGATGTTTCCAATCATTCAAACCATCACATGCTAACAAACATGTCCTGTTGATAGATTTAAAAAGCTTACAACAAAAGCAATAAACTTTGTCAACATGCTTGGAGTAAACCAGCCACTTACTGTCGTGTCCCTCTCCATTGCTCATTCTTTTAGAATAGCAAGCATATGAAAAATGCCTACTGGTCTTATCTACAGGAAATACAAGATTTTCCTCTCTTATAGCTCCTTTTCCACTAAAATATCCCTATCTTATTGTCAAGGTTATCCCAATTCCTCAGATCACAAATATCAACAGTAAAAGCAGGTTCTTCATCGGCACTTAAGGTATTTGTATTAGGTGAGCTAACAAAGTTTTCAGCCCCACTAAAATTATCTCTATCCCTATTTAAATCATTATCATCTAATCCTTCATTAGGTTGTTCTACACATACTATAGCCAAGTTGTCATGATTTCAAGAAGAACTTGTACTACTTCTAAAAAACTTGTCAATGGATCCTATTTGTGTTTCTATGAAATCATCGACATGTTTTCTTTTTTTGCTTTTCTCACTTCCTGACAAATACTTTCTAGGCAAAGAAGACATTGGATAGGGATTACTAGATTAGAGAAGAAAAAACCCAGGATTTTCAGGCTTCAGCCGTGCGTTGGCACCGACTGATCTCTCCTAGTCCCAGGGATGTTCGTATGTTCCTAGGGTCGCCACCAACGATTAACGGATTGAGTCGTGCCGTTGTTGTCACGCCCCAAGTTTCTATCCAAAGCCAAAATTGAATCAAGAAAATTGTTAATTGATAATTGGTCTAATTAAAGCTCAGGAGAAAAATCCCTCAAAAGAATTAATTTAATTCAAATAAATCAAAATCCGCAATTCATTAACTGGATTTAAAGTTGAAATTTAAATTATAAAAGTTGCCCAAAAATTCAAATTAAAAATTTGCAAGGTGAGGCTTTTTCTCTCACCCTCTTTTTCTTTCTTTTTCTTTTTTTCCCTCCTTTCCCTTCCCCCAAGCCGGCCCAACCACCACTCGGCCTGCTCCCTCCTCCCGCGCATGCCGTCCCGCTGCTGGGCCGCCGGCCCAGCCGTTCGCCCGCGCCTTTCGCCACCCACGCCAGCTGACAGGCCACGCCCGCCTGTCAACCACCTCCCCTCCCCTTCCCCGAATCCGGCCCGCCGCCGCGATTGCCGCCGTCCACCGCAAATCACGCCGCCGCCTTCCAACTCGGCACCACATTCTATCCCTGTGCCCCTTTCCAAATGCCGGCAACCCCACCCCTCTATTTAAACCCCACGTCCGCTCGAGCCTCGCCGTCGATCTCCCTCGCCGCCACCCGTCATCCACGCCGGACCCCATTGCCGTGCGTCCCGCCGCCTCGTCGACGTCACTGACGCCTCCACGCCGCCGGTGAGTGCCTCCCCTGTCCTCCCCTCTCTTTTTCCCTCTGGCCCAGTCGCCGCCGACCCGCGCACCGTCGCCGGCCGTGTGCGCCGCTCGTCGTCGCCACGGCTCTCCGCCGTCGCAGCTGCCTTCGTGACGCCGTCGCCCAGCCATCCTCGCCGACACCTGAGCGTGCTCTCGCTGGTCATGCGCCGTCGCGGTCGCGGCGGTCCGCCACTGCTCTCCCTCTCGACCATGCCCTTGCGTCGCCGATTCCCGTGTCGCCACGTCGTCATCGTCGTCGTGGTCCCGCTGTTGTCCGCTAGCAACGCCGCCGCCGCCATCACCCCTCAGCCGCCACCGCCGCCGCGCCGCCCTAGCCAACCGCTGCTGGCCCTGCACTCCCTCCCCCTCTCTGTTCCCCTCTGACTAGCCAGCTGGGGCCACGGGTCAGTCGGTTCCCTCCTCTCTCTTCTCCCCCTCCTCAGTTGGGCCCGTCGGTCGGTCTCTCGCCCCCGTCCCCTCTCATTGACACCAGGGGCCCACCTGTTGGCGCCGGTCTCCTCCCTAGCTGACGTCAGCAAGCCTCAATTATTGCATAATAAATCAATTTAGGACTTTTTCTATTTAGTTAAAAGCCCAGAAAACTTCTAAAATTCGTAACTAATTCATCTAGTCTACATTTTAGTCCATTCAAATTTCATTAAATCTAGAAAATTTCCAAGAACCCATTAAAAATTAGTTTCTTTCACTGTTTCAGTAGAGTTTATGTCTATTTATTTATTTTTATACTTTGTCACTTATATTCGGACCCTGCCGAGGCTCCCGTTTACTTCGAGATCATCGTGGAAATCCCTCCTGAAGCTGAGCAAGGCAAGTGACACTAGTTTTGATCATATTGATCCTATTTATTATCAAATTCTCGCTTATTTAATTCAAACATGCAGTATTTACCCTTATTATTTACTGTACTTTACTTTATGTTATTTTCTGGGTTCAACCTATTGTATTATGCCGTTGTTTATCCTTTCATTACTCTTGTTGTACCTTGGGTAACTAAAGTAGTTTTAGGTCTAGGCTATGCTTAGCCTTGCTTAGAACAAGTAGCACATGGGAACCTTTAATTACCATTTAGACTGATTTTAGCTAATAATGGTCATTTACCCGTCAGGGTTAATTCCAACTAAAACACTATTATTGGTGGGTCGTGGGTGCATGGTTTCGAGAGTCGCACCCAGGACAACTAAGGACCGGTTCACGGGAAACCCTAGAAGAAATCTAGTGCTAACCACATGCCGAAATGGGTAAGGTGGGATTTGAAGCATGGCTTCGAGCTATTTGACATACCAAGGCGAGGGTGGGCGTGATGGGGTATGGATGGGAGTCGTGGAGTAACGATGGTCTATGCTGCTTCCGGATTCACCAAGGCACCAGAGGGTACTGCCCGACTTGGTGTAAAGGACGGGGTGAAACCTGAAGTGCGGTACAATAAAATAGCGAGGGTTGTGTGACGGGTCCTATCTGGTGTCCGTTCTAGTATGTCAAGGTGGCATATCGGTGCACGTTCAAGTGCAGTGGAGTCGTATCTTGTGGGTACAGTAGTATACCTCTGATCAGAGTATAACCTATTTGAATAGTCATGCCCACGGTTATGGGCAAACTCCCAGATTCACTGTGATTAGTTAAACCATTAATAACTTGGGTAAACTAGTTTTCACTTGGGCCTACTGCAACGTGGGGTAACGTTGAACAGCGTGTTGATAGTTTATTCAATTTCTTTATTTAACTATTTTGTTTATTTAAATCTTGTCTTTCTACTTAAAGCTCTGTTTTACCTAAATTACTAATTTTGTGCAACTAACCCTAGCCTATCCTTGTAATTATCTGTATGCATTCATCACTCCCTTTCCATGCTACTTGTTGAGTACGTGGATCTACTCATCCTTGTGTTTTTCCCTTCAGAAGTTGAGTACTATTCAGATGGAGGCGATTCTGAGGTTTAAGGCTTGTCCGCCGTCGAGGTGCTGCCTGTGGATGGAGCTACACTACGTTGAAGCCAGAAGCCCTTTACTTTTCTTTCCGTTGCATGTCGTTAGACTTTAATTACCTTTTACTGTTGTTTTTAAGAACGATTGGTGATGTAATCAACATTGTCTAGTGGTATACCCCAGCTAATCCTGGACGGGGATTTTAATACACAATAATATTCGGAAATTCATGTAAGAAATTTCTGGGCGTGACAGTTGTGCCGCTGTGGCTACGACCTGCGACGTTGCATTTCGTGGAAGTGGAACTATGAAAGGGGAACGAGGAGAAGAGAAGTCGAGGAGACGGCGAAAAGAAAGAAATAGCTTCCACGTCCGACGTCGAGATATGCGGCAATTCGGCTGCCAGCCTGGAGCGATCTGCCCTAGTTCTGCAGCAATGTTCCTTAATCATTTCTCCTTGACTCTTGGCCTCCTGCTCCTGGGCTGATGGGCCATTGGGCCTAATACGAAGTATTTTCTTTGACCCATTTTATTATATAGGTACATACATATGTATATGTATTTTGGGGGCCCCTTGATTTCATGGGCCCTAGGCTGTCGCCCCTCTCGCCCTGGCCGAGGAACGGCCCTGAAGCTATCACACAATGGCTCATTCTTTGACAGACCTGTCCCCAGCAGAATCTACTTTGGAGGATGTTCAATGAACTTTTCCTCATTTCAATCCTTGTGGACAAGGATTGTCTCTAGGGGATGGTATTGTTAGACTCAGGGGATACAGAAATGGAAGGGAGAAGCGGTCAAAGTCTGAACTTTCTTAAGCTGCTATCTCTTCTGAAGAAGGAGAGGTCACAACTGAAGGCGTATTTCAGAAATGGCGTTTTCCAACTATGAAGACGGGCTCCAGCTGTCATCTAGTTATTTTTTGATTCAGCTTTTCAGCTTTAAGCCTGAACTTTTGATTGTATCAGAAGGTAGCCTCCAAATTCTACAACAAACTATTTAAGCCCTGGGCAGGGAGGAAGAAAGCCAGGATCATTCACAACTCATATTTTTATCTTAGGAGTAGTTTATTTCTAGCTAGTTCTAACTCAGTCTTGCGGCAACCACTAAACTCGTTCATCGTTCATCCTGTTCTACCCTAGGATCTGACACTACACGTGGTGCCACCTTCACCACCCATCTCTCTCCATCTCGCTTCATTTCTGCTCGAGGCAACAATGGCCACCACCGCGTGCTAGCTCGTCACTGTCGCGCATTGCCCTGTCACCCCTGGCTCCAACCGCGATAGTTCCGTCGTCGCTGCCTCCTCCGCAGACATCGCTGGACATCGTCATTGCTGCCCTCGAGCTCAGTTGGCACGCCCTGAGTTTTACCCTAGCCAAGAATTAATTAAATAATACATTAAAATAATTTGTTTAATTAAAGTTCAGCAGAGAAACAGTGTAAATTAATTTAATTAATTGGAAGCTTTTCGGAATGTTCTAAAATGTCCCAAAAATAGTTTAAAGTATTATAGGAATTAAATTTAAATTTTAGAGAATAAAATTTGCTTAAATAAACTTAATAAAAATCGGCAAAATTAGAGGCAATTTTCTTTTTCCCTCCTTCCTTTTTATTTTCTTTTTCCCTTCTTTCTTTCTCCCTTTTTCCCTTTTCTTTTTCTATTTTCCTTTTTTTCTCTCCCTTTTTCCCTTTTCTTTTTCTATTTTCCTTTTTTTTCCCTCCTTTTTTCCCTTTCTCTTTTCTTTTTCTATTTTCCTTTTTTTCCCTCCTGGCCGAACTCCCCTCCCGCTCTCCCCCACGTGCATGATCTCCACCCACCTCCCCTGCCGTACTCTCTTCCCCCTTCTTTTGGTCGCACAGCACCCACCTCCCCCTCTCCAAGCCGTGAGCAGCCCATCTCCACCTCTCTCTCACCGTAAAACTAATTCCAATAAATTAGGACTCCAATTTTTTATCCCTTTGAAACCTTATCTATTTCTTTTTAATAGGAGATGGTGTTAATATCAGAATTTGGTAATTTGCCGCTAGAGATTAAACTGTGATTAGAGACTGAATCGGGCAGGAAACAGGCAATCGGATAGAAGACTAGGCGGAATACGACTCGGATTCAGCTGATGGAGTCTGGATCGGATAAGAAAGAGATAGATTCGGAAATAATCAGAGTCCGTGTAATTTAATTTTATCTATTAGCTAGAGTTAGTTTGGATTTTTCTCCTTATCTCTAAGGTTGTTAGAGTCTGATCGGGACTTGTGTGTTAGAGATAGAGTCTATCTAGGAGTTTGTTATTTCTTTTTATCTGCTAGAAGTTATATGTCATATCCAACACGGACTAGCCTCCACCCGAGGGTATAAATATGTATGCCCCGGGTCATTATTTTTCATTTACATCAATCAATAGATCCACTACTCTCAGCGCATCGCCACCCTCCTCACCGAGGTTTCAACTCCGGCGGAACTTGGCACCTGACGCGGGGCTACATCGCCTCGATCTCCAGCGGAGGGGTAAGTCCATCGTTCTGCCGGACCACGGTAATCGTTCAACTAGATTAGAACTATCTCGGTTCGGTCTGATCTTCTAATCTAGTTACGCGATTGCTAGTTATCACATCAGTTTCAATTTAGATCACTTCGTGTTTTGAGTTGTTCTGGTCGACCACTTTGGGTGGTCTATGTCGGTTTGATATTTGTTGTTTGACATATTCAATCTAGTACTATCACGGTTAAATCTGATCTAGTAGATTGCGTTTGTCAGATGGTTTATATCAGATTGATGTATCTTTCTCATCGTTTTATCGGAGTACCAGCCGATAAGTTATCAGTCATCAGCTCATTGGCTTGATAGCAGTCTAGATCTGTTTAGTATCTAGCCTAACATTGATAGGCGTAATCTTGAACTTTCTCGGTTAGGTCCGATCTTCTATGATTATTCTTAGCAATCTGGGTTAGATATTTTATAGATCTTGGACGTCTGTCCGCTGTCTATAGCCGATGATTGTTGCCGATCTACATGCTTATCATATTTACATCAATAGAATAGCCGATCGTCTTAGAGTGTTATTTCTATACCAATCGGCTTGATTTAGTTTGATCGGTAGTTATTTATGTTGCATCGGCTTATGAATTATGTGCAAATTGGTTTTAACCGATCGCAACACATGACCAAGTAATTTGTCGGTTTAACTATTAGTCTTATCAATCTTCATGTTCCTATAATCATATCGTGCTCGACTGCATACTGTCTTGGTTAAGTCCAATCTCTGTACGTCTGGTTCGATCTGCTTATAGGGGCTCGTCCGATCGACTAAGATTAATAAGTAACTTGGCGGGTTACGTTGGTCTAATATTTATTTTTATCAAGTTTCCAGCCGACCCAAGCTTTTATAGCCGATCGTTCATCCTATCGGCTAACCATTGCAACATCAATATCCGATCGGCTGGATTATTAGTTACCTATCAGCTCGATGGCCAATCGGCTTGTTTTATTGTTCATCTTGTCAGTTGCATGATCAAACTAAGTGGCACGCCCACGCATCAATTTAGGTCCTGCACTGGAGTTGTTTAAGATTGACTCCCAGGCCTTCGTGTGTGATGTGTCAGATCACATTTTTGACGTCAACAGATGGATAACTAGATTTATCTCTAGCTCTCCCCTATAAATACCCCCCTAGAGCCTTGCCTCTTTTCCCCGTCTCCCTCTCCCGTGCACCTCCAGCCGCCTGCTGCTCCCTTGCTGCATCCCTGTTTGCAGCAGCCCCGATCAGTTTTTCGCCACCAAATCTCAGGTTTGCATGTCTTTTCCTCGTGCAAATCAATCTAAATTAATCTATGGTCTAATTGTTTATGTTTTCTAGCCGAATAACGAGAAACAAAATCAATCTGTCGCTGACCTCTCCAACAAATCTCTGGTTCGCGTACATTTTACTCATGCGAATCAATCTATTTTTGATCTATCATTTAATTGCTCAGATTTTCTAATCTATTAGCTAGCGTGAGATTGGTCTACAGTACGGAGTTTAATTTCGTACGTGTAGATTGATTTTACGTTAAAGTCGTTTAGTCTCCAGCTTAGCGAGTCGTTAAATATCGCTTTAGCGGGTCGTTAAATCCTGCCGTTGTTCCACTAACAGTTCACAGGTTCATGTTTCGCGTCTGAATCCATGATTCGTGCATGTTTCGGTCCTGTTGTGTGAGTGCATGTTCTGTTCGCGTTTTTCCCGAGCCGCGGCCCAACCCGCGCTCGAAGTCCCCATAGCCTCCCTCGGCCCACTCCTTCCTTCCTCCTCTCTCTCCCTTCGGCCTCCCCACTTCCCTGCATCGGGCCAGCCCAGAGGCCGCAGCACAACTCCTGGTGCCAGGTCTCCTTCACCTCCTTCCGCCCACACTTGCCGTGCCACGCCGCGCGCAGCCACGTCGCCCTGTCAAGGCGCGCCCATCATCCTCCTCTAGCCAGCTGCCCCGGACGTGCTCCGCCACGCCCACGCCACCGGCCTGCCTGCCGTGTCCTCCTCCTGTCGCGCCGCCACACGCTCGTGCCCCGGGGCCGTCATTACGACCGCGCTGCCGCGCCCGTCGCCGTGCCGAGCCAGCGCCGCGTCGCGCCAAGCCTCGCCTTGTCGCCGTGCCCTGGCTGCCTCTCCGTCTCTCTTGGCCGCGCGTGCGCTGCAGCGTCCCCATCGTCCTCCTCCTACAACGCCGCACCCGCGCACCCGCTCGCCTGCCCACCCCGTCACGCCGTGTCGCGCCTCTGTTGCACGCGCCTGTCCGCGCCGCTGCCCTATCCGCGCACTCGCAACAGTAGCACCGCCTCAAACCACCACCCCACCTTTCCCAGCCGGCGCAACGGCCACGTCGCCTCGCCGCCCGCATCGCGCCAAGCCCGCAACCGCCGCCACGGATTCCCTGCGCCCACCGCCAACCACCTCCCCGCGAGCGCCGCCGCCTCCCGCTGCAATTTAACCCCCCATCAGCCGCGCTGCCTCCCCTCTTTCGCCTCTCCCCCGTGCCGCCGCTTCGCCTCTCCGCCGCACCCCCGACGCCGCCTCCACTGTGCGTCTCACCCATCAATCGGACAGCACCCCCTCTCGTGCTGTCATCATCGACCTCCCATCACCGCGGTGCCGCCCAATCCTCACCGTCGCCATCATTGTCTTCACACCGGTGAGCGCCCGCTCTCCCTTTCCTTTCCCCTCTTCTTCCCCTCCCTCTCGGCCGCCGCCGCACGTCGCCATGAGCGCGTGTAGGCCATCACTGTTCTGTCGTCGCGCGATGCCTGTCGTCGCCTTCGTGCACACACCGTCGGCCACCGCTTGCCAAGGTCGCACCACCTCTGCCGCCACGAGCTTGCCGTGCCCGCTCGGCACCATGTCTTCGCCGCTCACCGCCGCCGAGCGTCGCCCTCTTCGCTTCTCCTCTTTTCCTCTTTCCGCGCCTCTGCCGGCCCACCCACGCCGTCGCCGGGCGCTGCTCGTTGCCACTGCCGCATCTCCGCCCGCCATCGCCTCGCACCACCGCGCAAACCCCACCGTCGCGCCGTTGCCGCCGTCATTGTGCGCCGTCGTCTCCGCTGATGTTGCGACTGTGCGCCGCCGCCGTCACCGGCCAATGCCACTAGCCGCCATCGGTTGAGCCAAGCCGAGGCCTCGCTCTCTTCTCTCCCTTGTTCTCTCTTAATGGCCTATGGGCCCCACTTCGTCAGTCTCTCTCAGGTGGGCCCCTTTGGTAAGCCCCTCTCACTCCCTCCTCTCCCTTGTGTCACTAACAGTCGGGGCCCACGCCGTCAGGGGCTGTCCCCTCTCCTTTAGTCACTGCCAAGTGGGCCGAGTGCGTCAGCACTCTCCCTCTCTCCTCGCTGACATCATCATCTCCAATTAATTGCGCAATCATTCATTAAGGTTTCTGTTTAGTTTAAAAACACAGTTAAACTTCTAAAATCCATAACTAATTCATCTAGTCTCTGTTTTAGTTCATTCAAGTTTCATTAAATCTAAAAAAATGCTAAGAATCCATTAAAAATAGTTTCTTTCTCTGTTTTAGTAGTTTCTTAGCCGGTTTTGCTCGGTTTGTCGTATGTTTTTCGCCTGCCGAAGCGCCGTTGGTTCTCGAAGTCGTCGCCGAAGTTCCTCGTGGGTATAAGGAAGGCAAGTGGCACCCTTCTTTGAACATATTGATCCCACAATTATAAAATCCCTGTTTTACATTCAAACATGCATCGGTTTTAAGTGTATTTACTTTATTTATCTAATGGGCATTTACCTTTATACCCGTTGATTCCCTCTTATTATTAATATCATCCCAGTGTTAATTTGACTAAAACTAGGGTTAGTCAATGCTTAGCCATGCTTAGCTCAACTAGCTCAGCTGTTATCACTTAATTACTGTTAGACTCAATAGACCTTTAATGGTCGTGATCATGATGAATTTCCCGATGTGGATTAATACAACTAAAATACTGCTTACGGTGGGCTGTGGGTGCATAGTTTTGAGAGTCGTGCCCATGGCAATTAAGGACCGGTTCTCAGGAAACCCTGGAAGTCTTACACGTACTAAGCACAAGCCAGAGTTGGCAACGGTGAGACTTGTAGTCTAGCTTGTCCCTATTTGACATACCCAGGCAAGGGTGGGCGTGATGGAGTATGGATGGGAATCGTGGTTTAACGATGATCCTATGCTGCTTTTGGATTCACCTAGACACAACAGGGGGCTGCCCGACTTGATGTAAAGGAGGGGGCGAAACCTGAAGTGTGGTGCGATTGTCTAGAGAGGGTTAGGTGAAAGGTCTTATCACTAGTGGAGATTGGCACATCTATGAGAATCTACGTTTGTCACTAAAGATGCAAAAATCGTCATAATGTAATATTCATGACGAACTTATGACAAAATTGGGTTCGTCATAGAAGTCGCATCACATATGTGTGTCTATGACTAAACAGTATATTTGGTCATAGAAACACTTCTATCCATGACGAAGGTGCTTGTCACAAAATTGCTTTCTAGCTGGCTAGTGATTGACGTTGTCCAAGCCACATGGCTCACACGTGGAGTCCACGTTGGCAGTGACATATGCAAGACGAGACCAGTAGGAGCGTAATAAGTGGGTTACATGAATGGTACGCACAATTTGTGACGAACTTTTCTTTTATTTACGACGTTGTTTTTAATTTCATCACTGAGTTTTGATGCCTACCCTCCACCACGAGTGATCCTTGTCAAAACAGGAAATTACGTCATAGATATGCTCTATTCAATGACGAAATTCTACAGCATCACAAGAAAAACGTCACAATGGACGATTTCCTACTAGTTATATCATGGTTTCTGTACTGAGTTATCGTGATGAAACGTTGGGGCATGGTAACATGCTTGGGAGCTATGTCATGTGGATAAAGTTGTACACCTCTTATCAGAGTAAAACTATTCAAATAGCCGTGCCCGCGGTTATTGGGCGAACTGACAGATTCGCTGGGATTAGTTGAACCTTTAATAACCTGATTAATCTTGGAACTAGTTTGGATTAGTAGAACCTTTAATAACCTGATTAATCTTGGAACTGGTTTGACCGGTGTAACGTTGGCAGTGGTTCGGGTCTGTCGCAACCACTATACCAAGTCATAAAAGTACTGACAGCCTATCTGTTGGCGAAGGTCACATATAGCGAAGGCCACATATAGCGTCACATGATCTGTCGCAAAAGGCCTTTCTCCACAGAAGGTGTGTGTCGTTGAAAAACCTGTGGGCAAAGTGCTTTGGCGACAGACACAACTTTTGGTGACAGATGGCCTGATGACGATTTTTGAGTTTTCACGACAGGCAAATATTTGGCCACAGATTGCTATTTTCCTTCTTAAAGACATATGCCCACAGACAGTATGTTATGAAATTAAAATACCATTTGAACTCAATATCAAGAGATTACAATCAACTTCAATATCTCTGGACTCTAGATTAACCACAATTGAGCACATTACTCCAGTTTCTGGTCCAAAAGATCACAGCATAGCTCATACATGCAAGGTGGCCAAAAAATATTGTTAATGCTATCAATTCATGAGGATCAAGCAATTTTCACTACAAAAAGCAAACGAGTTAATGTTTCTGAAACTACAGTACCCTATTCTAGATTATATATCCATGGAGCTAGCTATGAAGAAGCGTCACTTGATATTTGCGACCACTCGACCAAAACAGTTCTTTCTCAGTTCAGACTACTTCTGTTGAGCACATCCTGTAAAATCATAAGACAGAAAGGTCTTATCATACCATAACCACCAAATTTACAGAGTTAAAGCAATGTACATAAGAGCCAGCAACTACACTCGTGTTATATACCTAAAAGAATTTTTTATATTCAAACATTGATTGCTTTATCTCCAATTAATGTTAACATCTAAAATATAAATTGAGCTGATGCAGATTGATCAACAGCAGCAACGCTAGTTTTGCTTACAAAGGTTTTACAAGTTACTACTGCAGTAGGATAGCTCAAATATATAATCCAGTTGTTACATGCTACAAAGAAGCCCGTACTAAAAGAAAGATCATCTCCTCTGTAGACAAAATTACTGAAACAATGTTTGGTATCATCTTGATTTGTAATAAACTCAGCTCATGCAACAATAAAAAAACTAAAAACATAAGTGTTGCTCCTTTCAAAGGTTGTAAATATAAGAATTTGGAATTAAATACCTGCACTTTTGGACATAGAAGACCTCTTGGTAACATTCAACTGCCAAAATTTTAATGAAAACAATACATAGTTAAGATTTGAAGGCAACATATTAGAACTAAAGTAGAAACAATTAGTTACATATTATTACTCTATTGTTTGGCCATGCAATGGATGTGTACTGAGCATCAGCCATAGTTTCCATACCATCATACGGACGAGGAAGAAAGGCATCTCTTTTCAGCACAACATTCACAACAACTTCATAGAATTCAACACCAAGAGGTTGACCTCCCACTGAGGATCTTGGGTCAATTGAGGCAATTGTTGCTTTAGCCACAGGTATATCAGCTCTCAGGACAGCATATAAGATTACATCCCTACCAACCTAAAGCATGCAATGCATTTCTGTGCAAAGACCAATTTTAAAACAATATTATTAAAGTGCTGAAGTAAAAGATTGGTTTAGAAGGTTTAGGAAAATTACAAGATTGTCTTCTGGACAATGGATGCCTCTTGACCTCTTATGGCTGCAGAGCTCCTCTGAGGCACCCTTGGTGCAACAACTTTTTTGCGGATAATATTTTCATCACGTGCCACATTTTCCAAATGTCCATTTAATGGGTAGGTTGCACTATTCAACTCTTCATGTCCTTCCTGGATCCTTGGGCTCTACAAACAAAGCAACAAAATGATATAAGTTATTATTAACACGAGTGAATGGCTAGGCATAAGACTCATCAGCGAAATTATCTCTCTAAATGCAATTTACCTCAACACGTCGAGAATTAGATTCGTGCTGGGAGCTTGTCTCCATATTTCACACACTTTCAAACATAATCATCCGCTCCATTTTGATAAAACGTTGTTGCATGTCATCCATTCGTTGTGTGAGATCTTTAACTTCTTGTTTAGTTTGCCGGTGAGCTTCCATTTCTAGCTGAAGTCTGGTGGGCATTCAGCTCCGTGTCCCAGGTGTACCCACATCTTGAGGAGTTGGTCCCTTTCCTAACAGACGAACACAACTTCTTGGCTTCTTCTCTCCACAAACAAGTGAATACAAATCACCCTCCTGGATTGTTTTCTCTGTCAACTCAGGGAAGTTTTCAACTGTCTCTTTGAGTTTCCGCTGCAATGTCAGAAAATATATTAGCAAGCAATATTTACATCTGAGATTTATTTTAGAAAATGAAACATACAACTGTTCCCATAGCTTGTGGAATAATTTCTCCATTTTTTCGTGTGTGGGTCTCAATACTTCATCCCTTCTAACAGGACGCCCATGTTTCACACCCTACAATAAGAGATGTTACATTATAAAAGGCAGCACGCATATATCTTACTAAACATGATATACTTGGGTTACCATTTCATACGCAACACGAGCATGGCTCTTGCCACCAGCTGTATGTACAACATGTAACATTTCCCTATTTGCCTTGCCTCTTATTGAGCGAGCCTATAATATTATTGTGAGCATAATTATTTTTCATGTACAACTAAACAATAAATAGCTAATATAATATTAAGTAAAACAAAGGAACATAAATATATGACTTACCACAGCTTCTGGAGATCTCTAGGGATTAATAAGCCACTGCCAATCAGTCTCATTAACTCATAAGTCACGTTTGGCAATAAGTTCTTCATCTGTCAAATTTTCATCATAACATGTCCTCTTCAAGTTAATTAGCCTTAAAATCCTTCCATTGCATATGTGCTGTTTCTAGAACAAAATGTATACCAGCTTGATCGATCTCATAATGTGACTGTTTTGAATTAGAAATTGATATACCTGTACTTCATCCCACACTAAAAGCTTTTTTTTATGTCAATCTCCCTCCAGTCAGCGCATGCAACTGATATTTTCTTCCTCACATATATTCCAATAGTAGTAGAAAATTCTTTAGAATCAAGCCCTACAGGCTGACCAAATTCATTGAGTGTAATTCTAATTTTAGGTTGACCCTTTCTTGAAATTATGTTATGCTTTTGAGTGATACCCCTTCCATCCTTTCTCTGTTGAACTTGTTCAAGTTGCTGGATTTGTTCTACACATACAAGGAAATACTATCAAAATTTATGCTAATATGTGAATGTGGCATAAAACAAGGAATCATATGCCTGCAGAACAGCGGTCACTTGTTTCTATACCTTCAGTTGCATTCATAATACAAATGAATAATAAAAGGATCTTAATTAATTAATCAAAGCAATACAAATCTCAGTGGTTTTCATACCTTCATTTTCATTCATGACATCTTCTGGTTGGCATTCAACATCAGCACCAAAATCTTAAGCTACAATTTCCTCTGTATTATTCTTTGACCTGGACCGCAAATTGTGATTTTTGACTGGCACTATGTTTCTTCCTTCAGTAACCTACAAGTTTGTGCATGTGTCAAATAAATGGTATACGTTATATGCAGCAAAGAATACATGCAGAAGTTCAGCACACACAAAACCTTAGCAATTTTATTGGGTCGTTGTTGGACATGAATATTGCTGCCCATGGGTGGGAGCTTTACAGATTCCAGCTTTTCATTGTTTTGGGCTATGAAACCATTCCGAAGTATTTCATATGCTGTAAGGGGTGTGCCTTGCTTACTCTTGTCTCCTGTCCGTCCATTGATCCCCATTTTTTTACTCCTTTCTTTTGTGTTTTCCATTGTTTTTCCTACAACATGAAAAAATCCAGCAACACTGATAGTAATTAGTGCACACAACAAATGAGCAGCAACAATAAAATATGCACAAAAATCTTACTTAATTTTATTTTCTTCAACAATTATTCCATCTATAAGTGCTAGGTTAGATAGGAATGGGTATAGGCTATAGAGATCTAAATTTGTTGATCTTTTTTGTACCTAGGCTTATCCATCCACTGATTATCCATGGTGCACCTCTGCTATGTTTCACTGGTAGGCTAGGCAAACCCAAAATATATGTTATAAGTGTTTAAACACATATAAACATAGCAAATTCACATTAAAGCATTTAAACAAACACAGTCAAACAACTATAAATTTATTTGCAATCATTTAGTAGCATGTATGCAGACAATAGTGCCAGTATCACCATTAAATATCTCAGTGCATATCTAGAAGGTTTATATCCCATTACTGACCTGGTAAGTGCTTGAATATTGATGTCAGCTATAGGGTTGATATCTTGAAGTCGGCTTCAAACTTCTACCATGTAGATCTCCTAGTTCTTCTCCTTCATTGAGTACGCTCCTACAATATTATATTATATACAATCTCAGAAACCTTTATAGTAACATATTCACTCTCCCTTGGACACAGTAAGTACATCCACTGGAAGATGTCATACACAAGGGTACGGTGGTCAGCCAGTACGCCTTGTCCTGTGTGCAGAGAGACGAGAGACCGCACGTAGTCCTAGCGAGGATCGCCACATCTGTGTACGGCTCCCAAATGATGTCGCTCGCCTGAATCCGGTCGAACTCCAGCACAAAATCTGGGTATGACCGCAGCACCTGCTTGTGCGCCCACTTCCTCTGCAAATAACAATTAGTTCAACAATGTACAATGGGTACTCTGACACGATGAATACGAACGCAACTTGCGAGAAACATACCTGGCGACGACACCAGAACGTCCCCATCGTGGGGTAATCTACCGGTAAACGCCCTGTGTAAAGATCATCGTCGTACTCCGATAGGTTGACCTCCGGTCGTCCTATCGCGAACCGCTCCGCTGCCCACAACTGTAGAAGGAGGGGACATCCGGCGATAAGAGCGTTCATGGCCGTCCGCGTGCAGGCATCATAGAGTGCTCGATACGTCGCCGCTAGCACGGCGGACCCCCAACTCCACTGCAGTACGCGTCGAACATCTGCATCTATGATGGCCCGTGCATACCTGATCATGCCCTTCTCCACTAGGTGGCCTGACGTGCCAGTGAACATGACCCACCCAAACAGCCAAAGCAGGTAGGCCTCCAAGTTGCGCCGCACGGAGTACTCGTCGGCATGGGGGGCTATCTTGTCCGACTGCAAAACAATAGTTGAGGTTAGAAGACATACAGTCTTAATTTCTTTCTCAACTTGCATGTGGTTACGTACCGTGTACTGCATCAGCCAGTGCTTTGTCGGCCCCGATGCGGCGCACGGATCCATCGCGTCAAGTCTGAGCCCGTGACGACGCTGAACGGAAGCGAAACGCTGAAGGATGTCCGCACGCCACCCCTCCATTCCATCAATTGGGCCAACCGCATCACCTGCGAGAGAGAGTCCTAGGAGGTAGGAGACGTCCTGTAGTGTAGGGGGTACCTCTCCGCACGGTAGATGGAAAGTGTGCGTCTCTAGCCTCCATCTGTCGACCAGAGCGGCTAGTAGGGAGCGATCGATCATCCACCGCTTCGCCAGGTCCGAGTTGCCGGCTGATGGCTCAACAAGCTGGCATAGTGGAAGCAGGCCTGCCTCGCTTAAGCTGCAAAAAATATATGTAATTAGCTAAAATCTTTTCTATGTCTTTTCTGCGCACTTTGTCCTCACTCATGCGCACCTGAGAAATGACTTCCCGGTCGGTCACCCATCACAAGATTGCTCCAGGCCAAGCACACTTAACCTTGAAGTTCTCTTGAGATAAGCTTCCGGAAAAAAAGTTGCAACTTGTTGGTATGAGTATCTATCAAATCCTATTAAGCCTTGGGCTGGGATGTTACATTGTTTGAACATATTTTTTTCGCAATGGAAAAGGACAAAGTACCTCAGTACGTGGCGGGGGTAGAGGGGGCTGCCTCCCGATAAGTGCGTGGGCGGAGTGTGGCAAGAGTCGAGTTTTGCTCGGCAAACAGGAAAGATCTATGTGTCCGATCGAGTGTCGGTTCGAGCAACTCCGATGTGTCGACGTCGACGTCCATACCTGCAAAATTAAAATAAAAAAGTCAACCCCATGCAATTTAAAAAATTGACTACTTAATACATGGAAAGAATGAATAGTCAGGGTCAATGCGTAAGTATTGTAAGTACTAAAGAGAACTTATTACATGTCATACAATGAACATCATAAATAGCAGCATAACACACAGCGGATCAGGTACAAATACACCGTGCATACGTACGTACACAGTTAATACACCAATCCGGTAGGAAATACCATGATACCAACAACTACACCACCATTACAATAGTAGTACATTTAAATAGTTGGTCCACTCTAATTATTACAATAAACGCGAAGTTCAGGAATATATAACGAAAACAAGGTGATCACACAACATAACCGGTAGTATCACGACGAAATCCCCTCATTAACCAACTGTGAATAGCACCAAATGTCCTTTCAAGAGGTCTATCAATGCCCTTAATGGTGCATTTGAATTGAGTAAGATCTACTCCATATAGACCATACATGACATTTCCTTCTCCATAGTACAGTCGAAACTGCACTTTATTGGCCATACCTACAACGGGAATGCACTATTTTTTCAACACATCTTTTGCGACACTTATTTTAGTGTGCTTATGAATATATATTGTTCCTACGAATGATATTTTACTATAGTACATCCTACCTGTAACTATATTTTTAACTACATCATTTTTTATTTTGTAGATTCAAATTTAACTTACATTATCTTGGCAGTACACACTATTCTCTGAAACTATATCATTAATTTTTAACAATAATAAGTCCACGCAATATTTGATTGTAGGTTTGATTATATTTTACCTATAAGCGATAAATCATATTTAACTTCTAATGTCAATACTACGGTACCAACAAGCAATTATTGTATTTTAATTACGTAAGCGACAATAGTAAGAAGATGCAAAGAACAACAAAAAACTTTACCTTTACCTTTACATTAACTTAAATATGCTTAGCAGTGTCCTTAACTACAACATAAACTACTTTCATTTTCTATTTAACGTAATTATATCTTACTTATAGATAATTTTAGTACTCACTAAGTTATACCATTACTAAGTTGTACCATCGCTAAATCAATTATGTAATAAAAAATTTTCTATATTATACACTACAAATACACTTTTACTAACTAAATTACCCAATGACTACTTTAATTATGTACTAATTAAATTTGTTTTCCATACCGTATCAATACATTACATACGGACTAATTATATCATCGCTAAATCAGTGATCCACTACTAAATTATACATTGACAACAGTAATTATGTACTACGAAAATATCTTAATTATACACTCTAAATAATTTTTTTTCTAACAATATAATATACTCGCTAAATAAACAACATTTATTGAACATAACAAATATTTCAAAAACTTACTGTAGTCCACCAAGAAATTTCAGCAGGGCTTCACCGCTCCTGAGCCCTCCCCTCAACTCTGAGTGAGTGAAGTGGGGAGCGAAGAAATGAGGAGGGGGAAGGGGGCTCGCGGCCTTATATAGGCCGTCGAATAAACCACCCACTAGGAGGGCGGAAGGGGCCGCCTGCGAAATGACCAGGTCCCTTCCCCCCTCTCCCCACGGGCGCGTCGGCCGGCCCCTGGCAAATTTGCACTTATCCCCTTCCCGCCATCCGTAAGGGCAGAAGGGGGCCTGGTGCAAAATTGCGCCCCCTAGTCCTAACGGCCGTCCCTCCCCAGTGCCGCGCCGTGCGCCACGTCAGCATTCCGCCCTCTAGGAGGGCGGGAGGAGGCTATTTCTATGATTTTTTGATTCGCAAAATTAAAATAGTAAATAATTTAATAATAAAATAACAAATTCCAAAATTCCCCCAGCCCGCGCGCCCTGAGAATTGGTGACAGATTGCTTGATGGCCCATATACATTTATCCACAGATAGTGTGTTTCCATATTACTTTAGCATTTTCGACAGATAAGCTGTCCCGCTCTTATGAAATAACGACAGATGATATGACACCAAGTTATTTACAACAGACCATTTGATGCTACCGTTAATTCTTTCACCACAGCCATCTGATGATAACATGGTTTAACGTTGGGCAGAGGGTTCACCCTGTTGCAGTATGGTGTAACGTTGGACAGTGGTTTGGGTCTATTGCAAGGTGGTGTAACGTTAAACAGTGACTGGTTATTTTCAAGTACTTTACTTTACTTTTATTTCAGTATATTTTATTTATCCGTTTTGCTAATAACTGCCGCTTTTATGCAAGTGAACCTTAGCCTATCCTTCATACCCTATTGCATTCATTTTTTCCCTCTCTTGGGTGTTACTTGTTAAGTATGGTGGTTTGTACTCAGCCTTGCTTAATTTTTCCTCACCAGAGCAAGTGCCAGAGCCTGTGTCAGAAGAAGCTTGTTTCCAAGGTTGAAGTGAGGTTCAGTGCACCGTCAAGAATGTCTGTGGTGTAGAGCCGTCATCGCCAGCTGAAGCTGAAAATTCGTTGAGTTTTAGTTTGTTTCTTTTTCCAGTGCATCCGATAGATAATTTTTTTTATTTGTTTTAAGTCAGAACTGTGTATTAATTTGTCGTAGTGTGTATTTGGACTGATTCCTGGACCGAGATTTAATACATGTTATTGTTCAGAAATTTCGTGTGAGAAATTTCTGGCGTGACATCAGTGCCACCGCCTTGCACACGCGCTAGCTCCTCCTTGCACCGCTTATCTCCGCCTATAAAAGGCCAGTGAACTCACCTCCCTCCGATTGCGCTCCCCCGAGCTCCGTCTGCATGTTTACCGCCAGAAATCGGTACCTCTCTCACTCTGTGTTTGCCGCCAAGTGCCTTCACTACGGTGCTCGGATCTGCAATGCCCGTCATCTCCCCTTCCTTCTCGCTGCAATCCGAGCAGGCTATTGGTTTCACCACCGTCCCCGCTTTCTTTTCCCTCTGTCGTTGACCCCCACCTCGCCGTAGCTCGTCGGTGAGCCTACAGCCACCGCCAGCCGTCAATCTATCCCCAGTAAGAGACGATAGGACTCAATGATGATTCGATTGATATCCAAGCAGAGTACATGTATAGGCACAAGACCTTGCTTATCTACTCAACCGGTTTTATAGTAACAGAACCAGGAGAGATATGGGAAGAGACCGGCATCACAGGGAAACATACAAGCACAAGATACAATTCTATCTAACCCCCCCCCCCCCCACCCGCAGTCGCAACGTCGGTAAAACGAACGTTGAGACTAAAACGGAATTCTGTAAAAACAAAACTTGGTAGCCGTTTGGTGAAGATGTCAGCATACTGAGATGAGATGTGGTTGGCACATGTAACACTCAAACAACTTCAGTAGCAACACAATCATGAACAAAATGAAGATCAATCTCAACATGCTTGGTTCATTGGTGTTGTACAAGATTGGTGGAGAGGTAAACCGCACTAACATTATCACAAAAACCACTGTAGCTTTGGAGGGTGGAGTATGTAGCTCATGCAGAAGTTGGTGAAGACAACATGTTTCCGCCATGGCGTTGGCCACGGCTCAGTACTCTGCTTCAGCAATGGAATGGGAGACAGTGTTTTGACACTTGGAGGACCAAGAGATTAGATTGTCACAAAGAAACACAGCATAGCCCGAGGTGGACCTTCTCGTGTCGGGACAATCAACCCAATCAGCATTAGAAGATGCAATCCAAGATCACGTGTACCACGAAGGTAGTGAAGAATGCGCTTGAGAGCAGAAGGATGTAACTCCATGGGATCATGCATGTGAAGGCAGATCTGCTGTACGGCATTGGATATACCAGGCCTGGTAAAAGTGAGATAAATCAGTGGATTGGCAACGGGGGCACCATCAACAACAGAAAGCTTGGAATTGGTGTCAATGGGCATGGAGCAGGGCTTGCACTCAGACATGCCGGCACAAGCTGGAACATCTAGAATGTACTGACGCTGGTCGAGAAACAACCCAGATGTAGTGCGACAAACACTTATGCCAAGAAAGTGATGGAGCATCCCAAGATCCTTAATGGAGAATTCAACTTGTAATGTAGAGATAGTCTAATGAATAAGACTGTCAGTGGAGGCCGTGAGCACAAGATCGTAGATAGACCACATCAGAGCCTTGATGATAAATAAATAGGGATGTATTAGACTGAGCCTTAGTGAATCAAAGGGTGAGCAGGAAACTGGCAAAGCAGCTGTAACATAAATATGGCGCTTGCTTGAAATTATATAGAGATTTGTTGAGGCGGCATATCATATCAGGTCTATTGGGATTAGTGAAGTCAGCAGGCTGAGAGTGGTATACATTCTCCTGGAGTGTGCCATGGAGAAAATCATTCTTCACATCAAACTGATGAATGGGCTGGTCTATGGAAACTGCAAGGCTCAAGACAGTGCGAACTATAGCCGGCTTGACAACCGGGCTGAATGTCTCATCAAAATCAATTCCAGGACATTGGGTGAACCCACGTAAAACCCAGCGAGCTTTATAACTGTCAAGAGAGCCGTCGGCTTGAAAATTGTGGCAGAGGATCCATTTGCTGGTGACGATGTTGACGTAGGGCGGACGAGGCACTAGGTCCCATGTGCGGTTAGCAAGGAGGGCGTTGTACTCCTCTTCCATGGCCGCACACCAATGCGGGTCAGCGAGCGCGGCACGAAACGTGCGAGGCACTGGTGATAGGGATGCAACATGGAGGTCAAAGTGCTAGACAGGGTGGTGAACACTGGCTTTGCCACGCGTGACCATGTGCTCGCTGACCATCGGGGAGACGCTGACGTGAGCTGGAGGTGCGGGGATGCCAGGGATACGAACGCTTCGTGGCTGTGTGACGGCGCCACACGGAAGGGGCCGTGCAAGATGGTGCGGTGGCGAGGTGAAGGGCTGCACTAGCGACAGAGTTGTTGAGGATGCAGTCTGAGCTATAGCTGAGTTTGTTGGGCCGGGTGAATCATGTGGGGACGGTCCACATGGTCCGCTTGGTGAGGCCGGCCCATGGGGCAACGAAGCAAGCAGTGTAACAGACGGTGAGGCTAGCCCACACGGTGATGGGGATGATCCGGCTAATGGACCAGACGATGGCGCAGTTAGCCCAGGCGATGAGGCAGGCCTAGAGTAGGCCGGATGCAACCCATGTTCAGAGTCTGGGGAGACTGGCCCCGGCTGGGGAGACCGGCCAGGGGGTGGTAGCTCGTGAAGTAGAGCCAACCCAGAATCTGCCAGAGTGCTATCCAATAGGAGTTGGAACTGTAGCTATAAAATCCTTGAAAAAATCAACGTTAGTAGCATCTGTATTATCAGCCATCTCAACAAAAGGAAACAACTGCTCATCAAACACCACATGACGTCACTGCGCCAGAACGCCACACCTGTGATGGGATATGTCACGCCTAGAAATTCCTCACACGAATTTCTGAACTTAATTGTGTATTAAAAAGCTTTATCCAGGACCAGCCAGGGTATAAAAAAGACAACGTTGATTACATAACCATCGTTCTTACAAACAACTGAAAAATAACATTAATCTAACGAAAATGCAGCGGAAAGATAACGCAAACTAGCTCCAGTGGGTACAACTCCAATCCACAGGCAAACTTCGACGACGAACAACCTACTTCTAAGAGTCACCTCCATCGGATTCAACTTCTTCCTCAGAAGGGGGAAATTACCCAAGGCTGAATACAAAGCACCGTACTCAACAAGTAGCACGGAAAAGGAGAGTAATAAATGACGCAAAGGATCAACAAGTATGGGCTAAGGTTAGTTGCAATAAAACATCATTTAATAAACAACAGAGATTAAACTGAATAAAGGTAATTAAGTAAATAAAAGAATAAGTAAATAACAGTTGTAAAATACCAACATCACTATCCAACATTACGCCACGCTGTGACAGATGCAACCACTACTCAACGCTACACCACGTTGGAGTAGTTCCAAGTGAAAGCCAGTTTACTTAAGTCATTAAAGGTTCAACTAATCACAGCGAATCTGGCAGTTTGCCCAATAACCGCGGGCACGACTATTCGAACAGGTTTACTCTGATCAGAGGCGTACTACTGTATCCACAAGACATAGTCTCACTACACTTGAACGTGCGCCGACATACCACCACAGCATACCGGATAGGAAACTATGATAGGACCCGTCGCATAACCCTCGCAATTCAATCGCACCACACTATAGGTTTCGCTCCTCCTTTACACCAAGGCGGACAACCCCTCTTGTGCCTAGGCGAATCCCGAAGCAGCATAGGCCATTGTTACACCTCGACTCCCATCCATACTCCATCACCCTCATCCTAGCCCGGGTACGTCGAATAGTTTACAATTATACTTCAAATCCCACCATTGCTCATTCTGGCTTGTGGTTAGCATGAAAATAACTTCCAGGGTTTCATAGGGAATTATACATGTTGGAGCAAGCATGGAAGGCAAGAGGCACCTGATGTTGAAGCTGACGAAGAAGTGTCGGATCAAAATACAGTAAACGTCACCGTAGCTCTAGAAAGCATGTTTGTACCGTCTCCGTTAGGCAGAGATACCATTGATTTCGACACTGAATATCTATCTCCAATGTTGCACGACATTGAAGACGCAGATGACAGTGATAGAGACTTTGAGAAGTTTAGTAAGTTAGTGGAAGATTGTCAGATGCCTTTGTATGATGGGTGTAAGTCGAAGCACAACAAGTTGTCCTGCGTGTTGTAACTCATGAAGCTTAAGGCAAGTAATGGATAGTTCGACAAGAGTTTTACAAAACTTCTTGAGTTGTTAAAGGACATGTTGCTAGAGGGGAACAAATTACCGCAGACGACATGCAAAGCAAAGCACAACAAGTTCTCCTGCGTGTTGGACCTGGAAGTCAGAACAATTCATGCTTGTCCGAACGACTGTATTTTGTATTACAAACAATATGCTGACCCGGATGCTTGCCCTATATGTGGGGCTTGTAGATACAAACGAGCAAAAAGTGCAGGTGAAGGAAGTAAGTCAAAGAGGGGAGGACCTGCAAAGGTTGTGTGGTATCTCCTAATTGCGGAGCGCATGAAGAGAACATTTACGAATAAAGAACAACCAAAGCTAGTGCGTTGGCATGCCAAAGAATGGAAAGTCGATGGCAAGCTTAGACACCCAGCATATTCAGTACAGTGGCGGAGAATCGATAGAATTTACCAGGAATTCTCAGAGGACCCAAGAAACAAGCATTTTACCATGTGTACAGATGACATTAATCTATTTGGTGATTTGAGCAGCCGTCATAGTACATGGCCAGTTCTTTTTTTGAACTATAACCTTCTTCCCTGGTTTTGCTTCAAAGGAAAGTATATTATGCTTGCCAAGCTCATTCAAGGACCGAGACAACCTGACAACGATATTGATGTGTTCCTTGAACCAATAATCGATGACTTCGCGACGCTTTGGAATGAGGGCACATGTACATGGGACGCATATGCACAGTAGTATTTCAACCTACATGCAATAGTGTTTAATACCATCAATGATTATCCAGGCCCTAGCAATCTTTCTGGCCAAACGGTCAAAGGTAAATGGGCGTGTTTGGAGTGTGTGCAGGAAACAAGAAGCAAATGGTTGAAGCATTCACACAAGATAGTCAGAGGAGAATTCTCTCACGGTATCACCCTTATAGGAATATGAAAAAAAATTTCAATGGCCATAGAGATACAGTCAGACCCCCACAACAACTAACAGGGACAGATGTGCACAACTTATTGATGGGAATAACTGAGTATGGAAAAAAGAGAATAGTTGTAAAGGAAAACATAAGAGCATGTGGAAGAACAAGTCAATATTTTGGAGACTACCATACTGGAATGATCTTAAGGTCGTTGCTAATGACAAATAAGCTCATTTCAAGATCAACTTTATTCTTCCAAACATTTTAACCCCTTATTTATTGAACAGAAAGGTAAAGCTGGCACGAAGATTGTACCCACCAACCCCTTATTTATTGAACATGGTGCATGCTAACATAGGCTACGAGCCAAGCTAACCAAGGAGGCACAAAGGTACGTTGCGCTGAAGATGAATCCGACCAAGTGCGCGTTTGCTGTATCGGCTGGAGAATTCCTAAGATTCATGGTGCATGAAAGAGGGATCGAAGTAACACAAAGAAGCTTGAAGGCCATAAATGAAACTACTCCTCCAGTGGACAAGACAGAACTACAATCCTTGATCGACAAGATAAATTTCATCAGGAGGTTCATATCAAACTTATCTGGGAGGATTGAGCCGTTTTCTCCTCTACTGAAATTAAAAGGCGATCAAGAATTCTTGTGGGGGTAAGATAACTAGAAGGCCTTCGACCGAATCAAGGAGTATTTGGAGATCCTTCTAGTTATAATGCAATAACTGAAAAAGGGGTACCATTCAAGCTATATTTATCAGCTGACGAAAAAACAATCGGCTCGGTACTGATTCAGGTAGTCGATGACAAAGAAAGAGTGGTATTCTACATAAGCAGGAAGCTGCTAGACGCCGAAACCAGATACCTAGAAGTTAAAAGGTTGTGCTTATGCCTATATTTTTCATGCACAAAGTTGAGGCATTACTTGTTGGCAGTAGAGTGTACAGTGGTTTGCAAAGTCGATGTAATCAAATACATGTTTATCCGCTCTAGTGCTAAAGAAAGGATGGGTAAATGGATTCGGGCACTCACAGGATATGATCTCAAGTATGAGTCGGCTAAAGAAGAAAAGGTACAAGTCATGGCCGACTTCATAGTGCAACACCACAAGGAAGCCGATTACGTAGAAGTCGTGCCCTGGACTGTTTTCTTCGATGGATCTGTATGCAGGCACGGGTGCAGAATCGGCTTAATGATAATCTCGCATCGAGGGGCATGCTTCAAGTTCGCCTACACGATAAAGTCATATTGGACCAACAATTAGGCCGAGTACGAGGCATTGATCAAGGGATTAGAGCTGCTGAAAGAAATAAGTGCTGAGGTGGTTGAAGTCCTGGGAGATTCACAACTGGTAATCAAGCAACTAGCAAGGTTATATGAATGCAGAGCAGTATACTCAGGACTACTATCAAGCGTGTAAAGAGCTAACAGAAAACTTCAAACAAGTTACATTGACACATATACCGAGAAAACAAAATACCGAAGCAAATTCCCTTGCCCAAGGTGCTTCGGGATACAAGCCGATGGTCCTAGGAAACAAGGCCGAGATTGCACAAGTCACTACAGGAAAATTTATGCTATTGCCACCAAATTTATGCAACAAAATATTATTTGTGGTAAATGCTTTATTCTATTACCCCGGTGTAGATTTTTGTTGCAACTAGTAAATTATATTGCAACAATTTAATATTGTTATTATACTTTTTTTTGTTGCACTATATAGTGGGCTATAGACACGAAAAAATCTAATGTTGTAACATGGCAATTTTATTGCCACATTTTTTATTTCATGGCAATTAGCGGAATCCACGTAACATTTGTTGCTGTAGTCACAACTTCCTGTGTAAAGTTTGTTGCAATATAACTTTTCCCCTAAAACCAAGGAGTCACACGCGCCTATAAAATGGTTTGCGCCTATCAATCAAGTGAAGCCGGATACCCTGATGGTTAAGGCTTGAATCCGTTGACGTGATCTCAAGGTGTCGATCCCCGTAGAGCTGCTCTACATTGTTTTTTACTTTCAACGTGCGTGGTGTCAATATTCTTTTTGGCTGTCCCCGTAGCCTTTCGATTAAAATATAGTTTTTAGTCCTAAATTTATATAGTGCTATTTGTTATGATTTTCTATTGTCAAATATACTCTACATTGTTTTTTACTTTCAACGTGAGTGGTGTCAATATTCTTTTTGGCTGCACCCCATAGCCTTTCGATTAAAATATAGTTTTTTAGTCCTAAATTTATATAGTGCTATTTGTTATGATTTTCTATTGTCAAATATACAGACATAAAGATTTCAAATTTAACATAATAAATTGTCTTCTAGGGGAAAACTTGAACATTATATACAACTAAACATGGTCATGCATGTATACAGGACACAATGATCTGAAATAAAGGCATTCAACTCTGTCAATATATATCAAAAGGTTGGAGCAGAGGACAAATTTCACATTGATCTCCCAAAGTAGATAGTTCAAATGGCTATGTTATAGAGCCTTTTAGCAGAACGTTACTTTGGTCTGTTATTTGGTATGAAAACTTGTTATTCAGCACTTTAATATTTAGAAAATGTACACTTTATATTAATCACCCTTAATGGACTTATTAAATCTGTTTGAGCTCATGGAATATGAATATTTGGTTTCTGATGTAATGGATCTTGCATTTAATTATTGGTGTCATGATTGTAATTATGCTATAAAATTATGGCATGGATTCCTTTTTTGCAACAGTAAAGACAGAACAAATTTGTTTTCTTGCCATAATAGTTTTTGCCACAAAACTATTCTGTGAAAAAAAAATGATTATTGCAATGTTTTTTCTTTTGTGGAAAAAGAAATCAAATGCCCCAATTTAACACCATCGTGGCAATAATGTTTTTTCCCAAGCCAAATTAGTGCTACAAACATAGGCGTTGCAATAATTTGTTGCAATGGTATTAATTGTTGCAATATAATCTTTTGCCACATTGATTTTGTGGCGATATACAAAATTTGCGCAACAAAATAAAATTTGTGGTAGAAGTCTAATACAACAGAACTTATTACCACAGCTAACAACGGATGGAAAATGGTTGCAATACATATCTATTGCCACGATATGGCCGATGTTGCTACGATTTTTTCCGTAGCGATAGATAATTTTCCTAGTAGTGAGTTGGACAAACTGAAGGAGCAAACGCTAGCATAACATGCATAGAAGCCGATGACTGGCAACAAGAGATTATAGAATACTTGAACAATCCTTCGTCATCGACTAGCAAGAAAGTTAACTACAAAGCCCTCAAGGATGTCTTGTTGGAAGATTTATTGTATTACCGGATGATCGATGGAGTGCTGCTAAGATGCCTAAATAAAGAAGAGGCTAAAGTGGTAATGCGCGAATAAATACTACCTGAGCGTATGGAAATACTACCGGATGATCGATGGAGAAGTGTTTGGGGGAGCGCTAAATGGCAAGTATCTAAAGAAATACTACTCGAGCATATGGATAAACTCGTGATCGGCTAAGCTGATTAATGCAGAAGCTGGTACAGCTAAGTATTGTCTCAAGATGGCTGATGGTGATGCATCGGCCTTAGGCCAAAAATATCATCACAAATCAAGACAGAGTTAATGGTGGAGTAATCATGGCAGAATAATTAAGAGTTTATATTAATAATCGCCAAGTTTCAACAAAAACATCAGAGTTATTACACAGCCAAATGGAGAAGTAGAATTCAAGAATTACAAGCCCAGGTACTTCCTAAGGGCTGGCATCACACGAAGGCGTACACCATCAGCCTCATTGATGATCTTCAAGTCATCGGCATTAGATCCGGTACAACCTTTAAGGATTTGTGGCTCTGGACAGTTTTCTGCACAGCAAATTTTAATACTTGTTCCTGGAGCACCATGGCCGATGGCAAGTCTGACTACTTCTTCTCTTTGATGCTGATGTCCTGGATAACATGGGCTAGTTGAGCTTCGAGATCGAACATTTTCTTGGTTAGCCGATATGGATGGGGCGGCTGATCCAAGGTTGTCTAGCTTGGGTTTTTCAGCTAGAGCCAGTTGTCGGTCGGCTTTGAGCTTTCCTTGCACTAATACTTGAGAGGCCCGGCGTTGTTGATTAGAGTTTCAATCGGGAAGTCCAATCGGGCCAGTATGTCAGACAGTTGGCTTTTAAGCTCATCAAAGAGAGACGAGTTGGCACTGACATCGGCCTCGATAGGTTCCATGTACTGGCCAATGTCAAACAAAATTAGATTGCTGAGATCCTGTAAAGAAGGAGTGAAAGCAAGGATAAGTGAGTCAAGAGAGTGTTGGAATAGTAAGCAGCCAACTTGGGAGGAAGGTTACCTGAATGGCAGTAGCAGTGGAAGGGGTGTTAGCTGATTGCTCAGGGAGTGCTGACTCAGATGGTTTAGTCGATGCATCAGTAGTTGAAGGCAGCCATGATAGAGAGGTTAAGTGTCAATGACGGATACGAGAACAGTAAAACGAGAGAAGACTTAACTTATCAGAGGAAGGAGACCTCCGAAAGGAAGGCCGATGGGTGATCACCTTGTGTTTGGCTCCTGGGCCAGACGTTGGGTTAACCAACGTGGCTAGTATTTCGACTGCTGGAGTTGGTTCGGTGCTCTGAGTCGGCTTGGAGGAGGTATCGCCTACTGGTGATGTTGGCCGCTGAACGTAGAAAAGGCAATGGAATTAGTGGTGGTGTTAGTCTGACAAGAATAATAGAATAAGAAAAATAATTACGTGATTGGAATATATTGGGGCTTCAGAAGGGAAAAGATAGGCTATCACCTTTTGCTTAACTTCGTTGTCAAAATCCTCTTTGGCAGCAGCGTTTATGGCAGCATCAAGATCGGCCGATGAGGCGGGAATAGGCAAAGCTTTTGGCAATGTCTTTGCTTTCCTCTTCTTCGGGGCCAGGGTCACCTTCTTCTTCCTCTTAATTCTTCTTGGAGGGCTTGGCAGTCCAGAGAAATTTTTGTTGAAGTCTGAGGGGGAAGGTGCTCCATGACTGAGTGTTGGTATCACCAAAGATGAATACTCGATCGGCTCCCACTGCGGCTGACAGTTGGGGCAGCTAGAGAATCCTGCAAGAAGAGAGATGAGGTCAGTTATCTATGCCAAAGAGGAAATTTGAATATTTAAATCAGGAGTGATTTCCTCAGAATCAGAGTGTTCATAATCGGAGTCGGTCCGATTACAGTAACAGCCGATCGGGACCGCAAAGAGGTGCTGGTGAATTTCATCCCACCAGTCGTCAAAAGACTTCAGCGTGACATTGCCAAATCGGAAAGACTGCACGGGGCCAAAAGGGATGATATCGGTCAGCTTATTAATCCTGTCATATTCCAGAGCTGAAGCGGCCGATCCCCTCATCTCAATCTTCCCCAAGAAGAACAAATCAGCCACTATCTGACCACAACCAAACTGCCTGGATGCTAGTGCTGGGTGGTAGAATTCATACGAAGGTTTGGCTTATCTACCCATGTGAAAGCTGACTAGGAGCAGACATGGGGTGAGGGCAGTAACGAACGTCTCCCAAGAGCACATGTCAGCAAAAATTTCCTCAAGAACTAGAGTGATGGGCAATTCAAATTCCTTGGAATCACTGTAGGCAAAGCAAGTACAGGCATTCTGGTCTGGCCCTGAGTAGGAGATGCTGAAAATTCTGGCCAATCGGACGGTAGATATTCCGTGGCCTAGAAAAGAAGAGAGAGCCTTGCCAAAAGACATACATTTGCGAGTGATCGGCTGCTCTGATTCCTTGTAATCCGATGGATAGCTGCACTTGGTGAGGGTAGGTAACTCTAAGACCTTGGAGAAGTACAACCTCAACCTGAGCGGTAAAAACCACCATGGGCCAGCAACGTGTCCGACAGGCTGACCGGCCAATAGCTTGGTGGAAACTTGGTGCAGTATCTAATATATTGCACCTAACAGGAATCAGCCAACGGGGAGTGTGTTGCCATCTGCCAGGTATTCGGCTAGTCATTACATGTTGGTGGTGGGTCCTAGAGTCTAAGCACAGAACACGAATCTTTCAAGCTAGAGATTAAGGAAAGCATTGTGTTCTCGGTGTTCTACTGGCCCTGATGGTTTCTGGTAGCCGCCGATATACTTAGTCCACCCTCTTGCTCCTTTGGTTTGCAACGGGTGTTGGAAGTTATTCCTCAATTTGTAAGGGTTGATGGTGGCAGTGATGTTTAGGCCACTAAGCATCATCACATCCATTAAAGTGGGGGTCATCGGCCCACGTCCAAAGAGGAAGGAGTTAATGGCGTCTGACCAAAAGTATGACGCACCGACCAAGAGTGCCTCATCCTTTAACATCTCTGACAAAGACAGGCCGATGCATTATGTCTAACTCTTCCCATTGAGTGCCATTGGCCTTATAAACCCTAGAGTGCCAATCCCTCCATCCTGTTACGGGGGCTAGGGAACGATCGGAAGGATTGTGTCCAATCCGATGTGTTTAGCCAAAAATTCTTGAAAGAATCCTATTGGCTTCTGAACAATGATATCCGTGGGGTTAGGGTTGCCAATAGGACCAAGGAAATAGTACGAATAATTAACACATCGGATGAGGATTTTATGTTTTTGGTTCTGGAACACTGGTAAAATAATAGGGCTACGGTTAGAACATGGTGGATGAAAGCAGTTAGGCTGAAAAACATAGAGAAAATAATTGGTTAAGAGGAATTACAGGCATTCAAAAGAAAAAGGGAGGAACCGTAAACACTAGATAAATGGGGGATGAAGAACATGGCATACCGGAGCGGAAATTGTCACACCCGGAGTTTTGTCTTAAGCCTAAATCGTAAAAAGAAATTCGTAAGTAACAATTGGCTTAATTAACTCAGGAAAAATCCCTCTAAAAGGAATAAATTCAACTAAATCAAGGCTCGCAAATCGACTAACAGGATTTAAATTCAAATTGCAGAAGTATAAAATTTGGCCAAACAAATTAATTTAAAACTCGGCAAAAGTGGGGTTTTCCTTTTTCCCTCCTTTTTCCTTTCTTTTTCCCTTCCTTCTCAAATTGGGCCGAAGTCCAATTTTCCTCCCTCCTTTTTTCTTTTTCTTTTTCTCTTCCTTTTTCTTCCTTCCCGGGCCGGCCCAGCCGAGCCGGCCCATCTTCCCGCTCGGCCAGCCCAGCCGCGCCGGCTGCTCCCCTCCGCCCGCGCGCGCCCCGCCTGGGTCGCCGCTCGGCCCAGCTCCCGCGCCCACGCCCGCGCCGCGAGTCCGCGCCGCCTCCCTCCTCTCTCTCGCGCCACTGACAGGTAGGGCCCACCTGCGCCGCCTCCCTCCTCTCTCTCGCCGAAGTTCCCCAAGGGCCAGAGCAAGGCAAGTGACACTCATCCTTGAACATATTGAACCCATTATTGCAAATTCCCCGCTTATTTATTTCAAATATGCATTGTTTTAATTAAAGTACTTACTTTATGTTATTTTCGGGTAAACCTTATTATTATGCCGTTGTTTATCCAACTTTATTCATGCTGGACCAGGGGTAACTTGATTAGAGTCAGGCCTAGGTTAATGCTTAGCCATCCTTAGAACAAATAGCTCATGGGATCACATATAACTATGCTTAGTTCTGTTTAGCTGAGATAATGATTCACTACCCGGTTCGGATTAATGTCAACTAAAATATTGAGAATGGTGGGCTGTGGGTGCATGGTTTTGAGAGTCGCACCCATGGCGATTAAGGACCGGTTCACGGGAAACCCTGGAAGTCGTTAAGTGCTAACCACATGCCGAAATGGGTAAGGTGGGATTTGGAGCATGACTTCGAACTATTTGACGTACCCAGGCAAGGGTAGGCGTGATGGAGTATGGACGGGCAATCGTGGTGTAACGAAAGCTTCTCCTGCTTCCGGATCTACCAAGGCACAAGAGGGGACTGCCCGACTTGGTGTAAAGGAGGGGGTGAAACCTGAAGTGTGGTACGATTAAATAGGGAGGGTTGTGTAACGGGTCCTATCACGGTCTCCTTTCCGGTATGCCGTGGTGGTATGTCGGCGCACGTTCAAGTGTAGTGGAGTCGTGTCTTGTGGGTACAGTAGTACACCTCTGATCAAAGTATAAACTATTCGAATAGCCGTGCCCACGGTTACGGGCGAACTCCCAGCTTCACTGTGATTAGTGAACCCCTAATAACTTGAGTAAATTGGTTATCTCTCGGGACTACTGCAACGTGGTGTAACGTTGAGTAGTTGTTGGGCCTGTTGCAACGTGGTGTAACGTTGGACAGTGTTGTGGTACTTTACAACTGCTTATTTTATTTATGCTTTACTGTTCTCAGTCACCCTTGTTCTTTTAAGCTCTGTTATTTATTTAAACTGCTGCTTTATCGCAACTAACCCTAGCCTGTCCTTGTTAATCCCTATGCATCATTTATCTTCCCCTTGTCCGTGTTACTTGTTGAGTACGGTGGTTTGTACTCAGCCTTGCTTAACTTTCCCAACCCAGAGCTAGAAGCAGAGTCCGATGGAGGTGCCTCTCAGGAGTGAGCTGTTCCACCGTTGAAGTGTTGCCTGTGGACTGGAGCCGTACCCGCTGGAGCTAGTCTACCCCTTTGTTTTTCTTTCCGCTGCATTTCCGCTAGAATAAGTGTAATTTTCAGTTGTTTCTAAGAACGATGGTTATGTAATCAACATTGTCTTTTTGTGTACCCTGGCTGGTCCTGGACAGGGATTTAATACACAATTAAGTTCAGAAATTCGTGTGAGGAATTTCTGGGCGTGACAGAAATCAAGATGCTGCATAAGTTGATGGAAGAGGGAGAGTCTTACCTTGGGGATCTCATATGGAGCGGCTGCGTCCGATGGAGTTGAGCTCGATGAATCCATTGCCGTTGTGTGGTCGTCAGGAATCCGGATGGTGGGGGCGGAAAGTTTAGGCGGCAATCTAGATGGAGGCGAGTGAGTGCAGTGGAGATCAATGAGTGGATGAGAACAAGACATTTGCAAGAGCCCAAGGAGAAGATTAGAAGCAGTTGCGAGAATGGCTAAGTCCAGTGGGGAACAAAGCTCATAAGGCAAGCAAATGGGAAGATAGCCATTAGCACATTGCGTGGAAACAGGATAACCGTTAAGCTGTACCGTTGCAACAGTGCTTGAGCCGATGGAGGAGGATGGTTAAGTCATAAACGAGCCGATAACAGAGAACAGTTACAGTAGAGGTAATTTCTGAACAATGAATTATTCTGAAATTGGGGGGCATAGGTTAAAGCTGGGTTTTAACAAATAGCCGTTGAGGATTAATGCACGAGTAGAGACTGAATCGGACAAGAAAAGGGCAATTGGCTGGAAGAATAAATCAAATCAAAGGAAATACGGGTTTGACCGATAGAGTCTGAATCAGACAAGGATTGGACACCAATTGGGCCCATGTAAATTAGTTTATCGATATCCTAGAGTTTATTTAGGATGTTCTACCTAATTAGAGTTCGTGTGTAATAGGTTAGTTGTTAATACAGATCCATATCCGGTTAGGTTAGTTAATTTTCGGGATATAAATAATCCCGTAGCTTTGTAAAAACAACCAGTTTACCCAATACAACTTCGGCACATCACGAACCTTTTCAATAGAGTGAGCTGTTGGCGCGAGGTTTATCAGCATCGCTGTCACGCCTAGAAATTTACACCAATTTTTGAACAATAGCATGTATTAAATCTTGGTCCAGGAATCAGCCCGAGTACACACTATGACAAATTAATACACAATTCCACGACTTAAAAACAAATAAAAACAATTATCTATTGAAATTGTCACGCCTAGAAATTCCTCACACGAATTTCTGAACTTAATTGTGTATTAAAATCCATGTCCAGGACTAGCCAGGGTACACGAAAAGACTAGCTCCAGCGGGTACGGCTCCAGTCCACATGCAAAGCTTCGACGTTAGACCAGCTCAGTCCTGAGAGTCTCCTCCATCGGATTCCACTTCTAACTCTAGCGGGGGAAATTGGGCAAGGCTGAGTACAAACCACCGTACTTAACAAGTAGCACAGAAAAGAGGGTAATAAATGATGCATAAGGATCATCAAGGATAGGCTAGGGTTAGTTGCAATAACGCAGCATTTAAATAAACAACAGAGATTAAATTGAATAAAAGTGATTAAATAAATTAAAGAGTAAGTAAATAAAAATTGTAAAATACCACAACACTGTCCAACGTTACCCCACGTTGCGACAGGCCCAGCCACTACTCAACATTACACCACGTTGCAGTAGTCCCAAGTGAAAGCTAGTTTACCCTGGTCATTAAAGGTTTAACTAATCACAGTGAAGCTGGGAGTCCACCCGTAACCGTGGGCATGACTATTCGAATAGATTATACTCTGATCAGAGGTGTACTATTGTACCCATAAGACATGACTCCACTATACTTGAACGTGCACCGGCATACCACCATGGCATACCGGAAAGGAGACCGTGATAGGACCCGTCACATAACCCTCCCTATTTAATCGCACCACACTTGAACGTGTGTCACGCCCAGAAATTACTCACACGAATTTCTGAACTTAATTGTGTATTAAAGTCCCTGTCCAGGACCAGCCAGGGTACACAAAAAGACAATGTTGATTACATTACCATCGTTCTTAGAAACAACTGAAAATTACACTTATTCTAGCGGAAATGCAGCGGAAAGGAAAAGGTAGACTAGCTCCAGCGGGTACGGCTCTAGTCCACAGGCAACGCTTCGACGGCGGAACAGCTCACTCCTGAGAGGCACCTCCATCGGACTCGACTTCAAGCTCTAGGGTGGGAAAGTTAAGCAAGGCTAAGTACAAACCACCGTACTCAGCAAGTAACACGGACAAGAGGGAAAATAAAGAGAAATGATGCATAGGGATTAACAAGGACAGGCTAAGGTTAGTTGCAATAAAGCAGCAGTTAAACAAATAATAGAGATTAAAAAGAAATACAAGTAATTAAATACAGTAAAGGATAAGTAAATAACAGTTGAAAAAATACCACAACACTGTCCAACGTTACACCACGTTGCAACAGGCCCAACCACTACTCAACGTTACACCATGTTGCAGTAGTCCCGAGTGAGAAACCAATTACTCAAGTTATTAAAGGTTCACTAATCACAGTGAGGCTGGGAGCTCGCCCGTAACCGTGGGCACGGCTATTCGAATAGTTTATACTCTGATCAGAGGTGTACTACTGTACCCACAAGACACGACTCCACTACACTTGAATGTGCGCCGACATACCACCATGGTATACCGGAAAGAAGACCGTGATAGGACCCGTTACACAAACCCTCCCTATTTAATCGTACCACACTTCAGGTTTCACCCCCTCCTTTACACCAAGTCGGGCAGTCCCCTCTTGTGCCTTGGTAGATCCGGAAGCAGGAGAAGCTTTCGTTACACCACGATTGTCCGTCCATACTCCATCACGCCTACCCTTGCCTGGGTACGTCAAATAGTTCGAAGTCATGCTTCAAATCCCACCTTACCCATTTCGGCATGTGGTTAGCACTTAATTACTTCCAGGGTTTCCCGTGAACCGGTCCTTAATTGCCATGGGTGCGACTCTCAAAACCATGCACCCACAGCCCGCCATTATCAATATTTTAGTTGACAGTAACCCGAACCGGGTAATGAATCAATATCTCAGCTATTCAGAACTAAGCATGATTAAAGGTGATCCCAATGAGCTATTTGTTCTAGGCATGGCTAAGCATTAACCTAAGCCTAACTCTAATCAATTTACCCCTGTTTCATCAACGAATAAAGTTGGATAAACAACGGCATAATAATAAGGTTTACCCGAAGAAAATAAATACAGTAAATACTTTAATCAAAACAATGCATATTTGAATTATTAAAGCGGGGGAATTTGCAATAATGGGTTCAATATGATCAAAGATGAGTGTCACTTGCCTTGCTTTGGCCCTTGGGGAACTTCAGCGACGAACTCGAAGTAAACCGGCTCTTCGGCGGGGTCCGAATCTAAGTGACAAAGCACAAAAATAAATAAACAGGCACAAACTCTACTGAAACAGCAAAAGAAACTATTTTTAATGGATTCTTGACAATTTTATGAATTTAATGAAATTTGAATGGACCGAAACGGAGACTAGATGAATTACTTATGAATTTTAGAAGTTTTCTGCGTTTTTAACTAAACAGAAAAGTCCTAAATCAATTATTGCGCAATTAATGGGGCTGCTAACGTCAGCGAGGAGAGAGGAGGCTGACGGCTGATAGCTGGGGACCACCTGTCGGTGAGAGAGTGGGGGAGAAAGAGATTGACAGCTGGGTCCCACGGGAGGAGAGAGAGGAGAGAGGCACGGGGTGACTGACGAGTGGGGCTCGCTCGTCAGCGAGGCTGGAACAGAGAGGAGGGGAGAGCGCGGCCGGCGGCGCACGGCGACGGCGATGACGGCGCGTCGGCGACGACGCGACGGCGACGACGGCACGACGGTGACCACGGCGCGACGACGACGACCGGCGTCCGGCGGCAGCGCGTGGCGCGGGACCGAGCGCGGGTGCACGGCGACGACGGCACGACGGTGACGACCGGCGACGAGCCCGGGTGCGGACGGGCGCGGGCGGCGGCGGCTTGACGACGGCGTCGCGAAGGCGACGACGTCCGCAGCGAGTGGCGGCGAGGAGGAGCTCCGCACGCGTCCGGCGACGGCGTGCGGCTCGGCGGCGGTCGGCCGGGAAGGGGGAGAGAGAGGGGAGGAGGATGGAGGCGCTCACCGGCGGCGGCGACGAAGCGGGGGAGTCGGCGAGATCGAGGCGGAGGTGGCAACGCGGGTAGGAGCGGAAGATCGGCGGTGGCGGCGGAGATCGATTGGCGACGGTGAGGAGACCGGGCGCGACGGTGACCGGGCGGCGAAGGAATGCGCGGCGCTGGGGATGTTCACCGGCGAAGAAGAGGGCGGCAACCGGTCGGCGACGGCGGTGCGGAGGCGGTGACGCAGCTGGACGGCGACGACCGACGGCTGGCGGCTGGATCTGCTGGCGGCGGCGAACGACGACAGCGCGGCGGCGGCTCGGACGAAGGCAGAAAGTGGGCGACGGCGCGCGGTGGCTCGGAATTTATAGGGTGGCGGCGCCGGCTAGGGCGGGGCGGAGGTTGGAGACCGAGTCGGGCACGATGCGGTCTCGACGGCGGGCGATGTGGCGGCGGTGGTTGCGGCGGCGGCACGGACTCGGACTCAGCGCGGCGCGGCGTGGCGCGGGCGCGCGGGCTGGCGGGTTTACTGTCGCTGACAGGTGGGCCCCACCTGTCAGTGGCGCGAGGGAGGAGGGAGCGGCGAAGGACTTCGCGGCGCGGGCGAGCGAGCGAGCTGGGCCGGGCGGCGGCCCAGGCGTGGCGCGCGCGGGAAGGAGGCTGGAGCCGGTCGGCTGGGCCGGCCGAGGGGAAATGGGCCGGCTCGGCTGGGCCGGCCCGGGAAGGAAGGAGAAGAAAAAGAAAAAGGAAAAAGAAAAGGAAGGGAGGAAAATTGGACTGCGGCCCAATTTGAGAAGGAAGGAAAAAGAAAGGAAAAAGGAGGGAAAAAGGAAAACCCCACTTTTGCCGAATTTTAAATTAATTTGTTTGATCAAATTTTAAAGAAGGTTGTTCCGAAGGTTGAAGTAAGGTTCTGTCCGCCGTCGAGAGTGCCTGTGGTGTGGAGCCGTCTTCGCCAGCTGAAGCGGAAGATTAGATGGTTTAGTTTGTTTCCCTTTTCCGCTGCATTTCGATAGATAATTGTTTATATTTGTTTTTAAGTCGTGGAACTGTGTATTGATTTGTCATAGTGTGTACTCGGGCTGATGCCTGGACCGAGATTTAATACATGCTATTGTTCAGAAATTTGGTGTAAATTTCTGGGCGTGACACCATCGGATGTCAGCTGCCCGATTGGCACACATCTTTAAGATCTGTTACCTGGGGAATGATCCTAATGCACAAACCTGGTTTGCCTATCCGGATTATCGAGACGACAAAGTTCCGAGCATCCTTCGGCTGGATGAAGTGCACACCGATAAATGCTCCTTGGAGAACTTCTCCTTTGCTTGTACGCCGGGTCTACTGCCGATAAGCTTCCACGCCGGGTGATCGACCAACCCATAATACAAATTTTATCACCCGGCCCTGGCAGCCCATCAGCTAGGATGCGGTCAATTACCCGCCAATCTATCCTTCCTTGGCAAGATTGAGATGAGAGGCTATGTAGCTTCGGCTTTAGAATTTAACGGAATCAGTAAAATAGCCAAAGCTATACCATTTGGACCAATGACCTCTTTCTCCTTTGGGAATGCGGTACTGGATGTTTACATCGGATGGTGGGAGGAGTTACACCAACACCTCTTCTCGGTTGCAGTCGACTTCTTTTGTAATCGGATTGATTCCAATTACGAATACTCCGCTTCTGAGGTAACTTTCTATGCGGAGTTTACTATTTGCTTCTAACATACTCTCGCCTTTACAAACCTTCTTCTAACTTACAGCCCACTCCTGCGGTTCCTGCCATCAGCCGGAGCGGTAGGCCGATCGACTATTCGACCTCAATGCTGCCAGCCCTGGGTCATGGTGCTCCTTCCCCAAGCGAATTCATCAAGAAATTCTCAGGACCACCAAGTCCAGCAAAAAGGTCGACTAGAAGTAAGAAAGTCACCTTGGCCCCGAAGAAGAAGAAAGCCAAAATGATGCTAGTAGCTTCGCCGATCCCGGCATCATCGGCTGAACTAGACGCCGCCGTTGATGCTGCTGCCAATGAACTATCCGATACCAAGATCCGCCTGCAGGTGATTGCTGGTCTTCTCCCCTCTCTGCGGGTAACTGCCTTATAACACTTCTTTACATTTGTGTTCTGTCAAGTGTCTTGCTAATTTGGTTCTCTACAGTCTCCCGTTAAACCTCCGGCCGATGCTACTCTAGTGTTGCCCACTGCTGATGATTCGGCTCCTGCTGCCATCCTACCGCCAGTGTCACCGAGTCTGGCTTCACCATCTAGCCCTTCTCCAAAATCCGGCACGAAGCGAAAGAGGTTGGCCCATCGGTCTCCTAGGTCGGCCACAACATTTGCACAGGTACATGCCCGATGGTGCTTCTATCATCCGGTTTTATGTCTTCGGCTAACGTTTTGCGATAGCTTCCTGACGCTCCAAGTTCACCGACCCCACCGGCCGATATTGACCCAACGCCGGTACCCATCCTAGAGGAACTTTCTGCTGGTGCGCCTATCCCATCGGCAGATGCTACTTCCATGGCATAGGTATCCTTCTGCGGCTCATCCTCTTGCTCGACCCATGTTCTGGCTCACTCTCTGTCTCTATTTCAGGACTTAAATGACTTCTTCTGTTTTGACGTCGGCCAATACTTGGACCCACCTGAGGCTGATGACAATGATTCCGTTGATCTTTCAACCGATGTCCAAGCGAAGCTTCGCGCCATCCTTACTAGGCTGGATTACCCGATCGACGTGCTAATCAATGACGCTGGTCCGGTTAGGTCGAGGATTGAGGAAGTGCAAGATCAGTTGCCCGACGATTTGATAGACGCCATTGCCCCGGCGGGTTACATTGAAATTCATAGACTTCCGGTACTCCGGGCCCGCCGGCGAATTGAACACCACGCTTTCCAAGTTACGGCTCAAGCAAGGGTAGAAGCCGATCGAGAGAAGGCCGTTAGTGAGAAGGCCAAGCTAGACGAACTTCAGTCGGCCGCACCGACCATATCAGCCCATATCGCCAACCTAGAATCAAGAAAGGCCGCTTTGGAAGTGCAGCTGGCCCAAGTTATGGCAGATCTTGTTGTTGAGAGAGCTAGACTAGCCGATCTGCCTTCGGTCATCACTGCCCAGGAGCAAAGCTTAAAGTTGGCTATCCAGACCGCTGTTCATAGTCACCAATCCCTGAAGACAGTTGCTGGTACTGACGCCGACGTCTTGAGGATTATCTAGGAAGCAGATAATGTTCGCCTGCGCGCGATTGCTACCCTGAAGAAACATTTGGGCCTGTAATTGTTACCTTTCATCTGTCGCCGTCTTGCTAGTGTAACTGGTACTTTCAGTGGCTTCTTGGCAACCTTTCATCTGATTAATACAACTTCTGTTTTTTGTGCCACAACTTATGTTTTTCCTTGGATTTTGGTGAATTTTGGTCTAAGGGCAATGTATTAACACCAGCCATCTTGAGGCGATACTTGATTGTATCGGCTTCCACGTTAATCGGCTTCAGCCGATCAAGTGTTTATCCATACGCTCGGATAGTACTTCTTTAGGTATTTTCCGTTTAGAGCTCTCCCGAACACTTCTCCATCCTATCCCTCTAGCATATACGCGTTTCCCAGGGCGCACTTGTGAATCCGAAAGGGGCGTTCCCAATTTGGTGACCACTTGCCAAAGACGTTATCTCTAGCTCCGATCCGCAAGACCAGCTTCCATACCAATTCACCTTCTTCGAAAGTTTTCGACTTGACTTTCTTGTTGTAATGCCTTGATATTCAAGCTTTATTTTCTTTTATTTTCTCTAGCGCCCTTAACCGGGATTGGGCAACTTCTTCTGACTCATCCATCATGAGATTATAGTATCCATCGGCCGTACACTGATCTCGCAACATCAATCTCCTAGAGCCGATGTTATTTTCCCATGGGAGTACTGCCTCATGCCCATGTACCAGCTGATAAAGTGAGACCTGGATGGATCCATGACACGACATCCGATAAGCCCAGAGCAAATCGGCTAGCGAGGTATGCCATCTCCTAGGCTGCTTGGCTATCTTTCTTTCTATCAGCTTAATCAAACTCTTGTTTGAAGCCTCTGCCTGTCCATTAGCCTGAGTGTAGTAGGGAGATGAGTTGAGTAGTTTGATTCCCATACCGACGACAAATTGTTGGAATTCTTCTGAGATAAATACCGATCCCTGGTCCGTGGTTATCGTTTGGGGAATCCCGAACCGGTATATGATGTGTTCCTTTATAAAATTTATCACGTCGCCCGAAGTTACTCTCTTGAGTGGTATGGCTTCGACCCACTCGGTGAAGTAATCTGTAGCCGCTAGTATGAACTTATGCCCTTTGCTCGACGGGGGATATATCTATCCGATCATGTCGATGCCTCAGCCTCTGAATGGCCAAGGTTTGATGATCGGGTTCATAGCCGATGCCGGAGATCTCTATATGTTCCCAAACCTCTGACAGTCCTGGCAGCTCTTGTAATATATAAAGCAATCTTCTAGCATAGTCGACCAATAGTATCCTACTCTCCGTAGCAACCATTTCATCTTGTAGGCCGATTGGTGAGTGCCACATATGCCATCATGTACTTCACACATTACGACTTTGGCTTCCTCTTTGTCCAGGCATCTCAGCAGCACGCCATCAATCGTACTATAATACAGTAGGTCTTCGAGTAGCACGTATTTGAGCGCTTTGTACCTCACTTTCCGGTTAGCCGATGCCGATGGGTTCTTTAGATAATCAATAATTTCCCGTCTCCAATCATCGGCCTCTGCGCCTACTATGCTTGCCCCTTCTGTCAGGTCTGTTTGTGTTATTTCTACTTCTGTTTCTGTGCTCATCGGCCGGTAGCCCGATGCCACTTGGGCGAGGGAGATTGCTTCAATATTCTGCTCTCGAGGAATGTGAGTCAACGTGATTTGTTTGAAATCCCCAAGTAGTTCTTTAGCCGCTTCATGGTAGGTCCTGATGACGTCATCTCTGCACTCGTACTCCCCAAATAGTTGTTTGATTACCAACTAGGAATCCCCCATGACTACAATCCCTCCGGCACCTATCTCCTTTAGTAGTTCCAGCCCTTTGATCAATGCTTCATATTCTGCCTGGTTATTGGTCCGATATGGTTTGATTGTGTATGCAAACTCGAAGCATGCCCCCCCGAGGCGAGATTATCATCAGGCCGATGCCGCACCCATGTCTGCAGACCGATCCCTCGAAGAATACTATCCAAGGCACAATTTCGACGTAATCGGCTTCCTTGTGATGTTCGACTATAAAGTCGGCCATTACCTGTCCTTTTCCTACTTTGGCTGACTCGTATTTCAAGTCGTATTCTGTTAATGCCATAATCCATTTACCCATCCTCCCTTTCAGGACCGGGGCCGATAGCATGTATTTTATCACATCGGCTTCACATACGACTGTGCACTCGGCTGCCAGTAGGTAATGCCTTAGCTTGGTTGGTGCATGAAAAATACAAGCACAGGCATAGTCTTTTGACTTCTGGGTATCTAGTTTCGGCATCTAACAACTTTCTGCTCAAGTAATATACCACCCTTTCCTTACCATCTACTTCTTGGATCAGTACCGAGCCGGTAGTTCTCTGATCGGCCGACAAATAAAGTTTGAAGGATACCCCTTTTTTGGGTGGCATAATAACTGGAGGGTTTTTCAGGTATTCCTTGATCTTGTCGAACGCCCTTTGGTGACTCTCGCCCCCACAAGAATTCTTGATCGGCGTTTAATTTCAGCAAAGGAGAGAAGGGTTTGATTCTTCCGGATAGATTTCAGATGAATCTCCGGATGAAATTAATCTTGCCGATCAAGGATTGTAACTTTGTCTTATCTTCCGGAGGTTGTGTGTCATTTATCCCTTGGAGACATCCTTGGGTTATTTCGATCCCTTTTTCGTGCGCCATGAACCCCAGGAATTCTCCACCGAGACGGCGAAGGCACACTTGGTAGGGTTCATCTTGAATCCATATTGCCTGGTTCTTTCCAGTACACGCCGGAGGTTACCCAAGTGCTCATCCACTGTTCCAAACTTGACCAAAACATCATCTATGTAGATCTCTTCCAGGGAGCCAATTAAGTCATGGAAGATGTACTTCATGGCTCTCTGGTAGGTTGCTCCGGCACTCTTAAGTCCGAACGTCATGACGACCCATTCGAACAAGCCGATTGCCCCCGGGCATCTAAAAGTTGTATTGTGGATGTCCTCTTCCGAAATGAATATCTGATTGTAAACGGCATTGCCATCCATGAAACTTATCATCTTGTGCCCTGAGGCTGCATCTACCAGCTGATCGGCTACTGGCATCGAGTATTCATCTTTGTGAGTTGCTTTGTTTAGATCTCTGAAATCCACGCAGACCCATAGCTTGCCGTTCTTCTTGAGCATCGGGACGATGTTGGATACCCATTCTGCATACCGACGAGGCCGGATGAACTTAGCATCATATAATCTTGTGATTTCTGCCTTGATCGGTTCATACATGTTGGGTTTGAATCTCCTTGATGGTTGCTGGAAGGGCCGATAGCCTGGTTTAATCGGCAGCCGATGTTCAATGATCGATCGGCTCAATCTTGGCATCTCGTGATATTCCCATGCAAAACAATCTACATACTCTTTCAATAACTTTATTAATTCTTCCCGGAATTCCGGGCCCAAATTTGCACTTATGTATGTCGTCCTTGGCCTGTCTCCAAGACCTATGTCTATTTCCTCTAGTTTGTCGGCCGACATAAATCCCTGGCCTAGCTTACCATCTAGGTCGTCTACTGCTCTGGTCAAAGTATTTACTAGGACTCCTGATCGCGTATCGGCTGGATCCCAGTGTCCGATACGCTCAGGAATTCCCCCGACCATGGTTTTCTGGAGATGCATTCATAGCGTTCTGCTTCCCAGGTGGGAAGGTCTGTTGTGGGTATGTTCACCGACCGATCGGCTGGAATCGTCTCCACTTGATCGCCGTGCCATTGTACCAGGCTTTGATGCATGGTGGAGGGGACGCAGCAATTGGCGTGGATCCAATCTCGGCCGAGCAGTAGGCTGTAGGATCCTTTCCCATCAATGACGAAGCATGTGGTCGGCAGTGTTTTACTTCTGACTGTCAGCTCCATGTTTAGGCACCCTTTAGCTTCCGATGAGTTGCCCCTGAAGTCTTTGAGTGTCATGTTAGTCTTGATAAGATCTTCGGGGGTCTTGCCCAATTTTCTGTAGGTGGAGTACGGCATGAAATTCACTGTCGTGCCGCCATCGACTAGCATCTTCCTCATCGGCTTTCCATCGACGTGCCCCTGGATATAGAGCGGTCGAAGGTGCCGATGGTCCTTCTCTGCCGGCTTCTCGAAGATGGCTGGTTGTGAGGGTAGCACAAGCTGAGTTGTCGCATCCTGTACCTCATCATCGGACCAATCGGCCCTGAATTCTGCTAGTAGAATAACTACCATGTTCATATCGGTCGATGGTTTATGGACCTCTGACTTGATGCGCCACTCTTTGCGTGTCCTCTTGGGTGCTGGCGACTGCTCTTCGTCCTGCTGCTGTCGAAGCTCGCGTTGGCGAAGTCGTTGCAGCCGTCTTTTCTGGTTCTTAGTAAACAAGCCATTGGGGCACCACTGATCAGGCTTCAACGGCGGTAGCTATTCTTGATCCTCATCATAGTACTGGCCGATTTCCTCTTCGTCGTAACCTGCATGGCCTTGTTCTCGAGGGCCCAACCTGTCGTGTACTGACTCGTGGCGCCTTGGTGGTGTACTTGGCCTCCTGGAGCGCGGTTGCCGGCTGGTGTAGCTTTGCTCTTCGGGATTACACTCCGGGCAGTCCTCCCTTGATGGCAGCCGTATTTGTTCTTCCCATCAGTATTGGAAAAATGGGCAATCCCAATGATCGTCATATCGGGATAGCCTGCTGTGCCTTTGGTTTCTTTCGAACCGCCGATGGTACCTGTTCATCATTGAGGGGGATGTGATGTTATTGGTACCTGGGCGCCTTTTTGAGCCGTTGCTTAGCCCATAGCCAAACTCGGGGTGCACCATGTTGACAGGAAACGGATGCCCATCTATTTTTATCGGCTTCTTGGTTCCCTCGAATTTGATGCGACCCTGTTCGACTGCCACTTGGATTTGCCAACGGAAGACCTGACAATCATTCGTGTGGTGGGAGACGGAGTTATGCCATTTGCAGTATTTCTTCGTTTTCAATTCCTCAGCCGATGGTATGACATGTCCTGCCGGCAGCTGGATATGTTTCTCCTGTAGCAGGAGATCGAAGATTTTGTCGGCCTTATTGACGTCCAAGTCGAACTTCTCCGTCTCCTTCGCTCCCTTGACCCAAGGGCAGTTAACCAGCTTCTTGTTCATTGTCCACTCTGCCAGCCCTATGTCGGATTCCTCAACATCAGAGTCTGATGATTCTTCTGCCAGGTATGCGACGCGACGTTGGAACTTGTCCTTCCTAGCTTCCTGGTATTAGATCTCATGAGCCGATACCTTCTGAGCAAGATGAGCCAGGCTCTCGAACTCCTGTGCTGTGAACTTCTCCCTGATCTGGCCGAGCAAACCCTGGAACGCAAGCTCAGCGAGCTGTTGGTCGCTTAGGTTCAGCCGATAGCACCGACTTCTCACGTTACAGAATCTCTGGACGTAATCGTGTACCGATTCATCCAGTTTCTTCCTGACCGTAGTGAGATCGGTCAGTGTCATCTCCTGTACTCCCGCAAAGAAATACTTGTGGAATTGTTTTTCAAGATCGGCCCAACTCTTGACCGAATTCGGAGGCAGTGATGAGAACCATGTGAAAGCCGATCCCGATAGCGAGAGTGGGAGAAAACACACTTTTAGTGCATCTTCAGCTAATGCCTCGCCGCATTGAGCTAGGAATCGGCTTACGTGTTCGATGGTCGACGTACCATCTTGTCCCGAGAACTTGGAGAAATCCAGTACCCTGTACCGGTGAGGCAAAACCACCCTCTAAAACCACTCCGGGTATGGGCGCCGATACATGGTTGTTTGTTGTTTCGGCCTTAGGCCGAAACGTTCCTGCATGACCTCTGCAATATGGTCTATCCAGTCTTCATCCCTGAACTGGCCCCTAGGCACCATGTTAGGCTGTCGGAACTAGTTTTCATACATCGACTCTTGCCGATGGGGCCATGCCGGAGGCAGCTGATATTGATGGTTGTCCTGGTAAAAGAGATCAGCGTGGTGGGTGTTCCTTGGAGGAGTTCTTTCCTGATAAGCTTGTCTTGGCCTTTATGGGATGTCACGCCCAGAAATTCCTCATACGAATTTCTGAACTTAATTGTGTATTAAATCCCTGTCCAGGACCAGCCAGGGTACACAAAAAGACAATGTTGATTACATAACCATCGTTCTTAGAAACAACTGAAAATAACACTTATTCTAGCAGAAATACAGCGGAAAAAAAAGTAGACTAGCTCCAGCGGGTACGGCTCCAATCCACAGGCAAAGCTTCGACGTTAGATCAGCTCACTCCTGAGAGACTCCTCCATCGGACTCAATTTCTAGCTCTGAAGGGGGAAAGAGTTGGGCAAGGCTGAGTACAAACCACCGTACTCAACAAGTGACACAGACAAGAGGGTAATAAATGATGCATAAGGATTAACAAGGGCAGGCTAGGGTTAGTTGCAATAAAGCAGCAGTTAAACAAGTAACAGAGATTAAAAAGAATAAAGGTAATCGAACACAGTAAAGGATAAGTCAATAACAGTTGTAAAATACCACAACACTATCCAACGTTACACCACGTTGCGACAGGCCCAACCACTACTCAACGTTACACCACGTTGTAGTAGTCCCGAGTGAAAACCAGTTTACTCAAGTTATTAAAGGTTCACTAATCACAGTAAGGCTGGGAGTTCGCCCGTAACCGTGGGCACGGCTATTCGAATAGATTATACTCTGATCAGAGGTGCACTACTGTACCCACAAGACACGACTCCACCACACTTGAACGTGCGCCGACATACCACCATGGTATACCGGAAAGGAGACCATGATAGGACCCGTCACATAACCCTCCCTATTTAATTGCACAACACTTCAGGTTTCACCCCCTCCTTCACACCAAGTCGGGCAGTCCCCTCTTGTGCCTTGGTAGATCCGGAAGCAGCAGAGGCTTTCGTTACACCACGATTGCCCGTCCATACTCCATCACGCCTAACCTTGCCTGGGTACGTCAAATAGTTCAAAGTCATGCTTCAAATCCCACCTTACCCATTTCGGCATGTGGTTAGCACTTAATTACTTCCAGGGTTTCCCGTGAACCGGTCCTTAATTGCCATGGGTGCGACTCTCAAAACCATGCACCCACAGCCCACCATTATCAATATTTTAGTTGAGATTAGCCCGAACCGGGTAATGAACCAATAACTCAGCTATTCAGAACTATGCATGATTAAATGTGATCCCATGAGCTACTTGTTCTGAGCAGGGCTAAGCATTAACCTAGGCCTAACTCTAATCAAGTTACCCCTGGTCTAACAATGAATAAAGTTGGATAAACAACGGCATAATATTAAGGTTTACCCGAAAAATAACATACAGTAAATACTTTAATTAAAACAATGCATATTTGAATAAAGAAAGCAGGGAATTTGCAATAATGGGTTCAATGTGATCAAAGATGAGTGCCACTTGCCTTGCTCTGGCCCCTGGGGAACTTCGGCGACGATCTCGAAGTAAACCGGCTCTTCGGCGGGGTCCGAATCTAAGTGACAAAGCACAAAAATAAATAAAACAGGCACAAACTCTACTGAAACAGCAAAAGAAAGTATTTTTAATGGATTCTTGACAATTTTATGAATTTAATGAAATTTGAATGGACCTAAACGGAGACTAGATGAATTACTTATGAATTTTAGAAGTTTACTGGGTTTTTTAACTAAACAGAAAAGTCCCAAATCAATTATTGCGCAATTAATGGGGCTGCTGACGTCAGCGAGGAGAGAGGAGGCGCTGACGGGTGGGACCAGGGGAGGACAGAGGGAGGAGGGGCGCGGCGGCGGCTGATGGGTGGGACTCGTCGGTCAGAGGGAGAGAGAGCAGGGGAGCGGGGAGAGGTGGCTCGGCCGACGGCGGCAACCGGCGACGGCGCGCGGCACGGCGCGACGGCACGACGGTGACAACCAGCGTCTGGCGACGGCGCGCGGCGCACGCGGCGTAGCCGGGCAAAGCGGTGGCGACGGACTGGCGTGGCGACGACGACCGGGCGACGAGCGCGGGCGCGGACGGGCGCGGGTGGCGGCGGCTTGATGACGGCGTCGCGAAGGCGACGACGACAGCAGCGGGCGGCGGTGACGACGAGCTCCGCACACGTCCGGCGACGGCGTGCGGCTCGGTGGCGGTCGGCCAGGAAGGAAAAGAGAGAGGGGAGGAGGAAGGAGACGCTCACCGGCGGCGACGACCGTGTGGGTGAGTCGGCGAGATCGAGGCGGAGGTGGTGACGCGGGTAGGCGCGGTCGATTGGCGATGGTGGCAGAGATCGATCGACGGCGGTGAGGAGGTCGGGCGCGACGGTGACCGGGTGGCGAGAGGATGCACGGGTGCTGGAGATGCCCGCCGGCGATGACCGGGGCGGCAGCAAGTCGGCGACGGCGAGGCGGAGGTGATGACGCGGTTGGACGGCGACGAAGGGCGTCCGCCAGCAAGATCGAGCGGCGGCGACTGCGGGGCAGCGCGGCGGCGGCTCGGGCGGAGAGGAAAAAGTGGGCGACGGCGCGGCGGCGGTGGGGATTTATAGTGCAGGGAGGCCGGCTAGGGCGGGGCGGAGGTTGGACACCGAGTCAGGCGCGGCAAGGAATTGGCGGCGGCCGTTGCGGCGCGGCGCGGCAAGGAATTGGCGGCGGCCGTTGCGGCGCGGCGCGGCGCGGGCTGGCGAGGGCGCGGTCACTGACAGGTGGGCCCCGCCTGCACGGACTTCGCGGGCGAGCGCGGGCGAGCGAGCTGGGCCGAGGCGGCCCGGCCGGGAGGAGGCGCGCGCGCCCGGGAGAGGAGCGGGAGGCCGGCTCAGCTGGGCCGGCCGAGCGGGCAGAGGTGGGCCGGCCGAGGGGAAATGGGCCGGCCCGGGAAGGAGAAAAGAAAAAGGAAAAGGGAAAAAGAAAAGGGAGGGAGGAAAATTGGACTTCGGCCCAATTTGAGAAGGAAGGGAAAAAGAAAGGAAAAAGGAGGGAAAAAGGAAAGCCCCACTTTTGCCGAGTTTTAAATTAATTCGTTTGGCCAAATTTTATACTTCTGCAATTTGAATTTAAATCCAGTTAGTCGATTTGCGAGCCTCGATTTTATTAAGTTAATTTCTTTTAGAGGGATTTTTCCTGAGTTAATTAAGCCAATTGTTGTTTACGGATTTCTTTTACGATTTTAGTCTTAGGACAAAACTCCGGGCGTGACATGGGATCTCCTCCAAGTGTACACGGGGATTGCGTGGTATCGGCTCGTCTTCCCTTGGATCTCTTTCATCTTCGTATTGCCGATACTTAGGCCTTTCCCCATTTGGGAACTATCTGGGCCCCCTTTGGTGTGATTCTCCATCAGGAGCACCATCGGCTACCTGCCGAATATGTCCCAACAGTGTGTTTACCAATACCCTTGACTGGTTGATGAGGGCGTGGTGTACTGCCGAATATACCATGTCATGTAGATCCAGCTGATTCTCCAAGGGAGGATTGCTGCCTTTTCATGCGTCACCTGCTTTCCCTGTGTCTCCCCCCTTTCCCGCGTCACCTCCTTTCCGATACTCTAAGCCTAGCGCTGCAAGTTGAGACTTTTGTACTAGGCCGCCTCGAGTCATGCTGAAAGACTCGAGGCACAGCTTCTGGAATTTATCCATGTGCCGCTGCACCAGGGCTCGCTGCTCGTCGGTGAGGGCCTCCCAGGTGATAGGGAGGATGTTCTTCGCGCTGACTTCCTTCACAACCATTGCTGTTGTCCTGTCTTGACGTGCGCTTGACTGACTTGAATTGGGTTCTTGACACATGTCACGCCCAGAAATTCCTCACACGAATTTCTGAACTTAATTGTGTATTAAATTCCCTGTCCAGGACCAGCCAGGGTACACAAAAAGACAATGTTGATTACATTACCATCGTTCTTAGAAACAACTGAAAATTACACTTATTCTAGCGAAAATGCAGTGGAAAGAAAAAGGTAGATTAGCTCCAGCAGGTACGGCTCCAGTCCACAGGCAACGCTTCGACGGCGGAACAGCTCACTCCTGAGAGGCACCTCCATCGGACTCGACTTCTAGCTCTGGGGTGGGAAAGTTAAGCAAGGCTGAGTACAAACCACCATACTCAACAAGTAACACGGACAAGGGGGAAATAAATGATGCATAGGGATTAACAAGGACAGGCTAGGGTTAGTTGCAATAAAGCAGCAGTTAAACAAAAAACGGAGATTAAAAAGAAATACAGGTAATTGAATACAGTAAAGCATATGTAAATAACAGTTGTAAAATACCACAACACTGTCCAACGTTACACCACGTTGCAACAGGCCCAACCACTACTCAACGTTACACCACGTTGCAGTAGTCCTGAGTGAGAAACCAATTACTCAAGTTATTAAAGGTTCACTAATCACAGTGAGGCTGGGAGCTCGCCCGTAATCGTGGGCACGGCTATTCGAATAGTTTATACTCTGATCAGAGGTGTACTACTGTACCCACAAGACACGACTCCACTACACTTGAAGTGCGCCGACATACCACCATGGTATACCGGAAAGGAGACCGTGATAGGACCCATTACACAACCCTCCCTATTTAATCGTACCACACTTCAGGTTTCACCCCCTCCTTTACACCAAGTCGGGCAGTCCCCTCTTGTGCCTTGGCAGATCCGGAAGCAGCAGAGGCTTTCGTTACACCACGATTGCCCGTCCATACTCCATCACGCCTACCCTTGCCACGGTACGTCAAATAGTTCGAAGTCATGCTTCAAATCCCACCTTACCCATTTCGGCATGTGGTTAGCACTTAATTACTTCCAAGGTTTCCCGTGAACCGGTCCTTAATTGCCATGGGTGCGACTCTCAAAACCATGCACCCACAGCCCACCATTATCAATATTTTAGTTGGCAGTAACCCGAACCGGGTAATGAAACAATATCTCAGCTATTCAGAACTAAGCATGATTAATTGTGATCCCGATGAGCTATTTGTTCTAGGCATGGCTAAGCATTAACCTAATCCTAACTCTAATCAAGTTACCCCTGGTCCAGCAATGTATAAAGTTGGATAACCAACGGCATAATAATAAGGTTTACCCGGAAAATAACATACAGTAAATACTTTAATTAAAACAATGCATATTTGAATTAACAAAGCGGGAAATTTGCAATAATAGGTTCAATATGATCAAGATGAGTGTCACTTGCCTTGCTCTGGCCCTAGGGGAACTTTGGCGACGAACTCGAAGTAAACCGGCTCTTCGGCGGGGTCCGAATCTAAGAGACAAAGCACAAAAATAAATAAACAGGCACAAACTCTACTGAAACATCAAAAGAAACTATTTTTAATGGATTCTTGACAATTTTATGAATTTAATGAAATTTGAATGGACCTAAACGGAGACTAGATGAATTACTTATGAATTTTAGAAGTTTTCTGGGTTTTTTAGCTAAACAGAAAAGTTCTAAATCAATTATTGCGCAATTAATGGGGCTGCTGACGTCAGCGAGGAGAGAGGAGGCTGATGGCTGACAGGTGGGGACCACCTGTCGGTGAGAGAGAGGGGGAGGGAGAGACTGACACGCCGGCCCGGGGAGGAGAGAGAGGAAGGGAGGGCGCGGGGTGACTGACGGGTGGGGCCCGCTCGTCAGCGAGGCTGGAACAGAGAGGAGGGGAGCGCATGTCACGCCCTGAGTTTTACCCAAGCCAAGAATTAAATAAATAATGCATTTAAAATAATTTATTAATTAAAGTTCAGGAGAAACCCAGTGTAATAAATTAATTTAATTAATTGGAAGCTTTTCGGATATTCTAAAATGTCCCGCAAGCATTTTAAATTATTAACAGGATTTATATTTGAATTGCAGTCAGTAAAATTTGCTCTAATAAACATATAAAAATCGGCAAAATTGGAGGCAATTTCTTTTTTTTTCCCTCCTTCCTTTTTCTTTTCTTTTTCCCTTCTCCCTTTTTCCCCTTTTCCTTTTTTCTTTTCTCTTTTCCTTTTTTTTTCTCTCCTGGTCGCACCTCCTCCTCCTCCTCCTCCCTGTACGATCCTCTCCCCCTCCTCTCCAAGCCATGCAGCCTCATCTCTATCTCCACCAAAAAAATCAATTCCAGTTAATTAGAATTCTAAATCTTATCTCTTTGAAACCTTATCTATTCCTTGTTAATAGGGGATGGATAACAAGATCTATCTCTAGCTTTCCCCTATAAATACCCCCCTACACCCTTGCCTCTTTTCCCCGTCTCCCTCTCCCGTGCATATCCAGTCGCCTCTTCCGCCTCCGCTACAGCTGTGCCGCCCCTATCCCAGCAGCTGCGCAGCAAGCCGCTAGCAGCCCTGCTGCATCCTTGTTCGCAGCACGTCGCCGGCTAGTCTCTCTCCACCAAATTTCAGGTTCGCATATATTTTATTCTTGCGAATCAATCTAAATTAATCTACCGTTTAATTGTTCAGGTTTTCTAGCCTAACAGCGAGGAACAACCACAATCCGTCGCTGATCTCTCCACCAAACCTCAGGTTTGCATACGTTTTATTCATGCAAATCAATCTATCGTTAATCTACCGTGTAATTGCTTAGGTTTTCCAATCTATTAGCTAGCGTGAGATTGATCTACGGTGCGGAATTCAATTTCGTAAACGTAGATTGGTTTAACCTTAAAGTCATCTAATTCTAGTTTAGCGAGTCGTTAAATATCAATTTAACGGGTCGTTAACTCCTGCCGTTGTTCCGCTAACAGTTCACGGGTCCACGTATCAGATCTAATTTGTCGTACGGATCTCAAATTCGTGCATGATTTGGTTCTGTCGTGTGAATGCGTGTACTGTCTGCAATTTCCCGAGTCGTGTCCCAACCGGCGCTCAAAGTCTGCATTGCCTCCCTCGGCCCACTCCTCCTCCCTCTCCTCCCGGTCGGCAAGCCACCGGCCCAGCCAGCCGGCCCGCTCAGCTCGCCTCAGCCTCTCTCCCATCCGCCTCTCCTCTCTCCCGTGCCACTTGCCTTGCTTAGACCCACGAGGAACTTCGGCGACGACTTCGGGAACGAACGGCACTTCGACGGGGTCAAAACCTACGACAAACAAGGCAAAACAAGAAAAACAGGCTAAAAAACTACTGAAACAGAGAAAGAAACTATTTTTAATGGATTCTTGGCATTTTTCTGGATTTAATGAAACTTGAATGGACCTAAACGGAGACTAGATGAATTACTTATGAATTTTAGAAGTTTTCTGGGTTTTTAAACTAAACAGAAAAACCTTATTGATTTATTGCGCAATTAATTGGAGGGATGACGTCAGCACTGAGAAGAGAGGGAGGCTGACAGTCGGGACCCACTGGCAGTGAGACAAGAGGAGAAGAGGGGCTGACAAGGGGGCCCACGAGGAGAGAGAGATCGACTGGCCGGGCCCGCTGGACAGAGGAAGAGAGTAGAGGAGGGAGGAGAGAGCGCAGGCGCGGCAGGCGGCAGGCGGCGGCGCGGCGGCGTGAGCGGTGACCGGCGACATCGGCGCAACGACAGCGGGCGGCGGCGACGACTGACGACGCGGTGAGCGGCGGCGCTAAGGATCGGCGAGGTGAGGCGGCGGCCGAGGTAGAGAGGAGGCGCATGGCCGACGGAGGCAACGGCGCCCGACGGCGACGACGGCGCGATGGGAGGGCGACGGCGCTCCGGCGTCGGCGAGGTTGCATCGGCGACGGCGAGGCGAGGGTAACGATCGGCGGAGGGGCGACGGTGACATCTGGGGCACGCACACGCGTGGCGGCGGCGGCGACCTCAGCGACATCGTGCGGAGGGAAAAAGAGAGGGAAGGGGGACGACGACGGCTTACCGGCGGCGACGTCGGTGAGTCGGCGTCGTGGCGGGACGGGTGGTGACGACCGGCGGCGTGGATGGCGGCGCACAGGTGGCGAGATCGGGCGCGGCGGCGAGGTGGCTAGGCACAACGGCGGCTCGGGCGGAGAGGGGAAAGAAATGGCGGCGGTGGGCAGGGAGGCGAATTTTATTGGCCGAACAACACCAGCCTCATGGCCCAGGTCCATCTCTTGGTCTCATGCCATGGGGTTCGCAGCTATAAGTTTAGAGGTAAGCGAAAATAACAAGCCGAGAAAACGAAGCAAACTAACCAAGACCGATACTGAAACTAACGAGTCCAAAATTTTCGAGTAGAAATCCGGTTAGCATTTTTTTACTAACCGTAATTCAGTTAATTAGGTTATTATGCTCTCTTAAATCATTCGGTTTAAGTTTTTGTAAATAATTCGGTCTTAAGAGTATCCCCAATAATTTATCTATCGTATCCTCTATTCTAAAAGTAGAGGAAGTAGAGGAAGAAAGGTAAGGATCGAGCTCCAGCAGAATATCCATTTCATCCTTTATTTTTAGATGTCATCCATATTTAAAGAGAGAAACTCTATATTTGGATGTTCTCTCTCCACCCCAAAGAAATATGGAGGATGCTATATATGATATATGGATGATCTGCTGGAGTACAAAGAGATATGGAGGATAAATCTGTTTTAAATGATCATCCGAATAAAGATATACATGATCGAATTTAGATGATCTGTTGAGGATGCTCTCAGTTTTAGATAGTGTCACACCCGGAGTTTTGTACTAAGCCTAAAATCGTAAAAAGAAATCTGTAAATAACAATTGGCTTAATTAACTCAGGAAAAATCCCTCTAAAAGAACTTAATTTAATTAAATTGAGGTTCGCAAATCAATTAACTGGATTTAAACTCAAATTGCAGAAGTATAAAATTTGGCCAAACAAATTAATTTAAAACTCGGCAAAAGTGGGGCTTTTCTTTTTCCCTCCTTTTTCCTTTCTTTTTCCCTTCCTTCTCAAATTGGGCCGAAGTCCAATTTCCCTCCTCTCTCTTTTTCCTTTTCTTTTTTTTCTTTTTCCTCTTCCATCCTGGGCCGGCCCACCTCTTCCTCCAGGCCGGCCCAACCGAGCCGCCCCCTCTCCCGCGCGCGCCCCCTTCCCCCCTGGGCCGCCGCCGGCCCAGCTCGCGTGCCCGCGCTCGCCCGCAAAGTCTGCTGCCGCCTCCCTCCTCCCTCGCGCCACTGACAGGCGGGGCCCACCTGTCAGCCACCGCGCCCGCGCCGGCCGAGTCCGAGCTGCGCCGCGCCGCCGCCGAGTCCTCGCCACGCCCGACTCGATCTCCAACCACCGCCCCGCCCTAGCCGGCCTCCCCGCGCTATAAATCCTCACCACCGCCGCGCCGCCGCTCACCTTTTGCCTCTCTGCCCGAAGCTCTCGCCGCCACCGCGCTGTCCTCCTCCGCCGCCGATCGATCTCGCGTCTCACTGCCGGTCGCCACCGCGGAGCACTGTCACCACCTCCGCCCCGCCGTCGCCGACTGGTTGCCGCCCCTGTCGTCGCCGGTGAGCATCCCCAGCGTGCCGCGCATCCTCCCGCCACCCGATCGCCGCCGCGCCGACCTTCTTGCCGCCGCCGGTGAGCGTCTCCTTCCTCCTCCCCTCTCAACGCCGCCGCGCCGACCGCCACCGTGCCGCACGCCGTCGCCGGACGTGTGCGGTGCATGTCGTCACCGCCGCCCGCCGCTGTCGTCGTCACCTTCGCGACACCGTCGTCAAGCCGCCGCCACCCACGCCCATGCGCGCCCGCGCTCGACGCCCGGTCGTCGTCGCCGCGCTAGTCCGTCACCGCCGCTTTGCCCGACTGCGCCGCGTGCACCGCCGCCTCGGTCGTGCGCCGCGCGCCGTCGCCGGATGCCGGTCGTCGCCGTCGCGCCGTCGCCGCCGTGCCGCGCGCCGTCGCCGTGCGCAGCCACTGTCGCCGCCGCCGGCTGCCGCCGTCGGCCGAGCTGCTCTCCCCGCTCCCCTGCTCTCTCTCCCTCTGACCGACGGGCCCCACCTGTCGGCCACCCCTCCTCCTCCTTTCCCCTCTCCCCCTCTCACTGCCAGGCGGGCCCGGGTCGTCAGCCGCCGCCGCGCCCTTCCTTTCTCTCCTCCCCGGGACCCACCTGTCAGCCCCTCATCTTCCCCTCTCTCCCACCAACAGCTGGACCCCACCCGTCAGCGCCTCCTCTCTCCTCGCTAACGTCAGCAGCCCCATTAATTGCGCAATAATTGATTTAGGACTTTTCTGTTTAGTTAAAAAACCCAGAAAACTTCTAAAATTCATAAGTAATTCATCTAGTTTCCATTTAGGTCCATTCAAATTTCATTAAATTCATAAAATTGCCAAGAATCCATTAAAAATACTTTCTTTTGCTGTTTCAGTAGAGTTTGTGCCTGTTTTATTTATTTTTGTGCTTTGTCGCTTAGATTCGGACCCCGCCGACGAGCCGGTTTACTTCGAGATCGTCGCCGAAGTTCCCCAGGGGCCAGAGCAAGGCAAGTGGCACTTATATTTGATCATATTGAACCCATTATTGCAAATTCCCCGCTTTATTTATTCAAACATGCATGGTTTTAATTAAAGTATTTACTGTTTTTATTTTTCAGGTAAACCTTATTATTATTCCGTTGTTTATCCAACTTTATTCGTTGCTAGACTAGGGGTAACTTGATTAGAGTTAGGCCTAGGTTAATGCTTAGCCGTGCTTAGAACAAGTAGCTCATGGGATCACATTTAATCATGCTTAGTTCTGAATAGCGGTAATAATGATTCATGACCCGCTTCGGGTTAATGTCAACTAAAACATCGATAATGGTGGGCTGTGGGTGCATGGTTTTGAGAGTCGCACCCATGGCAATTAAGGACCGGTTCACGGGAAACACTGGAAGTAATTAAGTGCTAACCACATGTCGAAATGGGTAAGGTGAGATTTGAAGCATGGCTTCGAACTATTTGACGTACCGAGGCAAGGGTAGGCGTGATGGAGTATGGACGAGCAATCGTGGTGTAACGAAAGCCTCTGCTGCTTTCGGATCTACCAAGGCACAAGAGGAGACTGCCCGACTTGGTGTAAAGGAGGGGGTGAAACCTAAAGTGCGGTGCGATTAAATAGGGAGGGTTATGTGACGGGTCCTATCACGGTCTCCTTTCCGGTATGCCATGGTGGTATGTCGGCGCACGTTCAAGTGTAGTGGAGTCGTGTCTTGTGGGTACAGTAGTACACCTCTGATCAGAGTATAATCTATTCGAATAGCCGTGCCCACGGTCACGGGCGAACTCCTAGCTTCACTGTGATTAGTGAACCTTTAATAACTTGAGTAAACTGGTTTTCACTCGGGACTACTGCAACGTGGTGTAACGTTGAGTAGTGGTTGGGCCTGTTGCAACATGGTGTAACGTTGGACAGTGTTGTGGTATTTTACAACTGTTATTTACTTATCCTTAACTGTTGTCACGCCCAGAAATTTACACCAAATTTCTGAACAATAGCATGTATTAAATCTCGGTCCAGGCATCAGCCCGAGTACACACTATGACAAATTAATACACAGTTCCACGGCTTAAAAACAAGTAAAAACAATTATCTATCGAAATGCAGCGGAAAAGGAAAACAAACTAAACCATCTAATCTTCAGCTTCAGCTGGCGAAGACGGCTCCACACCACAGGCACTCTCGACGGCGGACTGAACCTCACTTCAACCTTCGGAACAACCTTCTTCTGACACTGGCTCTGGCACTTGCTCTGGTGGGGGAAAATTAAGCAAGGCTGAGTACAAACCACCGTACTCAACAAGTAACACCCAAGAGGGGGAGAATAATGAATGCAACAGGGTATCAAGGATAGGCTAAGGTTAACTTGCACAAAAGCTGCAGTAATTTAGCAAAACAGTAAATAAAAATAGACGGAAATAAAAGTAAAGTAACATTTAAAATAATCATCCACTGTCCAACGTTACACCACGTTGCAACAGGCCCAGACCGCTGTCGAACGTTACACCACGTAGCGACAGGGTCAACCCTCTGTCCAACGTTAAACCACGTTGCGACAGACCCAAACCACTGCCAACGTTACACCACATTGCGCAGGGTCAAACCAGTTCCAAGATTAATAAAATTATTAAAGGGGTTCAACTAATCCCAGTGAGTCTGTCGGTTCGCCCAATAACCGCGGGCACGGCTATTCGAATAGTTTTACTCTGCAGAGGTGTACAACTTTACCCACAAGACATGGCTCCCAAGCATGTTACCATGCCCCAACGTATCACCACGATACCTCAGTACGGAAACCATGATAAGACCTTTCACCCAGCCCTCCCTAGACAATCGCACCACACTTCAGGTTTCACCCCCTCCTTTACACCAAGTCGGGCAGTCCCCTCTTGTGCCTTGGTAGATCCGGAAGCAGGAGAAGCTTTCGTTACACCACGATTGCCCGTCCATACTCCATCACGCCTACCCTTGCCTGGGTACGTCGAATAGGGACAAGCTAGATTACGAGTCTCACCGTTGCCCATTCTGGCTTGTGGTTAGTACGTGTAAGACCTTCAGGGTTTCCCGAGAACCGGTCCTTAATTGCCATGGGCACGACTCTCAAAACCATGCACCCACAGCCCACCATAAGCAATATTTTAGTTGTATTAAACCACATCGGGAAATGAATAATGATAACAACCATTGAAGGTGTACCAAAGTGCAACAATAATTAAATAATAATTGGTGAGCTAGTTGAACTAAGCATGGCTAAGCATTGACTAACCCTAATTCTAGTCAAATTAACCCTGGGATGACAATAATGGTGAATGGGGATCAACGGGTATAGAGGTAATTGCCCAATAGATAAATAAAGTAAATACATTTGAATACAATGCATGTTTGAATGTAAAAGCGGGGAATTTTATAATCATAGGTTCAATATGATCAAAGAAGGGTGCCACTTGCCTTGCTTAGACCCACGAGGAACTTCGGCGACGACTTCGAGAACGAACGGCGCTGCGACGGGGTCAAAACCTACGACAAACAAGGCAAAACAAACAAAACAGGCTATAAAACTACTGAAACAGAGAAAGAAACTATTTTTAATGGATTCTTGGCATTTTTCTGGATTTAATGAAACTTGAATGGACCTAAACGGAGACTAGATGAATTACTTATGAATTTTAGAAGTTTTCTGGGTTTTTTAGCTAAACAGAAAAGTCCTAAATCAATTATTGCGCAATTAATGGGGCTGCTGACGTCAGCGAGGAGAGAGGAACTGACGGCTGACAGGTGGGGACCACCTGTCAGTGGGAGAGAGGGGAAATGGGCGGCTGACACGCGGGCCCGGGGAGGAGAGAGAGGAAGGGGCTGGCGGGGAACGACTGACGGGTGGGTCCCACTCGTCAGCGAGAGAGGACAGAGAGGAGCGAGCAGAGCGCGCGGCTCGCGGCTCGCGGCGCGACGGCGCGGCGGGCGGCGACCGGCGGACGGCGGCGCGGACCGGCGGGTATGCGGCGGACGGCGGCGATTGGCGACGGCGGCCGGGAAGCGAGGACGTCGGCGGCGCGAGCAGCGGCGCCCGAGCGCGGCGCACGACGACGACGGCACGGCGGCACGGCGACGGCTGAGGAGGAAAGGGGAGGTGGCGATGGCGATGACCGGCGGCACGAGGGCGTCGACGTCGGCGACATCGACCGGCGACCGAAGGGCGACGACGGCGTCGGCGAGGAGGAGGCAGAGACCGCGGCGGGGTGGCGCGGCTCGGAGCGGCGACAAGCAGCGGGAGGGAAAGACGGCGACGGACGCCGGCACGGGGAAGAGGCGGCGACAACGCGCCAGGTTCGGCGGAGGCGAAGGTGGTGGTGGGCGGAGGGGTGACGGCGACGCAAAGATGGCGATTGCGACGAAGTGGGGAACGGCGGCGTGGAGACACGGCCGAGAGAGAGAGGGATCGGGGCGGCGCGGCGGTGGGTCAGCCGGCGGCGCGGGCGCGCACTGGTGTGGGCGGAGGGAGCTTAGTGACGGCGTCGTGAGGGTGACGGTGATGGCGGAGGGTGGTGGACGGCGGTGACGTCCGGCAGGGAGGTGGCGAACGACGGCCCCAGGCAGCGCAGCGACGACGAAAGGGAGTAAGTGGCGGCCAGGGTCGGGGAGAAAGAGGAGAGGGGAGGCCGGGGTGGCGCCGAGCATGGCCGGGGAGAGGAGGAGGAGCGGCGCCGGCGACGAGCGAACGGCGGAGTCAAACGGAGCGGCCAAGCGGCAGCGACAGAGAGGAGAGGCGGCCTCGACCGCGGCGCGGGGCAGCGACGGCCGGCGACGACTCGGCAACCGGGCAGTGGCAGCTCGGGGAGAGCGACGAGCGCAGCGGTGCGGCAAAAGGCGGGAAACGGGCGGCAGGCGGAGGGGCGACGACGAGCGACGCAAGGCGACGGGCGGCATCGCACGGTCCGGGGCGATGGCGATGACGCTGGGAGGTGGAGGCGGCAGCGGCGGCGAAGAGGGGAGAAAGAGGGAGAGAGGAGCGGAGCGCTCACCAGTGGCGACGAGGAGCGGCAGCAGGTCGGCGAGGATGAGGCAGAGGTGATGACGCAGACGAGCGACGGCCTGCGACGTTCGGGGGCGAGATCGGCCGACGGCGTCGAGACGACGGGGCACGGCGGTGGAAGGGACGAAGGGGCGGCGACGAAGCTCGGCGACCACCGGTGGCGACGAGGGCCGGCGGAAGGTCGGCGAGGACGAGGCGGAGGTGGTGACGCGGCTGGACGGCGACGACGGGCAGCAGAGGGCGCAATCGCACGTCGGCGGCGAACGGCGGGGCACAGCGGCGGCTTGGTGGCGGAGGGAAAACAGTGGCGACGCGGCGGCAGGGAGGGGATTTATAGGTGGTGGCGCCGGCTAGGGCGGAGCGGCCGGTGGAGACCGAGTCGACGACGCGGCGAACACGGCGGCGGCGGTTGCGGCGGTGGTTGCAGCGGCGGCGGACGGAGTCGGACTCGGCGCGGGCGCGGGCGCGGGCGCGGCGCGGCGAACGGTCACTGACAGGTGGGCCCCACCTGTCAGTGGCGCGGGAGAGAGGAGGAGGCGGCGCGGACTTCGCGGTGCGGCGAGCGGGCGAGCTGGCGACGGGCCGAGGCCGCGGCCCAGGCGGGGGCGCGCGCGGGCGGAGGAGGCTGGAGCGGGAGGCCGGCTCGGCTGGGCCGGCCGGGCGGGGAGAGGTGGGCCGGCTCGGCTGGGCCGGCCCGGGAAGGAGGAGAGGAAAAAGAAAAAGGAAAAAGAAAAGGAAGGGAGGAAAATTGGACTTCGGCCCAATTTGAGAAGGAAGGGAAAAAGAAAGGAAAAGGGAGGGAAAAAGGAAAACCCCACTTTTGCCGAGTTTTAGATTAATTTGTTTGGCCAAATTTTATACTTCTGCAATTTGAATTTAAATCCAGTTAATCGATTTGCGAGCCTCGATTTAATTGAATTAATTCCTTTTAGAGGGATTTTTCCTGAGTTAATTAAGCCAATTGTTGCTTACGAATTTCTTTTTACGATTTAGGCTTGGGATAAAACCCCGGGCGTGACAAATCCACCCCCCTTAACAGAATCTCGTCCCCGAGATTCGGAGGAGCTGTTAAAGAGGTGCAGACAAGCAGCCTAGAGTTGGCAGAACTTACCTGGAACAAACTCGGGTGCGGCTTGAGCTTCCTTGGCTGAGACTTGATTGACTTGGGCTTGCACGAATCCTGGTTTGTTGCGTCTTGGCTGTGGACACTCCTTGGCGATGTGACCCGGTCTGTTGCAGTTGAAACAAACCCCTGGCTTCTGAGCTGGTGTTGCCCGGCTTGGCGGTGGCAGTGCTGATAAGGGCTGCAGTGGTCCTCCATTGCTGTCGTTGTCATGGGGGTTGTAGTTGCTTGGGTTGAAAGGTCGGTGTTGACGAACAATCGGTGTCGAAGACCCCTGTTGTTGTCCAAAGTGCAAACGTGGCTTCTGGTTCTTTCCTGTGTTGACTTGTTCCGCTTTTCTCTTGCGATCCATCTGGTTGCACTGGTCCTCCTGGCAGATTGCTTTGTCCACTAACTTCTCAAAGTCCGCGAAATCCTTTGAGATCAGCTGTTTGGTCAGGTCATCATTCAATCCTTCAAGAAACTTCTCTTGTCTTTCAGCATCGGTGCGCACATCTTCCGGGGCATAACGTGCTAGGCGGTTGAACTCATGGAGATACTCTGTAACTGTCATATCCCCTTGTTGTAGATCACGAAACTCTCGCTTCTTCTGTGCCACTATTCCATCCGGCACATGAGCTTTCCGAAAACTATTGCAGAACTCGTCCCAAGTGATATCTGTAGTGGCAGTCCGAGTAGCCAGAAGGTTATCCCACCAAACGGAGGCGGGTCCCATCAGTTGGTGAGTCACGAAAGCGACCTTCTCTTGATCACTGCACTCCAAAAGATTCAGCTTCTTTTCGATTGCATGTAGCCAGTCATTTGCTTCCATCGGGTTGGTTGTGCTCGCAAACGTCGGTGGTCGAACTCGAAGAAACTCTGATAACCTTGATTGTGCTGGCAGTGGTCCTTGGTGTTGATTTTGCTGCTGATTCATCCAAAGCTGCATCACCTGTTGGTGTTGTTGTTGCATCTGTTGCATCATCATGGTCATCATCTGAGCCTGGTTGGCTAGAACTTGGGCAATCGTCGGGTCCTCTTGTTGCGGCGGTGGCGGTCCATTGCGCGAACCTTCATGGTTTTCTTGACTTCCAGTTGCTCCATTGTTGTTGCGGTTACTGTTCCTTGTGTTCACCATCTTCAGAGCAGAAGGAGAGAACAAAGGCAGAGGAGAAAATCAAAGGGGCTTTTCTTGAATTACTCGAGTGAAATTTTCTGATCTGGATTAAAACACTTAAAAGAGCACTCAACTCCTGGTGGTACAACCATAACGCCACTACTTGCTATGGTGAACCGCTAACCCCAAAACAAACCTACACACACAAAACTACCAAGCAACGACTAAAAGACGATGCTAGGGTAACGTCTACGGCTCGAAACGGCTGCGACGACTGAAGAAGCAACGCTTGACTCTTGAACGACTCCATCTTCAACTTGAGAGCGACGCTTGGAGTAGCGCAGACCTGACTCTTCACCTCTGGAAGAACTTGACTCTTCGGTCTTGACACTTGATCAGCTGAAGTCGTTGTCGACTGCTGCGACGAAGGGACGGGCTCGTTGGTGGGATGACACACATCTATAGAGATCAAGGTTTGAGAAGCAAGTATGCTCAGCTAAATTTTCAAAACCAAAAGACTCGACTCTTTTTTCTTTGCAAACGACTCAAATTTTGTAAAACCTAATGCATATGAAAGAAGGCTCCTAGGGTTTCCATTTGGCTCATCCTACGGTCAAGATTGGCTCTGATACCAACTTGTCACGCCCAGAAATTTACACCAAATTTCTGAACAATAGCATGTATTAAATCTCGGTCCAGGCATCAGCCCGAGTACACACTATGACAAATTAATACACAGTTCCACGGCTTAAAAACAAGTAAAAACAATTATCTATCGAAATGCAGCGGAAAAGGAAAACAAACTAAACCATCTAATCTTCAGCTTCAGCTGGCGAAGACGGCTCCACACCACAGGCACTCTCGACGGCGGACTGAACCTCACTTCAACCTTCGGAACAACCTTCTTCTGACACTGGCTCTGGCACTTGCTCTGGTGGGGGAAAATTAAGCAAGGCTGAGTACAAACCACCGTACTCAACAAGTAACACCCAAGAGGGGGAGAATAATGAATGCAACAGGGTATCAAGGATAGGCTAAGGTTAACTTGCACAAAAGCTGCAGTAATTTAGCAAAACAGTAAATAAAAATAGACGGAAATAAAAGTAAAGTAACATTTAAAATAATCATCCACTGTCCAACGTTACACCACGTTGCAACAGGCCCAGACCGCTGTCGAACGTTACACCACGTAGCGACAGGGTCAACCCTCTGTCCAACGTTAAACCACGTTGCGACAGACCCAAACCACTGCCAACGTTACACCACATTGCGCAGGGTCAAACCAGTTCCAAGATTAATAAAATTATTAAAGGGGTTCAACTAATCCCAGTGAGTCTGTCGGTTCGCCCAATAACCGCGGGCACGGCTATTCGAATAGTTTTACTCTGCAGAGGTGTACAACTTTACCCACAAGACATGGCTCCCAAGCATGTTACCATGCCCCAACGTATCACCACGATACCTCAGTACGGAAACCATGATAAGACCTTTCACCCAGCCCTCCCTAGACAATCGCACCACACTTCAGGTTTCACCCCCTCCTTTACACCAAGTCGGGCAGTCCCCTCTTGTGCCTTGGTAGATCCGGAAGCAGGAGAAGCTTTCGTTACACCACGATTGCCCGTCCATACTCCATCACGCCTACCCTTGCCTGGGTACGTCGAATAGGGACAAGCTAGATTACGAGTCTCACCGTTGCCCATTCTGGCTTGTGGTTAGTACGTGTAAGACCTTCAGGGTTTCCCGAGAACCGGTCCTTAATTGCCATGGGCACGACTCTCAAAACCATGCACCCACAGCCCACCATAAGCAATATTTTAGTTGTATTAAACCACATCGGGAAATGAATAATGATAACAACCATTGAAGGTGTACCAAAGTGCAACAATAATTAAATAATAATTGGTGAGCTAGTTGAACTAAGCATGGCTAAGCATTGACTAACCCTAATTCTAGTCAAATTAACCCTGGGATGACAATAATGGTGAATGGGGATCAACGGGTATAGAGGTAATTGCCCAATAGATAAATAAAGTAAATACATTTGAATACAATGCATGTTTGAATGTAAAAGCGGGGAATTTTATAATCATAGGTTCAATATGATCAAAGAAGGGTGCCACTTGCCTTGCTTAGACCCACGAGGAACTTCGGCGACGACTTCGAGAACGAACGGCGCTGCGACGGGGTCAAAACCTACGACAAACAAGGCAAAACAAACAAAACAGGCTATAAAACTACTGAAACAGAGAAAGAAACTATTTTTAATGGATTCTTGGCATTTTTCTGGATTTAATGAAACTTGAATGGACCTAAACGGAGACTAGATGAATTACTTATGAATTTTAGAAGTTTTCTGGGTTTTTTAGCTAAACAGAAAAGTCCTAAATCAATTATTGCGCAATTAATGGGGCTGCTGACGTCAGCGAGGAGAGAGGAACTGACGGCTGACAGGTGGGGACCACCTGTCAGTGGGAGAGAGGGGAAATGGGCGGCTGACACGCGGGCCCGGGGAGGAGAGAGAGGAAGGGGCTGGCGGGGAACGACTGACGGGTGGGTCCCACTCGTCAGCGAGAGAGGACAGAGAGGAGCGAGCAGAGCGCGCGGCTCGCGGCTCGCGGCGCGACGGCGCGGCGGGCGGCGACCGGCGGACGGCGGCGCGGACCGGCGGGTATGCGGCGGACGGCGGCGATTGGCGACGGCGGCCGGGAAGCGAGGACGTCGGCGGCGCGAGCAGCGGCGCCCGAGCGCGGCGCACGACGACGACGGCACGGCGGCACGGCGACGGCTGAGGAGGAAAGGGGAGGTGGCGATGGCGATGACCGGCGGCACGAGGGCGTCGACGTCGGCGACATCGACCGGCGACCGAAGGGCGACGACGGCGTCGGCGAGGAGGAGGCAGAGACCGCGGCGGGGTGGCGCGGCTCGGAGCGGCGACAAGCAGCGGGAGGGAAAGACGGCGACGGACGCCGGCACGGGGAAGAGGCGGCGACAACGCGCCAGGTTCGGCGGAGGCGAAGGTGGTGGTGGGCGGAGGGGTGACGGCGACGCAAAGATGGCGATTGCGACGAAGTGGGGAACGGCGGCGTGGAGACACGGCCGAGAGAGAGAGGGATCGGGGCGGCGCGGCGGTGGGTCAGCCGGCGGCGCGGGCGCGCACTGGTGTGGGCGGAGGGAGCTTAGTGACGGCGTCGCGAGGGTGACGGTGATGGCGGAGGGTGGTGGACGGCGGTGACGTCCGGCAGGGAGGTGGCGAACGACGGCCCCAGGCAGCGCAGCGACGACGAAAGGGAGTAAGTGGCGGCCAGGGTCGGGGAGAAAGAGGAGAGGGGAGGCCGGGGTGGCGCCGAGCATGGCCGGGGAGAGGAGGAGGAGCGGCGCCGGCGACGAGCGAACGGCGGAGTCAAACGGAGCGGCCAAGCGGCAGCGACAGAGAGGAGAGGCGGCCTCGACCGCGGCGCGGGGCAGCGACGGCCGGCGACGACTCGGCAACCGGGCAGTGGCAGCTCGGGGAGAGCGACGAGCGCAGCGGTGCGGCAAAAGGCGGGAAACGGGCGGCAGGCGGAGGGGCGACGACGAGCGACGCAAGGCGACGGGCGGCATCGCACGGTCCGGGGCGATGGCGATGACGCTGGGAGGTGGAGGCGGCAGCGGCGGCGAAGAGGGGAGAAAGAGGGAGAGAGGAGCGGAGCGCTCACCAGTGGCGACGAGGAGCGGCAGCAGGTCGGCGAGGATGAGGCAGAGGTGATGACGCAGACGAGCGACGGCCTGCGACGTTCGGGGGCGAGATCGGCCGACGGCGTCGAGACGACGGGGCACGGCGGCGGAAGGGACGAAGGGGCGGCGACGAAGCTCGGCGACCACCGGTGGCGACGAGGGCCGGCGGAAGGTCGGCGAGGACGAGGTGGAGCTGGTGACGCGGCTGGACGGCGACGACGGGCAGCAGAGGGCGCAATCGCACGTCGGCGGCGAACGGCGGGGCACAGCGGCGGCTTGGTGGCGGAGGGAAAACAGTGGCGACGCGGCGGCAGGGAGGGGATTTATAGGTGGTGGCGCCGGCTAGGGCGGAGCGGCCGGTGGAGACCGAGTCGACGACGCGGCGAACACGGCGGCGGCGGTTGCGGCGGTGGTTGCAGCGGCGGCGGACGGAGTCGGACTCGGCGCGGGCGCGGGCGCGGGCGCGGCGCGGCGAACGGTCACTGACAGGTGGGCCCCACCTGTCAGTGGCGCGGGAGAGAGGAGGAGGCGGCGCGGACTTCGCGGTGCGGCGAGCGGGCGAGCTGGCGACGGGCCGAGGCCGCGGCCCAGGCGGGGGCGCGCGCGGGCGGAGGAGGCTGGAGCGGGAGGCCGGCTCGGCTGGGCCGGCCGGGCGGGGAGAGGTGGGCCGGCTCGGCTGGGCCGGCCCGGGAAGGAGGAGAGGAAAAAGAAAAAGGAAAAAGAAAAGGAAGGGAGGAAAATTGGACTTCGGCCCAATTTGAGAAGGAAGGGAAAAAGAAAGGAAAAGGGAGGGAAAAAGGAAAACCCCACTTTTGCCGAGTTTTAGATTAATTTGTTTGGCCAAATTTTATACTTCTGCAATTTGAATTTAAATCCAGTTAATCGATTTGCGAGCCTCGATTTAATTGAATTAATTCCTTTTAGAGGGATTTTTCCTGAGTTAATTAAGCCAATTGTTGCTTACGAATTTCTTTTTACGATTTAGGCTTGGGATAAAACCCCGGGCGTGACAACTGTATGCAGTTATCTTTATTTATTTTAATCTCTGTTATTTGTGTAACTGCTGCTTTATTGCAACTAATCCTAGCCTGCCCTTGATAATCCCTATGCATCATTTATTACCCTCTTTTTCGTGTTACTTGTTGAGTACGGTGGTTTGTACTCAGCCTTGCCCAACTTTTTCCCCTTCCAGAGTTGGAAGTTGAGTCCGATGGAGGTGTCTCTTAGGAGTGAGCTGATCTACCGTCGAAGCTTTGCCTGTGGACTGGAGCCGTACCCACTGGAGCTAGTCTACCTTTTCTTTCCACTGCATTTCCGCTAGAATAAGTGTTATTTTCAGTTGTTTCTAAGAACGATGGTTATGTAATCAACATCGTCTTTTTGTGTACCCTGGCTGGTCCTGGACAGGGATTTAATACACAATTAAGTTCAGAAATTCGTGTGAGGAATTTCTGGGCGTGATAGATAGCTCAATTATCTTAAAATCTGAAAGACCGAATATACCATCCCCTACACTGCCCTTGGCTCGCGCCTCCAGCCAACGACCATGGAACTCAAACATCTCACTGCATACACACGGTTTAAACTGTGCTGCAACCGATAAAAGGTCGGGATTACAACCTTTTTTTCCAGCCCGGAAAAGAAGCCCAAAATTGGGGGAGAAATCCCAAAATACCTATCCTCTGAAAATCGTTTCGGCTTAGTCCGGGAGGCAGATATCCTGGCCTAATAAAATACAAACTGAGATATCATCCCCAACACTGCCCAGTGGAGCTCCAACGCTGAAGCGACTCGCGACGCAAGTGCCTCTCCTGGACTCCTCTTATCGCTCCTTACCCTAGAAAAGGCCAAATAGGTCACATGGCCCAGCAAAGCCCGGGAACCATTAGCCCGGGCTAGGGGCGGAACCAGAAACTAATCCCGTGTAGAGCTGAATTAACATGTGATTTATTATTTTTATAATTTACATGGTAAATTGACAAGATATAAGTGAGATTATAGAGCTAAGCATAGGGCTTAAGCCCTAGCCGCCCTACGCTTGATTCCGCCCCTGGCCTGGGGCAGTGTGATTACAACACTTCGTTCGTTAGCAGCGCTATCTCCATTCTACACCACTGCCTCCAACTCACTTCCTCTGCAAGGGCCGACGGGTCTAGACACATCTGCTGGAGCTGCCGCCTTTCGAGCATCCATACGTGCTGCCACTGGATCCATTCACTAGTACCACCTATAGTTGGCCGTCAGGCACACGGCCCATTGGCACGACCACTCGGCACGGCCAATGGCACGAGCTTTTGGCATGGCCCAAGCATGGCCCCGCCTGGCCGGCGATGGGCCCATGCCAGCACGACCCGACCGGTGGGTCATGCCTAGGCCAGCAGGAGGCACGACGGGTTGGACCGACACGGCATGGCCCACCGCCAACGGTCGACCTACCTGGCAGCCCAAAGCACAATGCCCCTAATGGGTGACGGCTTGCGGCTTGCCCCACCCAGCCAAACCGGCCACCATACATAAGCCGGTGTGGCTCGTTTCCCTCCCATTCCCCACTTCCCTTCCCTCCCTGACCACAATCCTAACCCTAACCCTAGCCGCCCACACGCCGCCGCATTGGACGGACAGATGCCAGATGGCCGCTGTGGCTCCAGTGCTCCACCGCTCCATCACTCTACTCTACACGGGCCAAACCCTAGCGGAGCACCGGAGACGGTAAACACTAACCGGAACAGTCGGCAAGTTCCACCGCCGACGCTCGCTGATCTCTCTCCCGCCTCCAATCCTCCACCCCTCTCGTCCTCATTTTCATCCAGGATTTTGGTCCCTTTTTTGTAGCCGTGTGCACATTTCGCTGTTGACTCCTATCTTCGCGTACATCTGTGGGTTCTCCATCGTCAACTCCGGTGCTCTGGCTGTGCAGGTATGATTTTTATCTCACAACCTCCTGTTTTTGTATATATTGGACCAAATATGGCGATGTGCTAAGTGCTAACCGTCAGACACATGTTACTTTGTAGGTTGCGTAGCATTTGCTGAGCGGCAACCACCGCTAAGGGACCGGTATGCCCGTGACACCGTGTGATGGAAGACGATCCCACCTCCATCAACTATCAGTTGACAATGACGGGGATGCGTGGTGATGATGGTGATGGCTTGGACGAGGAACGTGTACAAGTGTTCAGCAAAACCTTGTCAAGTCCAATCGATGTTCATGGAGATCACGAGAGACGGTCGCAGTCCCAGCCCGAGTCGGTAGAAGGTGGTGCTCCTGCTTCTGACTGCTGTGCAACACCATTGTTCTAGATGTAGCGCCAGCAATGAGAGGAGTAAATCCTCTTAGGTATGGTCTGATTTTGAGGAATTGTTTGAAGAGCGCAATGGCTCATATGTTAGGGTTTCTGCTAAATGCAACTACTGCCACGAAACTTTGAGTGCTCATTCTTGTGGTGGTACTGGGCATTTGATTCGGCATATTAAGTCTTGCAAACCTAAAAGGCTTGGGTACAAACACATGTCTCAGTCTATGCTTAGATTTAATGCAGATGGTTCTACTTCTCAATGGGAATATAGTCCTCAAGTTGCAAGAGTACAATTGTGTAGGTTGATAGCTAGAGAGGATCTTCCTATTTGTCTTGGTCAATCTATTGCATTTGTGGACTATATTAAGCTTGCTCATAACCCTAGGTTTGTTCGTGTCTCTAGACAAACCACCACTAGAGATCTTTATAAATATTTTAAGGATCGTCATTCTGTACTTATTGAATGCTTTAAAACTGTTAGCTCAGTTGCTCTTATATCTGATATATGGTATGGTAATGCTAAGGAAGATTATTTGAGTGTTGTTGCACATTATGTTAACTCTAATTGGCAATTAGAGAAGAGGGTTTTGGCTCTTAGGCTTATTGATGTGTCATATAGTGGTACTAATATTGTTGAACGTGTGTTTGCTGTTGCTCAAGACTATGGTATTACTGATAAAATTTTCTCCATTACATTGGACAATGCCTCTGCTAACACTAAGGCAATGGACACCCTTAATCCTGCTCTATGTGGTTATGTTGGTGATTTAATGTTGCATCAACGCTGTGCGTGCCATATCATCAATTTAATTGTTAAGGCTGGTCTTGAGAGGTTCAAGACCATGCTCCGTGTTTTTAGAACTAATATTTCATTTCTGAATGCATCTAATCAGCGCATCGCTGCATACAAAGACTTTTGCATTGCTAAGGGTTTTTGTCCTCGCAAATTTGGTCTTGACATGAATGTTAGATGGAATACAACCTATCTAATGCTCAAACATCTCATGCCACATAGGGAACCTTTTTCACTTTTTATCACTACACAATATCCTTTGGGTAATGGTCAGCCATTGTTCACAGACATTCATTGGACATGTGCTGAAACAATATTGTTATTTCTTCAATAGATTTATGATTCTACTATTGTTCTGTCTGGTGTTTATTATTCAACTTCTCCGTTAATCATGCATCATATTCTTGAGATTGCTGGGCACTTAAACACTAATGAGCTTGATCTTAACCTTGCAAGTGTTGTTGTCCCCATGAAAAAGAAGTTCATGTCTTAATGGTCCAATATTCCAATTCTTTATTCCTTTGCATTTATATTGGATCATAGGGCTAAGATAAGGGTTTTAGTAAAGTACTTCAGATTATGTCTACATTCATTGGAGATAATTACACTGCTTATTTAACAATTTTTAGGGCTGCATTGTCTGACTTATTTGCTAAGTATGAAAATTAGTTTGGGCCTGTGAGATTGCAAAGGGCTAGAATTCCTGGCCCTTCTACTGGTAAGAAAAAAAACTACTTGGGGGAGAATTTTGGTTCTAGTGCTACAGGTGTCAGTGCATGTGCTGGGCTAGGCGCTGGTGCAACTCCAGGTGTCGGGCTTGGAGTTGGTGCTAGTCAGGGTGTTGGACCATTTTTTAGGTTAGCATCTGCTAGTGCTTTGCTTCAGGCGGCTTCATCAACTGCTAATCTGAATGCTTCTGAACTGTCAACATATCTTGACAGTGACACCATCAACAAATATGGTGATAACTTCAATATTCTTAGTTGGTGGCAGCGACACAAACTAACTTATCCAATCCTTTCTTTTCTTGCTAGAGATGTTCTGATTGTTCGTGTGTCTACTATATCTTGAGAGTTTGCTTTTAGCCTAACAGGCAAGATCATTGAGGAGCGGCACCGTTGTCTAGGACCTGGGATGGTGGAAATGCTGGCAGTGACCAAGGACTCGGAGCTAGCAGATGCAAAGGCTCAGGACACCACTGATAATACAGAGTTTGAGAAATCTTTCGAGAACTTGTATCTAGATAACGATGACGATGTAAACACTGTAACTGTATGACTGTAACTATGCAACACTATGGACATTTTAAAGTTGTGGGCTAAACTCTTTTCCTTTCTAGGGTTTTCTCACGAGGTGTGAGTTTTTACCTAGAAAGGTTTTTAATGAGGTAGTCGTTGAACTAAGTAGCTAATTCATATTAATATTTGTTCTAATCCTTGTTTTAGACCTTTTTGTGACTTGCTACGTGACTGAACTACATAGTGGAGACTGAAGTGATTATTGTGACTTGTAACTTTAATTTGTGAATGAACTGAAGACTAAAGTGATTTTTGTGACTGAACTGAACTTATTGCTGATAATTGACTGAACTGAAGTTATATTTGTGAATTGTAATGTGACTGAACTGGACTGAACTGAAGTTTTTTATGTAACTTGCTATGTGAATGAACTTAAGAGAAGTGATTTTTGTGACTTATATGTTCTGAACTGATTACTTTTGTGACCTGACTTGTTATGTGGCTGAATAGCCTGAACTGAACTTCTGAAGTTATGTGGCCAAACTGAAGTTACTGAACTAATGATGAAGTTTGTATATATTGCCTGCTGACCTGATACGATATTTTGAATGTTTAATTGATTTGAAAGATAGATGAATTGTCATGTTATTTAATGACATGATCTGACATTTTCAATGTTTAATTGATTTGAATTATAGATGAATTTTTCTGTTTTTTTAAATTCTATTTGACAAATTGAGCTGATAGAGCTGTCTTTGGCACCTTGGGCCTGGGCCGGCATGACCACATTGAGCCTGTCGTGCTTTTAGACAGACACAACACGACCCGCTCTTCTATGGGCCTTTTCTGGGTCGCATGTTCGGCCTGTGGGCCAGCATAGCACGCCACGAAACTTCATCGGGCCATGCCGGCCCGACAGGGCGTGGGCCGTGCCGCATCTGTACGTAGGGTGTGTCTGGCCGGGTGGCCCATTTGGCCAACTATAGTACCGCCTCCCTTCCTCCCATGCTAGGGTGCCCCATTATCCAACAGGCAACAGCGATGTCAGTTATGTGCAGCACAGTGTCAACGCAGCATCCTCTACTCCTAGATCGGCATACACTCTATAAGAATTTATATTCTGAAATATGATATAAATATTAAAAATATCCTTGCAACAGAAATAGTACTAAGCCATGCTATTTGTTACTCCAACCACGCATGCATGTAGGCATGTATGTTTTCAGACCCGAAAGAACTTGCATAGTCACCGTGGCGCTGTATATCATAGTTTGTCGTCTAGTACCTAATATGTGGTTATAGATTTATTTGAAGTATATATTCGGAATTCTTCTCATTTAATTTATTCCCATCTACTCTTCCACCCCAACAATTCCTCATTTATTAATGGTATTGTAGTTTTTTTTCTCGATATTAATGCATGTTTGACACTAAAAAATCAAAACGAAAAGAACCACTGTCAGCAATATTGTCTGGAGAAAAGAAAATGCCTGATGCTCTTCACCATCGGTGCCTTCTATGTCGAGCACAACAGCGCGAGGACGGTTGCAAATTCCAGCCCAGATTCCATTAGTTGTTGCTCCCCTGATTCAACAAGATTTTAGCACAGCATAGTGAACTGAGATACAACAAATTTAACATATTTCTGATAATGTTAATAATTTCATGCAAGTGGTTCAACGTCAAATATTTTATTTAGAATAATTAATATCCATGTAAGTACATATTCCCTCAGTTTCGTATTATTATTATATGTCAAATATAAGTTTATTGTGGTCAATTTTTTATAAAAATATACTAAAATCTACCACAGCAAGCAAACTGTCTCATCAAATTTATCATTAAATATATTTTGATAACATGTATTGAAAAATGTAGTTATACTTTTGTTAAATTTAGTCAAACTTGAGAAGACAATACCAAATTAACTTGTAATACTTACTCCATATTTTTTATATGATACCGTTGACCATTCGTCTTATTAAAAACATATAATTATTATTTATTATGTTATTATTTGATTTATTATTATGCAAACTTTAGTATGATTTATAATTTTATATATTTGGATATAATTTTTGGATAAAATGAATTGCCAAGTTAATAGGGTCGTATAGAAAAAGGTATAAAACAAAGGAGTATCCAGGAAATAGCGGGTCCTATATTTCCTGAAATTGGATGACCGCTAACACTGTTAACGTCCAGGTGTGGACAGTCTGGACGTCCACCCTCGCGGTGTACCTCAACAAGCCAAACCAGATTTGTTTAACGTACTCTCTCTATTTTAGATAAAAGCCTAATTATTATGTGTATGAATTCTGTAAATTGATTTTTTAGAACGGAAAAGGAAATGAGGCGTATTGGAAATGGGATCAATCGGGCATATGCAAGTGCAGGCCATAGTAAACTATGGTCACCAGGCGCCGAATGCATCCCCAGTCCCCAGTGAGGTCGAGCTTCCTGGACGGTCTTGACAGTGTCCAATGTCTGACGAGTTCTTCTATATATGCGGCCAGAGGATGGAAATTAACACCGGGCGTTGTCGGCTTCCCTCCCCCACATAAGTAAGGATTGTCACCGAGGCTAGCTAGGGCGATCACCCCTGTTGTACATAAGTAAGGATTGTCTACTGCTCACTCATGCGTGGGTATCACGTTCCTGGATTCACTTGTTAGTTAGCACTACTGTATTAATACGAGACCGTTACGATTAAATATAACAGATTTCCATTTTAAGTTTTTTACGAAAATATTTATAGTTGTTTTCTGTTTTAGAAGCTTAAAGCCCTCCTAACTAACCACTTTCACCCTGGTTCTCTCCAAATTTCGATCGTCCATATAAATTGATTTGGTTTCCATTCCAAACCAAATTCAAAATACCCAAAAATCTTCGGCACCATCAATTTGTGGGTGCAGTTGTAACAACTCAAGTTTTCCCCAGCCTAAAATGTAATTGGAAAAGAATAAAGAAATTATTTTTGCTTAAGTCAAGCGTTAACTAAATGAAAATAAAGTTAATTAATAAAAAGGACCCAAAGGCCACAAACATTTTTGTCGTATTCGCTTTGCTGAAATTGAATAATTGATTAATAGGATTTACATTGGAAACTACAACAAAGCAAACTATAGTTTCCACGACTAAAAATCGTTCAAAGTTGATTAAATGTTGGTGATCATTTCTTTCTTTTTCTCTATATCGATGATCTAGATCGACAATAATTCTATAGGGTGGCTAAAAGGTGGTGAAATCGATGGTTAGGATGAAGATAAAGGTTTACCTAGGTTGAAGCTCTCGGTTAGCAGGATAATACCCTAGTCCTGCTGAGGGGTTGCATGGGGCACCCTTATATAGTGAGGGATAGGGCTTATAGATTCGGTAGATTCCTAATCTGTTAAGAATAAAATATATCCTATGGATACGGCCGAGTCTGGTACGTCCGGCATGCAATCCAGCAATTACTAAACTCCTAGCTGATCCGGTACAGATATGATAACCCTATGACCATACATATAGATGTAGTCTATGGATACCCCTGGTACAGGTATCACACAGCAACCCCCGGAGTCATTCATAGCCACTTAAATCATCCATGTAGATTGTTGATCATCAGGCGTATCTTCACTCAGTACGTGTAACAGTACCTTCACGCTGCTCCTCCCTTCCTTTTCTTTTTTCTTGTTTCGTACTATCTCTGTTAATTTCTATCTCAACCTTTACTTTCGTACTTATTGGGATTTCTTCTCCCTAGCAAATCCACCTAATAGGTTCTCACACTATTCAAACAATTTCAGGGGTGTGTTTACGCGTCGCCTCTTTTCCCTCCTAGCGTCAGCCTCTCTCCCTCTCTCTCCCGTGTGTCACTGCCCTAGCGCCCTTGTCATGTCCTGCCACCCCCACCCACTGCCACTAGTTGTCGCCGCCGTGCAGCGCTGCTGCTACCACCCATTGCCGTCACCTGCCACCGCCGTCGGTCAGTAAGCACTGCTAATCCTACTATCGCCGCTTAGTTATAGTTGCAAGACGTGGTTGATGTCATGTTCTGCTCTTTCATTTGATGGGTTGTGCGATAGACTGGTTTGGTTGTTCGAATCTATGATTCATACGCGGTTCTATTTTGTATGTAGGATCGTAAAACACATTTCTCACCCTAAAAGTTAGCCATTGAGATGAGAAGCTTGCTTGATGGAAATATATGCCCAAGAGCCAATTAGATTGGATCAATTAGTGGGCTTGATCCATGAGGGATTAGGGTTATTAATGGGCCCATGAGATGAAAGCCCATTAGTACGGCTTATATATACATGTGTGGATATGTGGATACCTCGGAGGTGCTTCATCTTGGACCACTACGACAAATGGCAAGTGTAGGACCAGACAGGTGTTAGCAACTGCAGTGTCTGCTATCTCGACGTGCTAGCTCGCCTCCATCGAGATGGTTCCGCTGCATCCGCGCGTCTAGTGGTAACGATATCCTACTTGCAAGTATATTGGGTGCACGCGGTAGAATTAATTGTTATAGCTAGCGTAGCCTGCCCGTTTTCCTACATCCCCTACTTATATCTTAGGTCATTTACCCTTCCACAACCAGTGTGGGACTATTCAATAATCTCCTACTCTCACAACATTGGTGTCCCTCAGCCCCTTCACCGTATACAGGCCCCAAGCCCACGATCCATAGGGTATACTGGTCCTGCAGGAACCCACGGTTCATCAGGGCTTCACACACTATGTCCATCGAGTCAAAGATGTTAAATTAGTCAGGTTCTGATACTAATTATAGAATCGTAAAGAGTTTTTCCTACCCAAAAGCTAGTCATTAATGTGAGATGCTCTTCCACTTATATTTTAGATCGTTTACCCTTCCATAACCAATGTGGAACTATTCAACAATTCATGTGTGAAGCCATGTTCTGTGTGAGTTTCGTTACTGTTTGTGTAAGCAGTTAACGGGTCGTCATCCGAATCTGGTACTCTAAGGCAAGTCGGTAATCATGTTTTGCTGACAATTGTTTTCAGCCTTTGCGAGTTGTTTTGCTCCATCTTCAATATTCGTTCAGCCGTAGCCGTTATCCTATGTTTCCTGGTAGGATTCATTAACGAGTCTGTTCGTCCTCAGGGTAATGTCGATTTAGCTAAGAAAACAATATAATTTTTAAAATTTGTAACTAAATCATCCAAAGTCCGTTTAACCTCATTCAAATTGCAATGGATCAATAATTTTACCAAAATAATTCATTAAAAATAGTTTCTTTTACAGTGTTTCAGTGACTTGATGTACTGTTTTGAGTGTTTTTAATTGTATATTTATATTTTGGTGAAACCGAGGTTGCACTTTACTACAAAGTGAATCCAACCCGTCCCAGAGCTGCAAGACAAGTCACATTACAACTCTTGCGCATGTTATTCCTTGTTTTTAAATTATTTTTGCCTTTATAAACTATCTATGCCTTCTTTCGCAATAAAATTCTACGTGGGAATTACTTTTGCTTACGCTATAAAGCAGGTATGTTGTATTTACCTTTACCTCGTCGTCGCCCGGATATATTTCTATGTTGTTAAATTGAATATTTAGCCATGCTTAGTTGCTTTGCCACAAATTATTTGAGATATTACCCTATAATCATTCTAACTAATAATCCGAGCTTCGGTGTCGTAACAAAAGTAACTCATGCTTTTAGGGTAACGGTAATTGGTGGACTATGAGTGCAAGGTTTTGATGATCGTGCTCATGACAATTAAGGATCGGTTTATGGAAAATCCTCGAGAGACTTAATCATACCTACCACAAGCAAACGGTAGGCAACGACTAAGCTAAAAATATAGCTCCTTCATCTCTAAGGCACATATGCGAGGGTAGGCAGGATAGAGTTGCGTTGGCCCGGCGATGAGTTGGTTGGCTATTAGATCTACCATGGCACAAGGGGTAACCTACTAACCCTAGGTGACGGTGTGGGTGGTGCGATCTTAATATGGTTTTAATGGTTAGGAGTAAGTTGTGTGGTCCTGTCATAGGCTTTCCGTGGTATGTCACAGTGACATCAGTTTGGAATATTAAAAAACATTTTTAAATAAAAATGACAACCTTTAAAGAATAATTGCTCCCCTCCCATTAAAAGATATGAAATGGAAAAGTTATCAGCTATAGACTTTGATTTTACCGAACTCTGCTTTTTTATATAACTTTTATCTTTATCTGAGTTTATATGTAAAGTTACTGCATGTGGAGTCTTCGTCTATAAACATGGATGGCCGGATATATCCCCAGATCCGAAAATGATCTTCCAGATGGTTATGTTTAAGCCGACCATGTATGAATCTAGCCTCTACATAAATTTGAGAGGGGGTTGATTAAGATGACAGTGAGATAAGGTTATTTCAGAGGACAGTGAGATAGACGACTACCCCTAGAGATCGGTTTCCCAGATGCTCTCTGTGCCACAGATCCACCTAGCATAGTGTACATGTGGGTTCTGCTAAAATCAGTGTCCTTAAAAGTAGTATTTCGGTCTTGTTCCCGGAGTTTTTATAGCTATAACTTTTTCCATAAATTCTAGACCACCAAATAATCAAGATTCTGAGAATTTATAGTTAATTAAAAGGATAAATACTCTCCCGTGCAAAATATAGTAGTACATTTCATTACTTCCAAACAACAACAAAGCAAACTACGAACCTTGTTCTCATCGTGGCAAAATCAGTTCTGAACAATTCATTCATCAGGGTACTCTTTCCTGCTCAGACAATAGGGCATGACAAATTAATTAACATCAAATTTCACCTAAAAAATGCAATGTGTTTAGCAAAATATGTAAATCACATTTAAAATGCAGTAGATGCCACTTATTGTAAATTTCTTTAATGATTTTGGTACGTCATTTTCAACCAGATTTCAAACATATATTAACCAACATGTAGAGCTCAGAGGGAAAATCGCTAGTTTGCCTCGTATTGTGGCAGCCTACCCTTTGCCCCAAATTAGACTGCATCCAATTTATCTTTGACTAAACCATGACAGAAAACTTGATATATTTCCCAAAATTAGAATAATTAGGCCACATGCACAATCAACTTGTTGGTAAATATATCGCGTCGGGAGACCATGGAGTCCCGAGTAAGCCTTTTCTAAAATTTTATATGAAAGAACATTAAACCCTCTGATATCATTTGTCAGACCCTTCCTTATTGTCGAGCAATTAGTGACGAGAATGTCCCCATCCAGAAGACCGCTCCAATCTTAATACTCTGTTACCTAATTCCAGCAATAAAGTTTTATAGCTCTAACGTCACCGCGACAGTGGTTTCCTACCTACTCGTATCGTATACGTACGTCCCCATGATCAGTTCGGAAACAAGAGCGCTCGTGTGGCCGGTTCATGAATATTTTGCTTTCAAACAATAAATATGGGATACCATAGTGAAGATTTGGATATGTAAAATGTCTCGAAAATGGAAAAATAATAACAACTTTATATGTAGTCGGGACCAAACATTTTTTATATAAAGTTCATCTTTGTGTGACTCCGTACGAAAAAGTGACGTGTATATATATATATTTTCTCAAAATTTGCATTATTGCACAATGACCCGTTTGGGATAATCGAATTTTTATGTGGGCCTCACAGTGACCCGTCTAGGATAATAAGTTTTCGTAGGAGAGGTGTTCTCCTCTCACCATAAAGCACATCGCAGACGAGATCTCTGGCATTCCACCTAAAATTTGGTAGGGTCGTGCAGCAAAATCGTTTTTTATGTAATGTTTCTCGATGAAAGAAGCACCTTCTTTATTAAAAAAATGTGCTGGCAATGGCGCACTCGATTCAAAATAATAATTAAAAAAAGCCAGCAGTGGTGATTACGTGATGTGCTGCTGTGTTTTCGGTACTTCTCGACTGAAGTAATCAAAATTCATGAATGTATATTTACAACTTTTGCACGTGCTTGTTGGCCGAACTAGCTAGGAAACGATGCCGGTGATCAAAGTGAAATAACTATTGCAAGGATTATTTATATAATTATATAAAAGTATATATTGTGGAAACACATGTATAATTACATGCAAATAAAAGTATTGTTGGGAACATGCGCACGCAAATAATATTTGTTAAGTAAGGAAAAAAACAAGAGGTTTCGTGGTATACCGCTGCTCTGAACACCAATGACGGAAACCACGATGTATTGTTTCCTTGGTGCATCACAGGAGGCGATGATCATCTCCAAGTCTTGGTCATAGAAAGCATTGTTATGTTCATCTCGTCCTACGAGTTGAATAACTCTTGTAGTAGTGTGAGTGGCCATGGAGAGAGGGCTTAAGGCAAACCGCGATATATGTGTATGTTTACTAAGGCTTCGTGCAGGTGCACATCCGCACCGGAACTTCCGCTGGCCTTTATATAGTACCTCAAGGTGGGTTGTGGATCTTTAATATGCCCATTGCCTGTATACCCGGTAGGTTTTTAATTATATTTATATATAGGTTCTCTATCAAATTTCAAGTACTTAGGGTTGTCAACGAGCCGAGCTCGAGCGAGCCTACTTGTCTGGGCTCGGGCTCAAGCTCGAGTCGAGCTCGAATCGAGCCTACTAAAACTTCGAGCCCTTATGCAGGCTCGGCTCGAGCTCGACTCAAGCTCGATTTAAGTATAAGATTGAGTTATTTTGATGATAATTCTTAATAAAAACAATAATTTCAAGTCAATCATATTAAATAAATTGTAAGTAATATTTAAAATCAATATATAATACCAATATAAATTAATTTATCATTTAAATATATAATATTTTATTCTTGATGTGCTATCTTATCAAATAAAAAATAAAAATAACACATATGGGTAAGCTCGTGAGAAGCTCGAGCTCGGCTCGAGAAAGCTCGTGAGCTTTGGATTAGGCTCGGGCTTGGCTCGTTAGGAGCTCGAGCCGAGCTCAAACCGAGCCTAGGGTGAGCCGAGCTCGAGCAGCTCACGAGCTTCGAGCTTTTTTGACAGCCCTAGTACTACTACCTGGGTATTACCGAGAGCCATTATATATCAAATTTGTTAGTTTTTCTACTTGAAATGGTTTTAACATCAGCGTTGGCGATATACATTAGAAATTTAACAGTTATATTGAAATTGTTCCCACATTTAGCTAAAAGATTAATTATACTAGCTGCCAACCCGTGCAATAAATATTCATCTTTTTAAATATTTAAATCCCAAGTAGTGTTAATGTCATATTTCATTGAAATTATAGTCGGCGGGGTAACATCTTGTGAGGCCATGTGTTATGTGTAAAGTTGTATATCTCTCATAAGAGTAAGGTTGTATATGGAGAACTGTCAGATTCACCGTGATTAGTCTCATGTTTAATAACTTGATTAACTTGAAACGAGTACAGTTCAATTGATGGTTTGGGTCTGTTGTAACGTGGTGTAACGTTTGACAGTATACGATACAAATGTTTACTTTACTTTTATTTCAATGTATTTAAATTACCGTTTTGCTAAATAATTGTTGTTTTATGCAAAGTAACCATAGCTATTTCTTGTTATCCATTGCATTTATTTATTCTCCTCTTGAGTGCTACATGTTGATTACTGTGGTTTGTACTTAGGCTTACCAATTTTCCAATTAGAGCCAGAGTTTGAGTCCAAAGGAGGGAATTCATAGAAGTAAGTTTCGTCCATTCGTCAAGACTATTTGTGGCGTGTGTGCTCAATTTCAAGTTTAAGATTAGCTAGTATTTTGTTTCCTTTTTCCGCTGCACTCGATAGAATATTATTTTTATATATTTTTAAAACATCTTACTGTGTATTTAATTTTATCGTAGCGTACTCGGGCTGGTATAAATTTCTAGACGTTCGAAAATTGGTATAAATTTCTGCAATGACATGTACCAACTGCTCTGTTCTAGGATCGTTACAATAATTTTAGGTGCTCCCATTTTCAAAAATCGGAGGCCCATCGTGAACGAACGGAAGAGACCGTTTGGATTAGGTGGTTAATCAACAAAATTGACTGGGACCAACGCAAAATATGTGTTTGAAAAGGAAACAACTTGCCATTTACTGTACGATGTCATGTTGTCGTAGGAGAGCATTTAACGACCTCCTAGAACGAACGGATCGGGTGCAATGACGGCAACGACAGCGCACATACGAGGTCCCCCTGTACTCGGTTGTCCACTTCACCTCCCACATGGCCACATCCCTATATATATATATATACACACACACACTGCTGCCAGATCTCCTCCCGCAGACATGTACTCCCTCCGTCTCAAAACAAATCAACTTTTCAGTTTTTAAATACAATGTTTGATTCTTTGTCTTATTCAAAAAAAATTTTACGATTAATACTTTTATTTTTGTTAGATGATAAAACATAAATAGTACTTAATGTGTCAAATTTTTCAAATAAGACGAATGGTCAAACGCTCGACAAAGAAACCGAAAAGTTGATTTTTTGTTTTGCGATGGAGTGAGTAGCTACGAGCGTCCTCATTGTTGACTTGGCTACCAACAAAATTCACCTCAGGTTTTGCATCACTGTGCTACCAGAATGGATGAATTAGTTAAATAACTGAGGCCCCGTTCGGCTAATGTTAACTTACCCCAAATTTATTTTTTGTCACGGACACGTTTTTCGAATTGTTAAACGGTGTATTTTTTAAAAAAATTTATATTGTAAAGTTGCTTTAAAAATCATATTATTCTATTTTATATTTTTTATAATTAATAATTAATTAATCATGTACTCACATTTTATTGGGTTTTTCACACCGGGTAACTAACCCCCATTTTACTTCTACTGAACATGGCCTGAGTGGAAGCACTGAACATAGGGAGCTGGAAAATTTAAAAAATGTATACGCTAATCTTTTCACTTTTGCTTCTATTTATAAGGCAAAATTTGATTTTTCAACGTTAAATTTAGAGTTGATATTTCAAAATAGGCAAAATTATAATGGCATGGATCTAATTAAATTTGGCTTATAAGCATAAACAAAAGCAAAAAAGATAGATGTGCCTATATTTTTTTTCATTTTTCCAGCTCACTATCTTCAATACTTCATCTCACTTATTTATGAAATACATCCATTCTGGTAGCACAGCGATGCAAAACCTGACGGGAATTTGGTGTGTAGCCAAGTCAACAATGAGGACGCTCATAGCCAAGCCAGGGTTCCAGTTTCGGTTCCTACCGTCTCTACCGCGGTTACCGCACGGTAACCACAGATACCGTAAAAACCATGATAAATTTGAAAATAAAAATTTAAATTCAAATCTTTACGATAATCACGGTTACCATACGATTTTACGCGCTTACCACGCGGTTTTGCACAGTAACCACCGCTAATGCTTGCCGAAACAGCACATGAAAACTGTGGAAACCATGCAAAACCACGCGGTTTTGGCTGCGAAAACCACGGTTACCGCGAAGAAACCACATGGAGGAGAAGATTTAAAAACATGAAAATTTGTGAGATGTCAAATAAAAAACGTTAAAAAATCTAAAAAATAATACAGGAATAAGAAAGAATATTTTGTGACTATACGTGTGACATTTAGGACAAGTTATAGGAAAAACAACAAAATTTTGACATGACATTTTCTAAATTCTTCACATTGCAACATACAAACATATACCGTCATATCATCTTTCACCAAATAATTCACATCAATAACAAGTAACAACAACTTTATTTTAATTGTTGCATCACAAATATAACTACTACCCATTATTACAAACAAGACTATTATGTATGTACTAACATGCACATATAATTTTTCTGCATACATATTTTCCTTATATCCATCGCTGTATATTTGTATTTCAACATTATATAGAACATGCGTCTAGTGCAAATTAATAATGGCTCAACAACAAAATATTATTAACCATCTTCTTACGAAATATTATTTGCAATAGGCTATTTTTTAATTTTTTCCTGAAATTCTTGATTATGATTTTTAATTATGCCAAAAATACACTTTTTCATGAATTTCATTGACAAAACTGTACTATATATCAACCTATACAACATATACTTTTTTTCATTAAATTTCCTCAAAAATTTTAAATTCTTGTTAACTTTAAACTCAAAACCACGGTATATATCATGCCGGCCCCATGGACAACCCGGTTACCGCGGTAACCGCAGCGGTTAGCGTTGTAAGGAGAACCTTGCTCATAGGTACGTGCTGTTTATCAGAGAGGAGATCTGGCAGTCGCGCATATATATATTGGCGTGTGGCCATGCATGTGGCAGGTCAAGTGGACAGCGGAGTACAGGGGGACCTCGTATGTTCGCTGTCGTTATCGTCACCTAGTTGCACACTTGCACCCGACCAGTTCTATGTCGGACAGTACATGGCAAGTTGTTTCCTTTTCGATCAAACACATATTTCGTGTGCGTTGGTCCCAGTTGATTTTGTTGATTAATCAGCCATTCCAAATGCTCTCTTCCGTTCGTTTTATCCATGGTGGGCCTCCATTTCATGAGAACGGGAAACACATGAATTTATTGTAGCAATCCTTGGGCTGAGCAGTTGGTACCTCACATGTACATTGCCGAGTAATCGTGTGCTCATGTAAAGGTTTCGCAAATGGTTTATTACATCAATAGGGGTCTTCAAAATTGTCTACTAACTCCGTGGGTATTTAAGCATGGTTGAGCAATGAGGTACGGACAAGCATAAAGTTGAGTTTGCAAATACTTTTACAAACCTAGAACTAGCTGTCAGATTTTAGGTTCACAATATGTGTCGATGATCTGGATCAGCGGTAATATATTCGGTGACTAATGAGGCACATAAAATGATTGCTAGATAAAGGCAAAGGTTTACTAAGGTTTAGACTCCCGATTGGTGAGATAAAACCATAGTCCTGCTTGAGAATTGTATTCGGTGGTGTGTATATGTCCTAATGGGGTGCCCCGTACCCCTTTATAGTAGGGAATAGGGCTTACAGATAGAGTCAGAATCTAATAAGACTAAGATCTACCTAACCTAGATACGGGAGGATCCGGTATTCTCGGCATGCGATCCGGATATTACCAAATTTCTAAACGATCCAATACAGATAAAGTTTCCTTCTTATTCGATATTACGGATATTACGGATACGCCTGCTACAGGTATCCTCCGGAGTCCTAAGCCTAAATCATTAAAGAAATTATTAAATAATAATTCGTTTAATTAACTCAAGAAAAATCCCTCCAAAGAAAAAATTTAATTAAATTTAGGTTCATTGGAATATTTTAAAATACCTCAGGGACAAGGAAAATCATTAACTGGAATTGCAGAGTATAAAATTTTGCTCCAAAACTTAATTTAAAATTCAGCAAAATGAGGTTTTCCTCTTTTCTCCCTTTTTCTCTTATTTTTTGGATTTGGTCCTTTTTTCGGATTTGGGCCGCTCTTTCTTTTCCATCCTTTTCCCTCTCCTTCTCTCCCATTGGGCCAGCCTAGCTGAGCGCGGCCCATCTCCTCCTCCTCCCACGCGCGCCTGCCCCTCTCGCCCTCGCAGCGCCGAGAAGCAGCCGCCCCGGCCTGGCTTTCCGTGCGCCCGCACCTCCTCCCCCTCCTCTATGCGCCACTGACAGGCGGACCCTACCTGTCAGCCTCTCTGCCCGCGTCGCCAGCCGAGTCTGGCTTCCGCCCAACCCACCGCTGCGACGTCCAACAGCTCCGAGCCGGTGTCCGATGTCAGTCGACCGAGCCGGGTGGCTCACAGGGGAGACAGAGGCGCGGTTCACCGTCGTTCTCGGCGGCTTCGCCCTCGACGCGTCGGCGACATGCGACGACTGGTATGAGCACGTTCAGGAGGTGAGCCTGTGCTCCGAGGACAGCGAGGATGTCAGCATCCGCGGGCGTGACGGACTCGCCGCGGTGGCCGCGGCAATGGGGTGCGCGAGGCAGAGCCGTGGCGTGGAGACGGCAGCGAGACGGCGATACAAGGCATTCGCGAGGGGGACGGCGGCGAGGAAGGCAAGGCGGGACGACGTAGTTGACCTCTGCTGCTCCTGCATCGCGGCGGCCGCATTCGTGGGGTTGCTCTCGACCTTGACGCTCCAGTGAACATGCCGTGCGCCATCCGACACAGTAGGGTTACGTTTAGGTGACAACTTGTTGTGCACATATTGGAAATAAAATTCTATTTTAGTTCCAGAAAAAAATCGACAAAGAATTTGGCCTTATTTTTTTTCGTACGAGGGTTTTGGATTCTCCATGGATACACTTATCAAGCTCCTAAATAATACGCTAAGAACAAGTACAGTTAGGTGATATATGCAGATTATAAGGATTGATACACAATATCTGTGCTTAGATCGACAAAAAAGAGAGATGAGAGATAAACGGGCAATATATTTGTAGCCGACTCCAAAAAGCCCTTTGAAAGAGATATATATATGAGCTACGCATTTAGGTCGTACTACGTATATATAGCTAACTATTATATGATTGCAGGTACAATAACAGACTATAAGCTACCTATAAGCATATTTTAAGCTGATAAGATAGGAAAGAGAAAAGTAGCGAGCTATATGTTCGAAACCCGCTGTAGCACAGACTCCAAGATACATGTGTATATGACAGGTGGGACCGGATATTACTTGTGTAATATATGTTTATAGATAGCTATTGTATGAATTTACTATTCAGTTAGCTATAGACGATTTAGAGCTAGCATTTGGCTATACTCTAAGTTAACTCTTACACTGGCTATACATAATATGTCAATTTTAGAACTGGATTTTTGGAGCTAGTTAGGCATATACTATTAACCTTGCTCTAAGTGTGAAAAAAAAATCTATATAAAAGTTCCTCCTCCGATCCTTCCAGAGCAAATTAATTCTTCATTTGTTTATAATCAATTAGCTATCCTAGAAATCAAATAATTCAAAAATCTAAAATCTTAAAAAATTTCAAACAGGCCCTAAATGTACCCAAAAAATTGTTATAGACTTGAGCATTCAATTCGTTCTCCATCCTCTGACCAGGCGGATAGCTTTGTTGGTATCCGTCATCGCCGCCCATCTCCACGTCATCGCCGCCGGCGTCACCGTCCTATTGCCACCGGCCGCGCCGCGATCACGCGGCATGAATGCCATGCACCGCACCATCGTAGCCAAGCACCGCCCCCTCTCTGTTCTCTCTCCCTAACTGATGGGCTGTCATGCCTAGAAATTCCTCACACGAATTTCTGAACTTAATTGTGTATTAAAATCCTTGTCCAGGACCAGCCAGGGTACACAAAAAGACAATGTTGATTACATAACCATCGTTTTTAGAAACAACTGAAAATAACACTTATTCTAACGAAAATGCAACGGAAAGAAAAGCAGACTAGCTCCAGCGGGTACGGCTCCAGTCCACAGGCAAAGCTTCGACGGCAAACCAGCTCACTGCTGAGAGTCACCTCCATCGGACTCAACTTCTAGCTCAACTTCTAGCTCTGGAGGGGGAAAAAGTTGGGCAAGGCTGAGTACAAACCACCGTACTTAACAAGTAACACGGAAAAAGGGGGCAATAAATGATGCATAGGGATCATCAAGGGTAGGCTAGGATTAGTTGCAATAAAACAGCAGTTAAACAAATAACAGAGATTAAAAGAATAAAGAGGAGAGGTCAAGTATTTCTTGAAGTCCTCGAAGGCTTCTTGTGCTTCCGGGCTGCATGTAAAGTGGTCGGTCTTCTTCAATACCTTGAAGAAGGGCATCCCTCGGAGGCCGAGTCGTCATACGAATCGGCTTAGGGCCGCCATGCATCCGGTCAACTTCTGGACGTGTCGGATCTCGCTGGGGGGCTTCATGTTGTATGGCCTGGACATTCTCCGGGTTTGGCTCGATGCCTCATCGGGATACGATGAAACCAAGGAGCATGCCGGAGAGGACGCCAAACACACACTTCTCAGGATTCCGTTTCATCCTGTAACGTCGTAGGTTGTTGAAGGTTTCCTCTAGACCGTCTAGTAGGTCATCCTTCTTCCTCAACTTCACGACAACGTCATCGACGTATGCTTCTACATTTCGCCCGATCTGGTCGTGGAGGCAACCCTGGATGATCCGCTGATAGGTTGCCCATGCGTTTCTCAGACCGAACGACATCGTGATGTAGCAGTACGCGCCGAATGGTGTGATGAAGGCGGCCTTCATTTGATCGGCCTATCTTCGACTGATCTAATGGTAGCCCGAGTAGCAATCGAGGAAGCTGAGTAATGCACAGCCAGCCATCGAGTCTACGACATGGGTCGATGCGCGGCAGACTAAACGGATCCTTAGGGCATGCCTTGTTAAGGTCCGTGTAATCCACACACATTCACCATTTTGTTGTTCTTCTTGTTGACCAAGACGGGGTTTGCCAACCAGTCGGGGTATTTGACTTCTTTGATGAAGCCAGCCACGAGTAGTTTGGTTAACACCTCCTTAATCGCATCTTTCCTGTCTTGTGCGAAGCGGCGAAGGTGATGCTTAACTGGCCTAGCATCATCTTTTACATTAAAGGAGTGCTCAATCACTTCCCTAGGAACTCCCGGCATATCAGACGGTTTCCAAGCAAAAATATCTTTATTATTTCGGAGGAAAGTGACGAGCGCGAGTTCATATTTAGAGTCTAACTGAGTTCCTATGAACGTAAATTTAGATGAGTCGACGGGGTCGAGGGCAATCTACTTCTTCTCGTTGGAGGTGATCTTTGTCGCTTTTTAGATGGTAGATCGTCGTCCTCCATCTTGCGAGTCGTGGCTTCGCGTAACTGCTCCCGGCTGGCTTGCTTTTTAGCTTGTTGTGAAATTTCACAGCTTTTCGTGCCGCAGGTGAAGGCCTGCTTGATGTCGCTGCGGAAAGTGATGACGCCATGTGGTCCGGGCATCTTGACCATAAGGTAGGTGTAGTGCGGGACCGCCATGAACTTCGCCTGCATGGGCCTGCCAATGAAGGCATGGTACGCCGTCTCGAAGTCAGCGACTTCAAAGCAGATGCTCTCCGTCCGGTAGTTATCCTCTGTTCCGAAGGTAACCGGAAGAGTGATCTTCCCGAGTGGTGTTGCTGATAGCCTGGGAATGACCCCATGGAAGGGCGCATTGCTTGGGCGTAGCTCCGACCTCGGGATTTTCATGTCGTCGAGCGTCTTGGTGAAGAGGATGTTGATGGCGCTTCCTCCGTCAGTGAGCACGCGCTTCAACTTGACGCTTTTGACGACTGGGGCTAGCACCAGTGGGTACTGCCCCGGGTGAGCCACTCGGTCAGGATGATCCGAGCGGTCAAACGTGATCGGAATCTCTGACTACCGTAGGTACTCGGGGATGTCCACCGCTGTGGTGTTTATATCCCTTGATGCGAGCTTCTGCTTCCGCTTGTACTCGTATGCGAGCGGGCCACCAACGATATGGTTTAGTTCGGCTTGCGGATCCTGGAAGTCATCGTCTTTTTTGTCAGTGGGCTTCGGCTTGCTTGGCCCGCTGGCTCCCGGCTGGCCTTTGGCTAACTGCTTTGTGTAGTGACGCATAACGAAGCAATCTTTGGCTAGGTGGAAGGACTTCAGGTGGTAGGCGCACTTGCTGTTCATGACTTTGTCATAATTAGACATCTTAGGGCGCTGGATTGGCTGTCGATCTGCGACGGCGATCAGATCCTTGGGCTTACGTTTTCGTGAGTCCGATTCCTTTGCCAGACGACTGTCCTTTCTCCTCGTGCTTGTCTCCCCATGAGGCGGACACCGCATCGGCGGCCGCTCCATAGGAGTTAGCGATGTCGAAAAGATCCTTGACAGTAGTTGGCTCTTTCCTGGTGAATTTTGCGATGAACGGCTCATCGCTTACTCCTTTTCGGAATGTGGCAATGACCACGTCATATTTTATGTATAGGATGGAATTGCGGACCTCTGAGAACTGTTTGATGTGGGCTCGCAGGGATTCGCTTTTCCTCTGTTGGACTTGGTATAGATCGTACTTCGTCCTTGGCCTTTCGTACGTGCCCTAGGAATTGGCGATGAACTGGTCATGAAGCTCTGCACATGAGTCGATGGACCGTTTGGGGAGCCCCGCTAACCAATGTCCAGCCGAATCGTCCAACGCGACCGGTAGGTAGTTGGCCGTGGCTTTGGTATCGCCTCCTGTTGCCCGAATGGCCATGGAGTACACTGTGAGCCACGCTTTCGGGTCAGTGGAGCCATCGTACTTCTTAATGCCAGTGGGCTTGAAACTAGTCGGCCAAGTCAACTGACTTGGCCGGGACGCCATCTGTCATGTCAATGTCAGAGCTCTCGGGTGACCGATGCCTAGATGCCTGGCTATGACTTCGGTAGTCCCGGTCTTGGCGACGGTCCTCCCGGCTGGTGTGGCGCTGGTGTTCGAGCTTGTGGCGGAGGTCGACAGAATCTTCTTGAATGAGACGCTGCTTCTTAGCCCTGAGCTCTTGGCGTTGCCGATCCAGTTGACGAATTTCGTCGTCGATGCGGCGCTGTCTCTCCACGGAGTCCCTCTTCCGCACCGAGTTAGGGGAGTGCCGGCGTGATCTGCGTCCGCTATGCGGCCGGGACCCAGCCGGTTTCTGGGAGACGTTCGCCCGAGACCTAGGAGATCTGGACGATGGAGCCTCCGAACGAGCAACTGGGGTACCTGTCGTGCGCTGGAGGGAGTGTTGGATCGCAGCAGTAGTTACCATGGCTGTGACCTTGTTTATGACTTCTACCATAGGTAGATCTGGCTGTGGGAGCTGCTGGAGGATGTCGCCGAGTAGATCGGCGGCCGCACGGACGTTCTGTTGAAGCGTCTTGAAGACGTCATGCCCTTTGACTTGGGTTTGGTGTAGATCGCGCTGCATCTTCCGAGATTTGAGTCGCAGCGTCGCGTGAGACTGTGGCGCTTGTCGTTCCTTTCCCTCTTTTTGCTCCTCAAGTCAGCGCTCTTCTGCTAGTCGGGCCGTCTCCTCCTCTTGCCATTTGGCTGCAGAAGAAGGTGAGGCCGGCTTGCTGGTGGCAAAGACCTCTCGGGGCGGCATGAAACTTTCGGTGCTGCTACGAGTCTCGGAGGCGTTGACTAAGGGAGTCGTCGCTGCCTCGAGATTGGTCTCGACCTCCATCGGAGTCACGTCCCGACTTGCCTGCCGGTCCCACCCGGGGGAGAGCATCTCGGTGTCATGTGACCCAGATTGGATCTGGGTCTAACCCGATGCCTCCTTGATGGGCTCGAACCGGCAAACTTCTTCGTCGAACTCAGATGAGCTTGAGTCGGTGTACGACAACGCACCGAACTGGTCGGTCTGAAGCCTGATGCCGCCGAAGTTGAAGGTCGAGCCCCGCGGGAACTTCCTCTTCATGATGTCCGAGTTGAAGTCCATCAAACTTCAATGAAAAGAGCTTTAGATCGAAAAAGAAAAGATAGCACACCCCCTACCTGGCGTGCCAACTGTCGACGATTGATGTCGGCAATAAACTTATAGGGTGGCTACCGAGCTCGGAATTTGATGGTTAAGATGAAGAGGGAGATCATTTACCCAGGTTCAGGCTCTCGGCAAGGGGAGATAATACCTTACCCCTGCTTGGCGATTGTGTTGCGCAGATGGATCTATGTTGCCCGCAAGGGCGGGCGCCCCGTCCCCCTGGTATAGAAGGGGGAGGGCCTTTAGATATGATAGAGTCCTAATCTAGTAAGACTAAGATCTATCCTAATTCAGTTATGGCTCGGTTTCGAAGTACACAGCATGCAATCCGGTGCATACTAGACTCATAGCCGACAACATACAGATATATTCTGTTCCCTATTCGGTACCCGATTGACCGTACGTATTTGTATAGTCTCCGGATACCCCCGGCATAAGTATCCCACAGGGATTGTCTGTTCTTCCAGTACTGCTGGGAGGAGAGAATACGACTGTCATCGAGGGATGACTGCCCCAAATGCAATCCCGAAGAGTGGGACCACACTAGCCAGCGCTCGTGCCCCAGAAGATCAAGGATGCCACCAAGAGCGACAGGACGCCATGCACCGGTGCATGATAGGTTGGGCCCCCAGGAGTAAGACTACAACGAACAAGAAATCAGGTAGTACTATGAAGATTAAGAGCAACGGCTGCCGATGAATCCTAATCAGTAGTGCCTAGTGGTCTATTCACCAAGAATCAAAAGAGACGTCTCCGGCGCCTCCGCCAACATGAATTACAGTAGTAGGCCGAAGAGCAGCCGCCGGCACCCAAGAGGACGCATAAAGAATGGCGCATCAAGTCAAAAGTTCACAAGCCATTGGCCGATGAGAACATGGTCGTCATACTCCCAACAGAGTACGAGGCCGATTGGTCCGATGATGAAACACAGGAGGCAACCGCCTAGCTGGTACTACCACTGCAACCTGCCGTCTTTGAGAAGCCGAAAGAAAAAGACCATCGGCACCTTCGACCGTTGTACATCCAAGCACACGTCGATGGAAGCCGATTTCCATGATGCTGGTCGACGGTGGAACGGCAGTCAATCTGTTCCGTACACCACCTACAGGAAGCTGGGTAAAACTCCTGAATATCTCATCAAGACCAGCATGATGCTAAAAGACTTTGGGGGCAACTTGTCAGAAGCCAAGGGGTGCCTCAACGTTGAACTCACAGTTGGAAGCAAAACGCTACTGACTACATTCTTCGTCATCGATGGCAACGGGTCCTATAGCCTGCTCCTTGGACGAGATTGGATACACGCCAACTGCCGCATCCCGTCCACCATGCATCAAAATATGATACAATGGCATGGACACCAAGTAGAAATAGTCACCGCCGCATTGTCACGCCCAGAAATTCCTCACACGAATTTCTGAACTTAATTGTGTATTAATTCCCTGTCCAGGACCAGCCAGGGTACACAAAAAGACAATGTTGATTACATAACCATCGTTCTTAGAAACAACTGAAAATTACACTTATTCTAGCGGAAATGCAGCGGAAAGAAAAACAAAGGGTAGACAAGCTCCAGCGGGTACGGCTCCAGTCCACAGGCAACACTTCGACGGCGGAACAGCTCACTCCTGAGAGGCACCTCCATCGGACTCTGCTTCTAGCTCTGGGTTGGGAAAGTTAAGCAAGGCTGAGTACAAACCACCGTACTCAACAAGTAACACGGACAAGGGGAGAAATAAATGATGCAACGGGATTTACAAGGACAGGCTAGGGTTAGTTGCGACAAAGCAGCAGTTTAAATAAATAACAGAGCTTAAAGAATAAAGGTAATTAAGTACAGTAAAGCATAAATAAAATAAGCAGTTGTAAAGTACCACAACACTGTCCAACGTTACACCACGTTGCAACAGGCCCAACCACTACTCAACGTTACACCACGTTGCAGTAGTCCCGAGTGATAACCAATTACTCAAGTTGTTAGGGTTCACTAATCACAGTGAATCTGGCAGTTCGCCCGTAACCGTGGGCACGGCTATTCGAATAGTTTATACTCTGATCAGAGGTGTACTACTGTACCCACAAGACACGACTCCACTACACTTGAACGTGCGCCGACATACCACCATGGCATACCGGAAAGGAGACCGTGATAGGACCCGTTACACAACCCTCCCTATTTAATCGTACCACACTTCAGGTTTCACCCCCTCCTTTACACCAAGTCGGGCAGTCCCCTCTTGTGCCTTGGTAGATCCGGAAGCAGGAGAAGCTTTCGTTACACCACGGTTGCCCGTCCATACTCCATCACGCCTACCCTTGCCTGGGTACGTCAAATAGTTCGAAGTCATGCTCCAAATCCCACCTTACCCATTTCGGCATGTGGTTAGCACTTAATTACTTCCAGGGTTTCCCGTGAACCGGTCCTTAATTACCATGGGCGCGACTCTCAAAACCATGCACCCACAGCCCACCATTATCAATATTTTAGTTGACATTAACCCGAACCGGGTAGTGAATCAATATCTGAGCTATTCAGGACTAAGCATGATTAAATGTGATCCCATGAGCTATTTGTTCTAAGCATGGCTAAGCATTAACCTAGGCCTAACTCTAGTCAATTTACCCCTGGTCCAGCAATGAATAAAGTTGGATAAACAACGGCATAATAATAAGGTTTACCCGAAAATAGCATAAAGTAAGTACTTTAATTATAACAATGCATATTTGAAATAATAAAGCGGGGATTTGCAATAATGGGTTCAATATGTTCAAGGATGAGTGTCACTTGCCTTGCTCTGGCCCTTGGGGAACTTCGGCGACGATCTCGAAGTAAACCGGCTCTTCGGCGGGGTCCGAATCTAAGCGACAAAGCACAAAAATAAATAAAACAGGCACAAACTCTACTGAAACAGCAAAAGAAACTATTTTTAATGGATTCTTGATAATTTTATGAATTTAATGAAATTTGAATGGACCTAAACAGAGACTAGATGAATTACTTATGAATTTTAGAAGTTTTCTGGGTTTTTTAACTAAACAGAAAAGTCCTAAATCAATTATTGCGCAATTAATGGGGCTGCTGACGTCAGCGAGGAGAGAGGAAGCTGACGGCTGACAGGTGGGGACCACCTGTCGGTGAGAGAGAGGGAGAGGGAGAGACTGACACGCGGGCCCGGGGAGGAGAGAGAGGAGGTGGGCGCGGGGACCGACTGACGAGTGGGACCCACTCGTCAGCGAGAGGGAACAGAGAGGAGGGGCGCAGAGCGCGGCTCGGGCGGACGGCGGAGACCGGCGGGAGCGGCGGGCGACGCGGCGGCGGTGGCGCACGGCGACGGCGGCGCGACGGCGACGGCGCGACGGCGACGACCGGCGGGCGGCGACGGCGCGACAGCGATGACGGCCGAGGCGGCGACGCACGGCGATGGTGGAAGGACAGCGGCGACGGCGACTGACGAGCGGCGACGGCGTGGCACGCGCGGGCGCAAGCGACGGCGGCCAGACGTCGGCGACGCGGAGGCGACGACGACCACGGCGACCGGCGGAAGGGGCGAGCTTTGGTCTCGTCCGGCGACGGCGCGTGACTCGGCGGCGGTCGGCCGGAGAGGGGGGAGAAAGAGGGGAGGAGGGTGCAGGGGCTCACCGGCGGCGGCGAGGGCGCGGGCGGGTCGGCGAGACCGAGGCGGAGGTGACGACGCGGGCGGGTGCGGGAGACCGGCGGTGGCGGCGGAGATCGATCGGCGGCGGCGAGGCGACCGGGCGCGTCGGCGACGGCGCGACGGAGGAATGCGCGGCGCGGGGACGCTCACCGGCGACGACGAGGACGGCGACCGGTCGGCGACAGCGACGCGGAGGTGATGACGCAACAAAGCGGCGTCGACCGGCGTCCGACGGCGAAGTTGCGCGGCGGCGGCGAGAGGCAGCAGCGCGGCGGTGACTCGGGCGGATAGCGGAACGTGAGCGACGGCACGCGGCGGCTCGGGATTTAAAGGGTGGCGGCACCAGCTAGGGCGGGCGGAGGTCGGAGACCGAGTCGGCGACGGCGCGGTCTCGGCGGCGGCGGTTGCGGCGACGGCGCGGAGTCCGGCTCGGACGCGGCGCGGCGCGGGCGCGGCGGGCGAAGCACCACCTGTCAGTGGCGCGAGAGAGAGGAGGGAGGCGGCGCGGACTCGCGGCGCGGGCGTCGCGGCGAACTGGGCCGTAGCCGCGGCCCAGGCGGGGGCGCGCTGGCGGGCGGAGGGAGGCCGGCTCGGCTAGGCCGGCCGAGGAGGAGTGGGCCGGCTCGGCTGGGCCGGCCCGGGAAGGAAAAGAAAAAAGAAAAAGAAAAGGAAAAAGAGAGAGGGAGGAAAATTGGACTTCGGCCCAATTTGAGAAGGAAGGGAAAAAGAAAGGAAAAAGGAGGGAAAAAGGAAAACCCCACTTTTGCCGAGTTTTAAATTAATTTGTTTGGCCAAATTTTATACTTCTGCAATTTAAATTTAAATCATGTTAGTCGATTTGCGAGCCTCGATTTAGTTGAATTAATTCCTTTTAGAGGGATTTTTCCTGAGTTAATTAAGCCAATTGTTATTTACGGATTCCTTTTTACGATTTAGGCTTAGGACGAAACTCCGGGTGTGACACGCATGGGAGTGCATCTCTGGGAAACCCCTTTCAGGGGAATTCCTAAGCATATTGGACATTGGGATTCAGCTGATGCGCAATCAGCAGTCCCAGTGAACACTCTGACCGGGGCAGTCGACGACTTAGATGGAAAACTAGTTCAAGGGTTTATGTCGGCCGATAAATTAGAAGAAATAGACATAGGACCTGGAGAGAGGCCAAGGCCGACATACATGTCACGCCCAGAAATTTACACCAAATTTCTAAACAATAGCATGCATTAAATCTCGGTCCAGGATTCAGCCCGAGTACACACTATGACAAATTAATACACAGTTCCACGACTTAAAAACAAATAAAAACAATTATCTATCGAAATGCAGCGGAAAAGGAAAACAAGACTAGACCATCTAATCTTCAGCTTCAGCTGGCGATGACGGCTCCACACCACAGGCATTCTCGACGGCGGACTGAATCTCACTTTAACCTTGGGAACAACCTTCTTCTGACTTCTGACTGAAACTCTCGCACTTGCTCTGGTGGGGGAAACATTAAGCAAGGCTGAGTACAAACCACCGTACTCAACAAGTAACACCCAAGAGAGGAAGAATAATGAATGCAATAGGGTAACAAGGATAGGCTAAGGTTAAATTGCACAAAGCTGCGGTAATTTAGCAAAACAGTAGATAAAATAAACTGAAATAAAAGTAAAGTAACATTTAAAATAAACATCCACTGTTCAACGTTACACCACGTTGCAACAGGCCCAAACCACTGTCGAACGTTACACCACGTAGCGACAGGGTCAACCCTCTGCCCAACGTTAAACCACGTTGCGATAGACCCAAACCACTGCCAACGTTACACCACATTGCGCAGGGTCAAACCAATTCCGAGATTAGTAAAGTTATTAATGGGGTTCAACTAATCCCAGTGAGTCTGTCAGTTCGCCCAACAACCGCGGGCACGGCTATTCGGATAGTTTTACTCGGCAGAGGTGTACAACTTTACCCACAAGACATGGCTGCCAAGCATGTTACCATGCCCCAACGTATCACCACGATACCTCAGTACGGAAACAATGATAAGACCTTTCACCTAACCCTCCCTAGACAATCGCACCGCACTTCAGGTTTCACCCCCTCCTTTACACCAAGTCGGGCAGTCCCCTCTTGTGCCTTGGTAGATCCGGAAGCAGCAGAGGCTTTCGTTACACCACGATTGTCCGTCCATACTCCATCACGCCTACCCTTGCCTCGGTACGTCGAATAGGAACAAGCTAGATTACGAGTCTCACCGTTGTCCATTCTGGCTTGTGGTTAGTACGTGTAAGATCTTCTGGGTTTCCTGAGAACCGGTCCTTAATTGCCATGGGCACGACTCTCAAAACCATGCACCCACAGCCCACCATAAGAAATATTTTAGTTGTATTAATCCACATCGGGAGATTAATAATGATTACAACCAATAAAGGTCTATTAGAGTGTAACAGTAATTAAATAATAATTGGTGAGCTAGTTGAACTAAGCATGGCTAAGCATTGACTAACCCTAAATCTAGTCAAATTAACTCTGGGATGTCAATAATAAATGGGGATCAACGGGTATAAAGGTAAATGCCCAATAGATAAATAAAGCAAATAGATTTGAATACAATGCATGTTTGAATGTAAAAGCGGGGGATTTTATAATCATAGGTTCAATATGATCAAAGAAGGGTGCCACTTGCCTTGCTTAGACCAACGAGGAACTTCAGCGATGACTTCGAGAACGAACGGCGCTACGACGGGGTCAAAACCTATGACAAACAAGGCAAAACAAGAAAAACAGGCTATAAAACTACTGAAACAGAGAAAGAAACTATTTTTAATGGATTCTTGGCAATTTTCTGGATTTAATGAAACTTGAATGGACCTAAACGGAGACTAGATGAATTACTTATGAATTTTAGAAGTTTTCTGGGTTTTTTTAGCTAAACAGAAAAGTCCTAAATCAATTATTGCGCAATTAATGGGGCTGCTGATGTCAGCGAGGAGAGAGGAGGCTGACGGCTGACAGGTGGGGGCCACCTGTCGGTGGGAGAGAGGGGATGTGGGCGGCTAACACGCGGGCCCGACCGAGAGGGAGGGGCTGACGGGTGGGACCCGCTGGCCAGTGAGAGGGAAACAGAGAGGGGAGGAGGAGCGGCTGGCGACGAGCGGCGCAAAGGCGCGCGGCGACGGCGCGGCGGAGACGGCGAGGGCCGAGGAGAAGGTGAAGGTGGCGACGGTGATGACCGGCGGCGCGAGGGCGTCGACGTCGGCGACATCGACCGGCGACCGGAGGGCGACGACGGCGTCGGCGACCACCGGCGCGAGGCGACGGGCGGCGACGCACGGCGAGGCAGGGGTCCCGGCGAGCGGAGGGGCGACGGTGACGTCGGGGGCACGCACACGCATGGCGGCGGTGACGACCTCAGTGACAGCGTGCGGAGGGAAAAAGAGAGTAGAAGGGGGACGGTGACGGCTTTGGCCGGAGCGGAGGAGGGAGAGGGCGGCTGAGCGGCGCGACGGCAACCAGTGATGGCGACGGGGTCCGGTGACCAGTGGTTTCGAATGTGGTGGTGGGCGGAGGGGCGACGGCGGTGACGACCGGCGGGGAGTGGGCGACGGCCCCAAGCAGCGCGGCAACGACGTGCGACGCGGCGGCGAGGGTCGGGGAGAAAGAGGAGAGGGGAGACCGGGGCGGCGCCGAGCATAGCCGGGGAGAGGAGGAGGAGCGGCGCGTGACGACGGCTTGGCGACGTGGCTCGTGCGCGGGGAGGCAGAGGAGGATGGAGGGGGAAACTGTGGCGACAACGGCCGGGAACTAGCGGCGGCGTCGGCGCAACGACGGCTTTGCGTCACGCGGCGTGGAGGAGGTGGTTGTGCGGCACGGACGGGAAAAGCGGCATGGCTGTTGGGCCGGCGCAAGCCGAGCGGCGGGATCGGTGGTGACCGTTGCGAGCGACGGCACGACCGGGGGAAAGCAGAGCGATGGTTGCGTGCGGGAGGAGGTGGCGCGGTTAGGCGGCAGGCGGCCGGGCGAACGGTGGTCGGCGACGTCGGCGCGACGGCAGCGGACGGCGGCGACGAGTGGCAGGATCGGGTGGCGGCGGAGGACGTCGGCCGACGGCGAGCGGCGGGGCGCACTCGCGGTGGCACGAAGAAACAGAGGAAGGGAGGAGAGCGTGGCCGGCGGCGAACGACTCGGGCGACGCGGCGGCGGCGTGACCCGACGGTGGCGACAACGGCGGACGCGGCGGCGACGACGTGACAAGCGGCAATGGCGCAGGACGGAGGCCGGTGGCCGGCAGCAGATGCGTCGCAGCGGCACGACGGGGACGCCGGGCAGCTCGGGGAGGCAACGACGGCGCGACGAGCGCGGCGGTGCGGCGAATGGTGGGAACGAGCGGCGCCAGCGAAGAGCGGCGACGGCGAGGCGGGGACGACGGCAAGCGGAGGGGCGACGGCAACGCCCAAGGCACGCACGCGCACGGCGGCGGCGGCGGCGGCCTCGGCGGCATCCTGCGGAGAGGAAAATGAGGGGAGGAGGGGAGCGGAGAGGCTCACCGGCGATGGGAACGACGGCGACAGGTCGGTGAGGAGGCGGGACAGGTGGCGACGTCCGACGGCGCGACGGCGACGACCGGGCGATGGGATCGGGGTGGCGGTGGCGAGGTCGGGAGCGGCGGCGACCGAGTGGCGAGAGGATGCGCGGGCGCTAGAGATGCCCGCCGGCGACGACCGGTGCGGTAGCAAGTCGGCGACGGCGAGGCGGAGGTGATGACGCGGCTGGACGGCGACGACGGGCGGCAGAGGGCGCAATCGCACGTCGGCGGCGAACGGCGGGGCACAGCGGCGGCTTGGTGGCGGAGGGGAAAACAGCGGCGACGCGGCGGCAGGGAGGGGATTTATAGTGTGGCGGCGCCGGCTAGGGCGGGACGGAGGTTGGAGACCGAGTCGGCGACGTGGCGAACTCGGCGGCGGCGGTTGCGGTGGCGGAGCGGCGGGCGGAGGAGTCGGGGCGGCGGCGGACTCAGCGGGCGCGGCGTGGCGCAGGCGCGGGCTGGCGCGGAGGCGGGGTTTCGGTTGCTGACAGGCGGGGCCCGCCTGTCAGTGGCGCAAGGGAGGCGAGGCGGACTTCGCGGCGGTGCGGGCGCGGACGCGCGAGCGGGCGAGCTGGACCGAGGCGGCCCGGCCGGGAGGAGGCACGCGCGTGCGTGGGGACGGAGCAGAAGGCCGGCTCGGCTGGGCCGGCCGGGCGGGGAGAGGTGGGTCGGGTCGGCTGGGCCGGCCCGGGAAGGAGGAGAGGAAAAAGAAAAAGGAAAAAGGAAAGGGAGGGAGGAAAATTGGACTTCGGCCCAATTTGAGAAGGAAGGGAAAAAGAGAGGAAAAAGGAGGGAAAAAAAAGGAAAACCCCATTTTTGCTGAGTTTTAAATTAATTTGTTTGATCAAATTTTATACTTCTGCAGTTTGAGTTTAAATCCTGTTAATTGATTTGGAACCTCGATTTAATTAAATTAGGTTCTTTTAGAGGGATTTTTCCTGAGTTAATTAAACCAATTGTTATTTACGAATTTCTTTTTACGATTTAGGCTTGGGATAAAACTCCGGGCGTGACAATACATAAGTACAAACTTGCCCCTGGAGCTTCGGGAAGAATTAATAAAATTGTTGAAAGAGTATGTCGACTGTTTTGCATGGGAGTACCATGAGATGCCAACACTAAGCCGATCGATTGTTGAACATCGGTTGGCGATTAAGCCACGCTATCGTCCCTTCAAGCAACCGCCACAAAGATTTACGAACCGATCAATGCAGAAATCACTAGGCTGTATGGTGCCATGTTCATCCGGCCTTGTCGGTATGCAGAGTGGGTCTCTAACATTGTCCCGGTGCTCAGGAAGAACAACACGCTTCGGGTATGCGTGGATTTCAGAGATCTGAACAAGGTAACCCCGAAGGACGAATACCCGATGCTAGTGGCCAATCAGTTAGTAGATGCATCCTCAAGACACATGATGAGAAGCTTCATGGATGGCAACGCCGGCTACAACCAGATATTCATGCTAGAGGAAGACATCCATAAGACAGCTTTCAGATGTCCGGCGGCAATTGGCTTGTTCGAATGGGTCGTAATGACATTTGGACTCAAAAGTGCCAGGGGCACCTATCAGAGGGCCATGAATTACATCTTTCATGACCTAATCGGCTCTTTGGAAGAGATCTACATAGACGATGTGGTGGTCAAGTCCGGTACAGTGGAGGAACACTTAGGCAACCTTCAGCGCGTGCTGGAAAGAACGAGGCAATACGGATTGATGATGAATCCGACTAAATGTGCCTTCGCCATATTAACTGGAGAGTTCTTGGGGTTCATGCTGCATGAGAAAGGAATCGAGATAACTCAAGGATGTCTCCAAGGGATAAATGACACTCAACCTCCAGAAGACAAGACGAAATTACAATCCTTGATCGGCAAAATTTTTCATCTGGAGGTTTATATCAAACTTGTTCGGGAGAATCGAGCCCTTCTCTCCTTTGCTGAAATTAAAAGCCGATCAAGAATTCTCATGGGGGGAGAATCACCAGAGAGCCTTTGTCAGGATAAAGGAATACTTAAAAAGACACCCAGTCATCATGCCACCCAAAAAAGGGGTACCCTTCATACTTTATTTATTAGCCGACGAGAAGACAATCGGCTCGGTCCTGATACAAGAAGTAGAAGGCAAGGAACCAGTGGTACACATCTAAGCAGAAAGCTACTAGACACCGTAACCAGATACCCGGAGGTCGAAAGGTTATGCCTGTGCTTATACTTTTCCTGCACTAAATTAAGGCATTTCCTACTGGCGGCCGAGTGCACGGTGGTATGGAAAGCTGATGTAATCAAGTACATGCTATCGCCCCCAGTTCTGAAATGAAGGATGGGTAAATGGATTCTGGTGCTAACAGAGTATGACTTGAAATACGACTCGGCCAAAGCAGTAAAAGGGCAAGTGTTGGCCGACTTCATAGTAGAACAACACAGGGAGGTTGATTATGTTGAGATCATGCCGTGGACCGTATGCAATGGATTCTTTGATGGATCTGTATTTAGGCACAGCTGGGCATCCGCCTGATGATAATCCCCCCTTGAGCGGCATGCTTTGAGTTTGCGTACATGATCAAGCCGTATCGGACCAACAACCAGGCCGAGTACGAAGCATTGAACAAAGGGTTGGAACTACTGAAGGAGATAGGGGCAGAAGTGATTGAAGTCATGGGGGACACCCAGTTGGTAGTCGGACAGTTGTCCGGGGAGTAAGAATGTGGGGATGATATCCTCAGAACTTACTACGATGCAACCAAGGAGTTGGTACACGACTTCAAACAGATTACACTAACCCACATCCCCAGGCAACAGAACACCGAAGCAAACTCCCTCGCCCAAGGAGCATCGGGTTACCCGTCGATGAACTCAGAGACCAAAGTAGAGATTGAACGACTGGAGCAAGTGGAAGAAGCGAGCGCTGGCGTAACTTGTGTGGAAGCCGATGATTGGCGACAGGAGATCATCGATTATCTAAAAGACCTATCGTCATCAGCTAGCAGGAAGGTTAAGTACAAAGCGCTCAAATATGTGCTACTAGAGGACTTGTTGTACTACAGGACGATATATGGTGTGCTGTTGAGATGCCTAGACAAAGAAGAGGCTAAAGTGGTAATGTGCGAAGTGCACGATGGGATATGCGGCACACATCAATCGGCCTACAAAATGATGTGTTTGCTACAGAGAGTGGGATAGTATTGGCCGACCATGCTAGAAGACTGCTTCACATACAACAAAAGTTGTCAAGACTGCCAAAAGTTTGGAAACATGCAGAGATCGCCAGCATTGGCTACGAATCCAATCATTAAACCTTGGCCACTCAAGGGTTGGGGCATAGACATGATCAGACAAATAAACCCTCCGTCGAGTAAAGGACATAAATTCATACTGGCTGGGATAGATTATTTCACTAAATGGGTCGAAGTCATACCGCTAAAAAGGGTGACTTCAGCTGACGTGATTAACTTCATAGAGAAACATATCATATACAAGTTCAGGATCCCGTAGACAATAACCACCGATCAAGGATCGGTATTCATCTCGGAAGAATTCTAACAGTTCGTTGCCGGTATGGGAATTAGGCTCCTTAATTCATCTCCATATTATGCTCAGGCTAATGGACAGGCAGAAGCATCAAACCAAAGTTTGATCAAACTAATAAAGAGAAAGATAGTTGAGCAACCTAGGAGATGGCACACCACGCTAGCCGATTCGCTCTGGGCTTGTGGGATGGCATGTCACAGGTCTATCCAGGTCCCACCTTATCAACTGGTATATGGGCATGAGGCAGTACTCCCATGGGACAACATTTGCTCCAGGTGGTTGACCTTACATGATCAACTGACAGCCGATGAATACTACAGCCTTATTATGGATGACTCAAAAGTTGTGGCCCAATCCTGGTTGAGGGCACTAGAGAAGATAAAAGAAAACAACGCTTTAGTGTCAAGGCACTACAACAAGAAAGTCAAGTCAAAGACATTTGAGGAAGGTGAATTGGTGTGGAACCTGGTCTTACCGATCGGGTCCAGAGATTAGGGTTTCGGCAAGTGGTCGCCTATGGGAAGGGCCCTTTCGGATTCACAAGTGTGCGCCTGGAAATGCATACAAGTTAGAGGGACTGGATGAGGAAGTGTCCGGAAGAGCGTTGAACGGAAAGTACCTAAATAAGTATTATCCAAGCATGTGAATTAATTCGTGATCGGCTAAACCGATTAACACAAAAGCTGATATAGTCAAGTATCGCCTCAAGATGGCTGATGTCAATACATCACCCTTAGACCAAACTTTCATCACGAATCGAGATGGAGAGATGATAGTTGCGGTAGAAAAGCGGAGGTCATATCATAAAGCCAAAGGTTACCAAGAGCCGACAAAAATTTCAAGCATAATAGAAACAAAGTCAGGTAATTACAAGCCTATATGTTTCTTAAGGGCTGCTATCGCATGCAGGCCAACACCATCGGTTGTTCACCCTATAACCGCGAGCATGGCTATTCGAATAGTTCTACTCTGTAGAGGTGTACAACTTTACCCACAAGACATGGCTCCCAAGCATGTTACCATGCCCCAACATATCACCACGATACCTCAGTATGGAAACCATGATAAGACCTTTCACCTAACCCTCCCTAGACAATCGCACCACACATCAGGTTCCGCCCCCTCCTTTACACCAAGTCGGGCAGCCCCCTCTTGTGCCTAGGTGAATCCTGAAGCAGCAGAGGTCATCGTTACACAACGATGTCCCGTCCATACTTCATCACGCCCACGCTTGCCTTGGTACGTCGAATAGGGATAAGCTAGACTACGAGTCTCACCGTTGCCCATTCTGGCTTTTGGTTAGTACGTGTAAGACTTCCAGGGTTTCCTGAGAACTGGTCCTTAATTGCCATGGACACGGCTCTCAAAACCATGCACTCACAGCCCACCATAAGCAATATTTCAATTGTATGTCATCTATATCGGGAAATTAAACATGATCGCAACCATTAAAGGTCTATCAAAGTTTAACAGTAATTAAATAATAATTGGTGAGCTAGTTGAACTAAGCATGGCTAAGCATTTTCTAAGCCTATTTCTAGTCAAATTAACCTAGGATAACAATAATAATGAGTGGGGATCAACGGATATAAAGGTAGTTGCCCAATAGATAAATATAATAAATAGATTTACATAAAACAATGCATGTTTGAATGTAAAGCGGGGATTTTATAATCTTGGGATCAATATTTTCAAGGATAGGGTGCCACTTGCCTTGCTTGGACCCACGAGGAACTTCGGTGATGACTTCGAGAACGATCGGCGCTTCGACGGGGTCAAAACCTACGACAAACAAGGCTAAACAAGCAAAAACAGGCTATAAAACTACTGAAACAGAGAAAGAAATTATTTTTAATGGATTCTTGGCAATTTTACTGGATTTAATGAAACTTGAATGGACTAAAACGGAGACAAGATGAATTAGTTATGAATTTTAGAAGATTAACTGTGTTTTTAAACGAAACAGAAAACCTCAATTGATTTTTTGCGCAATTAATTCGAGACGATGACATCAGCACAAGAGAGAGAGGAGGCTGACATCCAGGGCCCACAGGGCAGTGACTCAAGGAGAGGGGAAAGAGTATGGCACGTGGCGTCCACTACTCGGGTGAGAAGAGAGGATGGGAGGCTGACAGCCTGGCCCCACGGGTCAGTGAGAGAAAGGGGGAGAGAGGGGATGTCACGGCCAGAAATTTACACCAAATTTCTGAACAATAGCATGTATTAAATCTCGGTCCAGGCATCAGCCCGAGTACGCACTATGACAAATTAATACACGGTTCCACGTCTTAAAAACAAATAAAAACAAGTATCTATCGAAATGCAGCGGAAAGAGGAAAACAAAACTAGACCATCTAATCTTCAGCTTCAGCTGGCGAAGACGGCTCCACACCACAGGCACTCTCGACGGCGGACTGAACCTTACCTCAACCTTCGGAACAACCTTCTTCTGACACAGGCTCTAGCACTTGCTCTGGTGGGGGAAAATTAAGCAAGGCTGAGTACAAACCACCGTACTCAACAAGTAACACCCAAGAGAGGAAAGAATAATGAATGCAATAGGGTACAAGGATAGGCTAAGGTTAAATTGCACAAAGCTGCAGTAATTTAGCAAAACAGTAGATAAAATAAACTGAAATAAAAGTAAAGCAACATTTAAAATAAACATCCACTGTCCAACGTTACACCACGTTGCAACAGGCCCAAACCGCTGTCGAACGTTACACCACGTAGCGACAGGGTCAACCCTCTGCCCAACGTTAAACCACGTTGCGACAGACCCAAACCACTGCCAATGTTACACCACATTGCGCAGGGTCAAACCAGTTCCAAGATTAGCAAAATCATAAAAGGGGTTCAACTTATCCCAATGAGTCTGTCAGTTCGCCCAATAACCACGGGCACGGCTATTCGAATAGTTTTACTCTGCAGAGGTGTACAACTTTACCCACAAGACATGGCTGCCAAGCATGTTACCATGCCCCAACGTATCACCACGATACCGCAGTACGGAAACCATGATAAGACCTTTTACCTAACCCTCCCTAGATAATCGCACCACACTTCAGGTTTCACCCCCTCCTTTACACCAAGTCGGGCAGTCCCCTCTTGTGTCTTGGTAGATCCGGAAGCAGCAAAGGCTTTCGTTACACCACGATTGCCTGTCCATACTCCATCACGCTTACCCTTGCCTCGGTACGTCGAATAGGGACAAGTTAGATTACGAGTCTCACCGTTGCCCATTCTGGCTTGTGGTTAGTATGTGTAAGACTTTCAGGGTTTCCTGAGAACCGGTCCTTAATTGCCATGGGCACGACTCTCAAAACCATGCACCCACAGCCCACCATAAGCAATATTTAGTTATATTAATCCACAACGGGAAATTAATAATGACTACAGCCAATAAAGGTCTATCAAAGTGTAACAATAATTAAATAATAATTGCTGAGCTAGTTGAACTAAGCATGGCTAAGCATTGCCTAACCCTAAGTCTAGTCAAATTAACCCTGGGATGACAATAATAATGAATGGGAATCAACGGATATATTGGTAAATGCCCAATAGATAAATAAAGTAAACACATTTGAATACAATGCATGTTTGAATGTAAAGCGAGGAATTTTATAAACATAGGTTCAATATGATCAAAGAAGGGTGCCACTTGCCTTGCTTAGACCCACGAGGAACTTCGGCGACGACTTCGAGAACGAACGGCGCTGCGACGGGGGAAAAACCTACGACAAACAAGGCAAAACAAGAAAAACAGGCTAAAAAACTACTGAAACAGAGAAAGAAACTATTTTTAATGGATTCTTGGCATTTTTCTGGATTTAATGAGACTTGAATGGACTTAAACGGAGACTAGACGAATTACTTATGAATTTTAGAAGTTTTCTGGGTTTTTTAGCTAAACAGAAAAGTCCTAAATCAATTATTGCGCAATTAATGGGGCTGCTGACGTTAGCGAGGAGAGAGGAGGCGATGACGGGTGGGGACCACCTGTCGGTGATAGAGAGGGGAGAGGAGAGGCTGACACGTGTCACGCCCAGAAATTCCTCACAAGAATTTCTGAACTTAATTGTGTATTAAATCCCTATCCAGGACCAGCCAGGGTACACAAAAAGACAATGTTGATTACATAACCATCGTTCTTAGAAACAACTGAAAATTACACTTATTCTAGCGGAAATGCAGCGGAAAGAAAAACAAAGGGGGTAGACTAGCTCCAGCGGGTACGGCTCCAGTCCACAGGCAACACTTCGACGGCGGAACAGCTCACTCCTGAGAGGCACCTCCATCGGACTCAACTTCTAGCTCTGGGGTGGGAAAGTTAAGCAAGGCTGAGTACAAACCACCGTACTCAACAAGTAACACGGACAAGGGGGAAAAATAAATGGTGCATAAGGATTAACAAGCAGTTGTAAAATACCACAACACTATCCAACGTTACACCATGTTGCAACAGGCCCAACCACTACTCAACGTTTACCCGAAAATAACATAAAGTAAATACTTTAATTAAAACAATGCATATTTGAAATAATAAAGCAGGGAATTTGCAATAATGGGTTCAATATGATCAAGGATGAGTGTCACTTGCCTTGCTCGGGCCCTTGGGGAACTTCGGCGACGATCTCGAAGTAAACCGGCTCTTCGGTGGGGTCCGAATCTAAGCGACAAAGCACAAAAATAAATAAAACAGGCACAAACTCTACTGAAACAGCAAAAGAAACTATTTTTAAAGGATTCTTGATAATTTTATGAATTTAGTGAAATTTGAATGGACCTAAACGGAGACTAGATGAATTACTTATGAATTTTAGAAGATTTCTGGGTTTTTTAAGCTAAACAGAAAAGTCCTAAATCAATTATTGCGCAATTAATGGGGCTGCTGACGTCAGCGAGGAGAGAGGAAGCTGACGGCTAACAGGTGGGGACCACCTGTCGGTGAGAGAGAGGGGGAGGGAGAGACTGACACGCGGGCCCGGGGAGGAGAGAGAGGAAGGGAGGTGCGGGGAACGGCTGACGGGTGGGACCCACTCGTCAGCGAGAGGGAATAGAGAGGAGGGGAGCAGAGCGCGGCTCGGGCGGACGGCGGCGGCCGGCGGGAGCTGCGGGTGACGCCGCGGCGGCGGCGCACGGCGACGGTGACGGCGACGCGATGGCGACGACGCGACGGCGACGACCGGCATCCGGCGACGGCGCGACGGCGACGACGGCCGAGGCGGCGATGCACGGGCGCAACCCGGCAGAGCAGCGGCGACGGCTGGCACGGCGGCGACTGGCGAGCGGCGAGCGTGGGCACGCGCGAGCGCAGGCGACGGCGGCTAGACGTCGGCGACGCGAAGGCGACGACGACCGTAGCGGCCGGCGGCGAGGGCGAGCTTCGCACCCGTCCGGCAACGGCGTGCGACTCGGCGGCGGTCGGCCGGGAAGGGGGAGAGAGAGGGGAGGAGGATGGGGATGCTCACCGGCAGCGGCGAGAGCGCGGACGGGTCGACGAGATCGAGGCGAAGGTGGCGACGTGGGTTGGAGCTGGAGATCGGCAGCGGCGGCGGAGATTGACGGGCGGCGGCGAGGGGGCCGAATGCGGCGGCGAGGTCGGAGGACCTGCGACGCGTCCACCGGCGACGACGAGAGCCCGGGAAAGGTTGGTGACACCGAGGCGGAGGCGATGACGTCGCTAGGCGGCGACGACCGGCAACTGGCGGCGAGAGTGCGCGGCGGCGGCGAACGGCGACAGCGCGGCGGCGACACGAGCGACGATGGAAAGTGAGCGACGGCGTGCGGCGGCTCAGGATTTATAGGGTGGTGGCACCGGCTAGGGCGGGCAAAGGTTGGACACCGAGTCAGGGACGACGCGGTCTCGGCGGCGGCGGTTGCGGCGGCGGCGCGGAGTCGGACTCAGCGCGGGGACGGCGCGGCGCGGGTTGGCGCGAAACGGTCACTGACAGGTGGGCCCCACCTGTCAGTGGCGCGAGAGAGGAGGGAGGTGCCGCAGAAGCACGGCGCGGGCACGGGCGCGGGAGCTGGGCCGAACGGCGGCCCAGGCGGGGGCGCGCGCGGGTGGAGGGAAGCGGCCGGCGCAGCTGGGCCGGCCAAGCGGAAGATGGGCCGGCTCGGCTGGGCCGGCCCGGGAAGGAAGAAAAAGGAAAAGAAAAGAGAAAACAAAAAGAAAAAGGAGGGAGGAAAATTGGACTTCGGCCCAATTTGAGAAGGAAGGGAAAAAAGAAAGGAAAAAGGAGGGAAAAAGGAAAACCCCACTTTTGCCGAGTTTTAAATTAAATTTGTTTGGTCGAATTTTATACTTCTGCAATTTGAATTTAAATCCAGTTAATCGATTTGCGAGCCTCGATTTAATTGAATTAGGTTCTTTTAGAGGGATTCTTCCTGAGTTAATTAAGCCAATTGTTATTTATGGATTTCCTTTTTACGGTTTAGGCTTAGGACAAAACTCCGGGCGTGACAACACGTGGGCCCGGGGAGGAGAGAGAGGAAGGGAGGGGGAAGTGGCGACTGACGAGTGGGTCCCGCTCATCAGCGAGGCTGGAACAGAGAGGAGGGCAGCGGAGGACGCGGCCAGCGGCGGGAGCTGCGGGCGGCGCGGCGGCGGCGGTGCACGGCAATGGCGCATGGTACGGCGATGACGGTGCGACGGCGGCGACGGCGACCGGCGACGGCGGACAACCGAGACGGCGGCGCACGCGGCGCAACCGAGCAAGGCGACGACAGCGGTCTGGTGTGGCGACGGCGAGCGAGCGGCGGGCGTGGGCACGCACGAGCGCAGGTGACGGCGGCTAGACGACGGCGCGACAGGAGGGCGACGGTGCTCCGGCCTCGGCAAGGTCACGGCGAGCGGAGGGGTGACGGTGACGTCTGGGGCACGCACACGCGTGGCGGCGGCGACGACCTCAGCGACAGCGTGCGAAGGGAAAAAGAGAGGGGAAGAGGGACGATGACGGCTTCGGCCGGAGCGGAGGAGGGAGAGGGCGGCTGAGCGGCGGCGGTCAGCAACCAGCGATGGCGACTGGGTCCGGTGACCAGTGGTGGCGGATGCCCAGCGATGGCCGGTGACTGGCGGCGGCGGAGGTGAGCGGAGCGGCCAAGCAGCAGCGACAGGGGAGAGGAGTGGCGGCCTTGACAGCGGCGCGGGGCAGCGGCGGCCGGCGACGGCTTGACAGCAGAACGGTGGTTGGTGGTCGGCGGAGGCGAAGGTGGTGGTGGGTGGAGCGGCGACGGCGGCGACGTCCGGCAGGGAGTTGGCGAACGACGGCCCCAGGCAGCGCGGCGACGACGTGCGATGCGGCGGCGAGGGTCGGGGAGAAAGAGGAGAGGGGAGACCGGCGCGGCGCCGAGCATAGCCGGGGAGAGGAGGAGGAGCGGCACGTGACGACAGCTTGGCGGCGTGGCGCGTGCGCAGGGAGGCAGAGGAGGATGGAGGGGGAAACTGCGGCGACGACGGCCGGGAACTGGCGGCGGCGTCGGTGCAACGACGGCTTTGTGTCGCGCGGCGCGGAGGAGGTGGTTGTGCGGCACGGACGGGAAAAGCGGCATGGCTGTTGGGCCGGCGCGAGCGGAGCGGCGGGATCGGCGGCGACCGTTGCGAGCGACGGCGCGACCGGGGGAAAGCGGAGCGATGGTTGCGTGCGGGAGGAGGTGGCGCGGTTAGGCGGCAGGCAGCCAGGCGAACGGTGGTCGGCGACGTCGGCACGACGGCAGCGGACGGCGGCGACGACCGACGGCGCGGCGAGGGCGGTGCTAAGGATCGGCGGTTAGGCGGGAAGAGAGGGGGCGGACGGCCGATGGCGGCAATGGCGCCCGACGGCGACGGTGAACGGCGCACGCTCGGGGGGGAGAGGCGGTGCGGCTCGACGAGTGCGGCCGGCCTGGCGAGCTGCTGGTGGCGGCGGTGCGGTGGCACGGCGCAGCGCGGCTAGCGGCGGCTCATGCCCGGCCAGGGCGACGGCGAGGCCGACGCGTAGCGCGGCTGCGGCACAGAGCGAGGCGGGCAAAGGCACTGACGCGGCGGCGTGCAGCTTGGTCACGGTGGAGGAGGACGACAGGCACGGGCGACCGAGAAGGAGCGGAGAGGTGGCCGGGAGGCGGCGGAGGACGTCGGCCGACGGCGAGCGGCGGGCGGCGCAACGACACGAAGAAAAAGAGGAAGGGAGGAGAGAGGGCTCACCGGGGTGGCGCGGCGACGATGGCCGATGCGACGAGAACGATCGGCGCCGGGCAACGGTGGCGCGGCGGCGCGGCGGAGCGGCGGCACGAGCGGGAGCGGCCAGAGGAGCTAGACGGGAGCACGAGGGAGGAGTGAGGTGGCGTCGGCCAAGCAGCGACGCAGCTTGGCGGCCGAGCAGCGGACGCGAACGGAGCGGCGGCGCACGACGACGGCGTAACCAGAGCAGTGGCGCACGGCGGCGAACGGCACGGCAACGACGGCGTGACGGCGACGACGTCAGGCGGCGACCCAGCGGGGGCAGCACGTGGCTCCTGGCGCTTACCGATGGCACGGGGAGGTCGGCAGCGGCGGCGAAGAGGGAAGACAGAGGGAGAGAGGAGTGGAGCGCTCACCAGCGGCGACGGAGACGGCGGCGCGTCGGCGAGGGCGAGGCGGAGGTGGGGACGCGGACGAGCGGCGGCTTGCGACGTTCGGTGGCAAGGTCGGCCAACGGTGGCGACCACCGGTGGCAACGAAGGCCGGCGGAAGGTCGGCGAAGACGAGGCGGCGGTGGTGACGCGGGTGAGCGGCGACATCCGACGGCCGACGAGGGGATCGGCGGCTGACGGCGACGGAGGGAAGCTTCGGGCGGAGGGGGAAAGTGGCGGCGGGGCAGAGGCACGGGGATTTTATAGGGTGGCGGTGCCGGCTAGGGCGGAGCGGCCGGTGGAGATCGAGTCGACGACGCGGCGAACTCGGCGGTGGCGGTTGCGGTGGCGGCACGGCGGGTGGAGGAGTCGGGGCGACAGCGGACTCGGCTGGCGCGGCGTGGCGCGGGCGAAGCTTGGTCGCTGACAGGGGGGACCCGGCTGTCAGTGGCGCAAGGAAGGAGGGAGCGAGGCGGACTTCGCCGCGGCGCGGGCGCGGGAGCAGGCGAGCTGGGCTGGCGGCTCCGGGCAGCTGGGCCGAGCGGTGACCCGGGAGGGAGGCGACGCACGCGGGAGAGGCCAGCTCGGCTGGGCTGTCACGCCCAGAAATTTACACCAAATTTCTGAACAATAGCATGTATTAAATCTCGGTCCAGGCATCAGCCCGAGTACACACTATGACAAATTAATACACGGTTCCACGTCTTAAAAACAAATAAAAACAAGTATCTATCGAAATGCAGCGGAAAGAGGAAAACAAAACTAGACCATCTAATCTTCAGCTTCAGCTGGCGAAGACGGCTCCACAACACAGGCACTCTCGACGGCGGACTGAACCTTACCTCAACCTTCGGAACAACCTTCTTCTGACACAGGCTCTGGCACTTGCTCTGGTGGGGGAAAAAGTAAGCAAGGCTGAGTACAAACCACCGTACTCAACAAGTAACACCCAAGAGAGGGAGAATAATGAATGCAATAGGGTAACAAGGATAGGCTAAGGTTAAATTGCACAAAAGCTGCAGTAATTTAGCAAAACAGTAAATAAAATAGACTGAAATAAAAGTGAAGTAAACATTTAAAATAATCATCCACTGTCCAACGTTACACCACGTTGCAACAGGCCCAGACCGCTGTCGAACGTTACACCACGTAGCGACAGGGTCAACCCTCTGTCCAACGTTAAACCACGTTGCGACAGACCCAAACCACTGCCAACGTTACACCACATCGCGCAGGGTCAAACCAATTCCAAGATTAATAAAATTATTAAAGAGGTTCAACTAATCCCAGTGAGTCTGTCGGTTCGCCCCATAACCGCGGGCACGGCTATTCGAATAGTTTTACTCTGCAGAGGTGTACAACTTTACCCACAAGACATGGCTGCCAAGCATGTTACCATGCCCCAACGTATCACCACGATACCTCAGTACGGAAACCATGATAAGACCTTTCACCTAGCCCTCCCTAGACAATCGCACCACACTTCAGGTTTCACCCCCTCCTTTACACCAAGTCGGGCAGTCCCCTCTTGTGCCTTGGTAGATCCGGAAGCAGGAGAAGCTTTCGTTACACCACGATTGCCCGTCCATACTCCATCACGCCTACCCTTGCCTGGGTACGTCGAATAGGGACAAGCTAGATTACGAGTCTCACCGTTGCCCATTCTGGCTTGTGGTTAGTACGTGTAAGACCTTCAGGGTTTCCCGAGAACCGGTCCTTAATTGCCATGGGCACGACTCTCAAAACCATGCACCCACAGCCCACCATAAGCAATATTTTAGTTGTATTAAACCACATCGGGAAATGAATAATGATAACAACCATTGAAGGTGTACCAAAGTGCAACAATAATTAAATAATAATTGGTGAGCTAGTTGAACTAAGCATGGCTAAGCATTGACTAACCCTAATTCTAGTCAAATTAACCCTGGGATGACAATAATAAATGGGAATCAACGGATATAAAGGTAAATGCCCAATAGATAAATACAATAAATAGATTTGCATAAAACAATGCATGTTTGAATGTAAAAGCGGGGGATTTTATAATCATGGGTTCAATATGATCAAAGAAGGGTGCCACTTGCCTTGCTTAGACCCACGAGGAACTTCGGCGACGACTTCGGGAACGAACGGCGCTGCGACGGGGTCAAAACCTACGACAAACAAGGCAAAACAAACAAAACAGGCTAAAAAACTACTGAAACAGAGAAAGAAACTATTTTTAATGGATTCTTGGCATTTTTCTGGATTTAATGAAACTTGACTGGACCTAAACGGAGACTAGATGAATTACTTATGAATTTTAGAAGTTTTCTGGGTTTTTTAGCTAAACAGAAAAGTCCTAAATCAATTATTGCGCAATTAATGGGGCTGCTGACGTCAGCGAGGAGAGAGGAACTGACGGCTGACAGGTGGGGACCACCTGTCAGTGGGAGAGAGGGGAAATGGGCGGCTGACACGCGGGCCCGGGGAGGAGAGAGAGGAAGGGGCTGGCGGGGAACGACTGACGGGTGGGTCCCACTCGTCAGCGAGAGAGGACAGAGAGGAGCGAGCAGAGCGCGTGGCTCGCGGCTCGCGGCGCGACGGCGCGGCGGGCGGCGACCGGCGGACGGCGGCGCGGACCGGCGGGTATGCGGCGGACGGCGGCGATTGGCGACGGCGGCCGGGAAGCGAGGACGTCGGCGGCGCGAGCAGCGGCGCCCAAGCGCGGCGCACGACGACGACGGCACGGCGGCACGGCGACGGCTGAGGAGGAAAGGGGAGGTGGCGATGGCGATGACCGGCGGCACGAGGGCGTCGACGTCGGCGACACCGACCGGCGACCGAAGGGCGACGACGGCGTCGGCGAGGAGGAGGCAGAGACCGCGGCGGGGTGGCGCGGCTCGGAGCGGCGGCGGACTCGGCTGGCGCGACGCGGAGGCGGGGGCGCTGGCGAAACCTGGTCGCTGACAGGTGGGCCCCACCTGTCAGTGGCGCGAGGGGAGGAGGGAGGCGAGACGGACTTCGCCGCGGCGCGGGCGGACGAGCGGGCGAGCTGGGCCGAGGCGGCCCAGGCGGGAGGAGCGCGCGCGCGCGGGGACGGAGCGGAAGGCCGGCTGGGCTGGGCCGGCCGGGCGGGGAGAGGTGGGCCGGCTCGGCTGGGCCGGCCCGGGAAGGAGGAGAGGAAAAAGAAAAAGGAAAAAGAAAAGGAAGGGAGGAAAATTGGACTTCGGCCCAATTTGAGAAGGAAGGGAAAAAGAAAGGAAAAAGGAGGGAAAAAGGAAAACCCCACTTTTGCCGAGTTTTAAATTAATTTGTTTGGCCAAATTTTATACTTCTGCAATTTAAATTCAAATCCTGTTAGTCGATTTGCGAGCCTCGATTTAATTGAATTAATTCCTTTTAGAGGGATTTTTCCTGAGTTAATTAAGCCAATTGTTATTTACGGATTTCTTTTTACGATTTAGGCTTGGGATAAAACTCCGGGCGTGACAAATCCACCCCCCTTAACAGAATCTCGTCCCCGAGATTCGGAGGAGCTGTTAAAGAGGTGCAGACAAGCAGCCTAGAGTTGGCAGAACTTACCTGGAACAAACTCGGGTGCGGCTTGAGCTTCCTTGGCTGAGACTTGATTGACTTGGGCTTGCACGAATCCTCGTTTGTTGCGTCTTGGCTGTGGACACTCCTTGGCGAAGTGACCCGGTCTGTTGCAGTTGAAACAAACCCCTGGCTTCTGAGCTGGTGTTGCCTGGCTTGGCGGTGGCAGTGCTGATAAGGGCTGCAGTGGTCCTCCATTGCTGTCGTTGTCATGGGGGTTGTAGTTGCTTGGGTTGAAAGGTCGGTGTTGACGAACAATCGGTGTCGAAGACCCCTGCTGTTGTCCAAAGTGCAAACGTGGCTTCTGGTTCTTTCCTGTGTTGACTTGTTCCGCTTTTCTCTTGCGATCCATCTGGTTGCACTGGTCCTCCTGGCAGATTGCTTTGTCCACTAACTTCTCAAAGTCCGCAAAATCCTTTGAGATCAGCTGTTTGGTCAGGTCATCATTCAATCCTTCAAGAAACTTCTCTTGTCTTTCAGCATCGGTGCGCACATCTTCCGGGGCATAACGTGCTAGGCGGTTGAACTCATGGAGATACTCTGTAACTGTCATATCCCCTTGTTGTAGATCACGAAACTCTCGCTTCTTCTGTGCCACTATTCCATCCGGCACATGAGCTTTCCGAAAACTGTTGCAGAACTCGTCCCAAGTGATATCTATAGTGGCAGTCCGAGTAGCCAGAAGGTTATCCCACCAAACGGAGGCGGGTCCCATCAGTTGGTGAGTCGCGAAAGCGACCTTCTCTTGATCACTGCACTCCAAAAGATTCAGCTTCTTTTCGATTGCATGTAGCCAGTCATTTGCTTCCATCGGGTTGGTTGTGCTCGCAAACGTCGGTGGTCGAACTCGAAGAAACTCTGATAACCTTGACTGTGCTGGTGGTGGTCCTTGGTGTTGATTCTGCTGCTGATTCATCCAAAGCTGCATCACCTGTTGGTGTTGTTGTTGCATTTGTTGCATCATCATGGTCATCATCTGAGCCTGGTTGGCTAGAACTTGGGCAATCGTCGGGTCCTCTTGTTGCGGCGGTGGCGGTCCATTGCGCGAACCTTCATGGTTTTCTTGACTTCCAGTTGCTCCATTGTTGTTGCGGTTACTGTTCCTTGTGTTCACCATCTTCAGAGCAGAAGGAGAGAACAAAGGCAGAGGAGAAAATCAAAGGGGCTTTTCTTGAATTACTCGAGTGAAATTTTCTGATCTGGATTAAAACACTTAAAAGAGCACTCAACTCCTGGTGGTACAACCATAACGCCACTACTTGCTATGGTGAACCGCTAACCCCAAAACAAACCTACACACACAAAAACTACCAAGCAACGACTAAAAGACGATGCTAGGGTAACGTCTACGGCTCGAAACGGCTGCGACGACTGAAGAAGCAAAGCTTGACTCTTGAACGACTTGTCTTCAACTTGAGAGCGACGCTTGGAGTAGCGCAGACCTGACTCTTCACTTCGGGAAGAACTTGAATCTTCGGTCTTGACACTTGATCGGCTGAAGTTGCTGATGACTGCTGCGACGAAGGCACGGGCTCGTCGGTGGGATGACACACATCTATAGAGATCAAGGTTTGAGAAGCAAGAATGCTCGCTAAATTTTCAAAACCAAAAGACTCGACTCTTTTTTTTTTTGCAAACGACTCAAATTTTGCAAATCCTAATGCATATGACAGAAGGCTCCTAGGGTTTCCATTTGGCTCATCCTACGGTCAAGATTGGCTCTGATACCAACTTGTCACGCCCAGAAATTTACACCAAATTTCTGAACAATAGCATGTATTAAATCTCGGTCCAGGCATCAGCCCGAGTACACACTATGACAAATTAATACACGGTTCCACGTCTTAAAAACAAATAAAAACAAGTATCTATCGAAATGCAGCGGAAAGAGGAAAACAAAACTAGACCATCTAATCTTCAGCTTCAGCTGGCGAAGACGGCTCCACACCACAGGCACTCTCGACGGCGGACTGAACCTTACCTCAACCTTCGGAACAACCTTCTTCTGACACAGGCTCTGGCACTTGCTCTGGTGGGGGAAAAAGTAAGCAAGGCTGAGTACAAACCACCGTACTCAACAAGTAACACCCAAGAGAGGGAGAATAATGAATGCAATAGGGTAACAAGGATAGGCTAAGGTTAAATTGCACAAAAGCTGCAGTAATTTAGCAAAACAGTAAATAAAATAGACTGAAATAAAAGTGAAGTAAACATTTAAAATAATCATCCACTGTCCAACGTTACACCACGTTGCATCAGGCCCAGACCGCTGTCGAACGTTACACCACGTAGCGACAGGGTCAACCCTCTGTCCAACGTTAAACCACGTTGCGACAGACCCAAACCACTGCCAACGTTACACCACATCGCGCAGGGTCAAACCAGTTCCAAGATTAATAAAATTATTAAAGAGGTTCAACTAATCCCAGTGAGTCTGTCGGTTCGCCCCATAACCGCGGGCACGGCTATTCGAATAGTTTTACTCTGCAGAGGTGTACGACTTTACCCACAAGACATGGCTGCCAAGCATGTTACCATGCCCCAACGTATCACCACGATACCTCAGTACGGAAACCATGATAAGACCTTTCACCTAGCCCTCCCTAGACAATCGCACCACACTTCAGGTTTCACCCCCTCCTTTACACCAAGTCGGGCAGTCCCCTCTTGTGCCTTGGTAGATCCGGAAGCAGGAGAAGCTTTCGTTACACCACGATTGCCCGTCCATACTCCATCACGCCTACCCTTGCCTGGGTACGTCGAATAGGGACAAGCTAGATTACGAGTCTCACCGTTGCCCATTCTGGCTTGTGGTTAGTACGTGTAAGACCTTCAGGGTTTCCCGAGAACCGGTCCTTAATTGCCATGGGCACGACTCTCAAAACCATGCACCCACAGCCCACCATAAGCAATATTTTAGTTGTATTAAACCACATCGGGAAATGAATAATGATAACAACCATTGAAGGTGTACCAAAGTGCAACAATAATTAAATAATAATTGGTGAGCTAGTTGAACTAAGCATGGCTAAGCATTGACTAACCCTAATTCTAGTCAAATTAACCCTGGGATGACAATAATAAATGGGAATCAACGGATATAAAGGTAAATGCCCAATAGATAAATACAATAAATAGATTTACATAAAACAATGCATGTTTGAATGTAAAAGCGGGGGATTTTATAATCATGGGTTCAATATGATCAAAGAAGGGTGCCACTTGCCTTGCTTAGACCCACGAGGAACTTCGGCGACGACTTCGGGAACGAACGGCGCTGCGACGGGGTCAAAACCTACGACAAACAAGGCAAAACAAACAAAACAGGCTAAAAAACTACTGAAACAGAGAAAGAAACTATTTTTAATGGATTCTTGGCATTTTTCTAGATTTAATGAAACTTGACTGGACCTAAACGGAGACTAGATGAATTACTTATGAATTTTAGAAGTTTTCTGGGTTTTTTAGCTAAACAGAAAAGTCCTAAATCAATTATTGCGCAATTAATGGGGCTGCTGACGTCAGCGAGGAGAGAGGAACTGACGGCTGACAGGTGGGGACCACCTGTCAGTGGGAGAGAGGGGAAATGGGCGGCTGACACGCGGGCCCGGGGAGGAGAGAGAGGAAGGGGCTGGCGGGGAACGACTGACGGGTGGGTCCCACTCGTCAGCGAGAGAGGACAGAGAGGAGCGAGCAGAGCGCGCGGCTCGCGGCTCGCGGCGCGACGACGCGGCGGGCGGCGACCGGCGGACGGCGGCGCGGACCGGCGGGTATGCGGCGGACGGCGGCGATTGGCGACGGCGGCCGGGAAGCGAGGACGTCGGCGGCGCGAGCAGCGGCGCCCAAGCGCGGCGCACGACGACGACGGCACGGCGGCACGGCGACGGCTGAGGAGGAAAGGGGAGGTGGCGATGGCGATGACCGGCGGCACGAGGGCGTCGACGTCGGCGACACCGACCGGCGACCGAAGGGCGACGACGGCGTGGGCGAGGAGGAGGCAGAGACCGCGGCGGGGTGGCGCGGCTCGGAGCGGCGGCGGACTCGGCTGGCGCGACGCGGAGGCGGGGGCGCTGGCGAAACCTGGTCGCTGACAGGTGGGCCCCCCTGTCAGTGGCGCGAGGGGAGGAGGGAGGCGAGACGGACTTCGCCTCGGCTCGGAGCTGGGCCGAGGCGGCCCAGGCGGGAGGAGCGCGCGCGCGCGGGGACGGAGCGGAAGGCCGGCTCGACTGGGCCGGCCGGGCGGGGAGAGGTTGGCCGGCTCGGCTGGGCCGGCCCGGGAAGGAGGAGAGGAAAAAGAAAAAGGAAAAAGAAAAGGAAGGGAGGAAAATTGGACTTCGGCCCAATTTGAGAAGGAAGGGAAAAAGAAAGGAAAAAGGAGGGAAAAAGGAAAACCCCACTTTTGCCGAGTTTTAAATTAATTTGTTTGGCCAAATTTTATACTTCTGCAATTTAAATTCAAATCCTGTTAGTCGATTTGCGAGCCTCGATTTAATTGAATTAATTCCTTTTAGAGGGATTTTTCCTGAGTTAATTAAGCCAATTGTTATTTACGGATTTCTTTTTACGATTTAGGCTTGGGATAAAACTCCGGGCGTGACATGGGCCGGCCGAGGGAAGGTGGTGGTGGGCTGGCTCAGCTGGGCCGGCCCGGGAAGGAGGAGAGGAAAAAGAAAAAGGAAAAAGAAAATGGAGGGAGGAAAATTGGACTTCGGCCCAATTTGAGAAGGAAGGGAAAAAGAAAGGAAAAAGGAGGGAAAAAGAAAAACCCCTCTTTTGCCGAGTTTTAAATTAATTTGTTTGGCCAAATTTTATACTTCTGCAATTTGAATTTAAATCCAGTTAGTCGATTTGCGAGCCTCGATTTAATTAAATTAATTCCTTTTACAGGGATTTTTCCTGAGTTAATTAAGCCAATTGTTATTTACGAATTTCATTTACATATTTAGGTTTGGGATGAAACTCCGTGCGTGACAGGGGATTGTCGGGCGGTGCCCACTATCCAATGAGGGAGAGGGAGTTTGACGGGTGGGGCCCACTGCCCCAAGGAGGGTGGAGACCGGCAGGTGGGCCCCACCGGTCATAGGGAGAGGGCAGAGGAGGGGGAGATGGCCTGCTCGGCTTCGACCCGGCAGAGGGAGGGGAGTGGTGGCGTAGCAGCGACGGCGGTCGGAAAGAGGCGGCGCTCGGCCGATGACGGCGCGGCACTTGCACGCGTGGGCGGCGGAAGGGAGGAGGAAGGGACGCGGGTTCACCGGTGCGATGGCAGCGGCAAAAGAGCGGGGCTGAGTCAACCGGCGGCGCGGGCGTGCTCGGGTGTGGGCAGAGGAAGCTGGACGACGGTGTTGCGAGGGCATGGCGCTTGGCCATGGCGGTGGCGAGCACGCGTGCGGGAGCGACAGCGGAAGCCGAGGGCGACGCGGCTATGCGAGGAGGGCAGGGGAGGAGCGACACGTTACGGGTAACCTGGCGGCATCATGCATGCGCGGGGAAGGCGGGAGAGAGGAGGAAGGGGGAGGGGGAAGGTGGCCCACCGGCACACAACAGTGAAATGGCGCGTCAACGGTGGCTGAGCAGTGCAACCAAGCGGCGGCGGCACCCGAGATCGGCGGCGGTCGAAAGGAAAGAGGGATGGAGAGTGGAAGGGGTGGTGCTCACCGGCGACGCGGAGGGTGGCAACAAGTCGGCGTCGACGAGGCGGAGGGGTTGACGCCGGTGGGCGGCGGCGCACGACAGCCGGCAGTGAGATTGATCGGCGGCGGGGTAATGGTGGCGCATCGGCGCTTGTAGAAAGCGGTGGTAGCGTGCAAGGAGAGGGGTTTTATAGGGGTGCGGCACCGGCTATGGTGGGGAGGTGGTTAGCAGCGTGGCCAGTATGTGGCACCAGGATGTGCGGGCGGCGGTTGGCGGGCACCGGGGGAGAGGGAGGAGGAGGGGGAGACAGAGGTGCCGGCCTATCACGCCCGGAATTTCTGAACTTAAGTGTATTAAAAGTCCTGTCCAGGACTAGCGAGGGTACACAACAAGACAATGTTGATTACATAACCATCGTTCTTACAAACAACTGAAAATAACAATTATTCTAACGAAAATGTAGCGGAAAGGTAGAGTAGACTAGCTCCAGCGGGTACGGCTCTAGTCCACATGCAACACTTCGATGGCAAACCAGCTTACTCTTGCGAGTCACCTCCATCAAACTCAACTTCTAACTCTGGAGGAGGGACAATTCAAGGCTGAGTACAAACGACCGTACTCAACAAGCAGCACCGAAAAGAGGGCAATAAATGATGCATAAGGATTATCAGGGACATTCTAGGGTTAGTTGCAGTAAGGCATCATTTAAATAAATAACAGAGACTAAATTGAATAAAGGTAATTAAGTAAATAATAGGGTGAATAAATAACAGAGACTAAATTGTCCAACGTTACACCACGTTGCGACAAGCCAAACCACTAATCAATGTTACACCACGTCGCCGTAGTCCCAACTGAAAGCCAGTTTACCCAAGTCATTAAAAGTTCAACTAATCACAGTGAAGCTGGGAGTCCGCCCGTAACCGTGGGCACGGCTATTCGAATAGGTTATACTCTGATCAGAGGTGTAGTACTGTACCCACAAGACAAGACTCCACAACAGTTGAACGTGCACCGACATACCACCATGGCATACCGGAAAGGAGACCGTGATAGGACCCGTCACATAACCCTCCCTATTTAATCGCACCGCACTTCAGGTTTCACCCCCTCCTTTACACCAAGTCGGGCAGTCCCCTCTTGTGCCTTGGTAGATCCGGAAGCAGCAGATGCTTTCGTTACACTACGATTGCCCGTCCATACTCCATCACGCCTACCCTTGCCTCGGTACGTCGAATAGGGACAAGCTAGATTACGAGTCTCACCGTTGCTTTATGGGTTTTTAAGCTAAACAGAAAAGTCCTAAATCAATTATTGCGCAATTAAGCGGGGTGCTGACGTCAGTGAGGAGAGAGGAGGGCGGCGCCGACAGGTGGGGCCACCTATCGGAGGGAGGAGGGGAGAGCGAGAGACCGACATGCGGGCCCGGGGAGGAGAGAGAGGAGGGGAGGGCGGCGACCAGCTAACGGTCCGGGCCCACCGGTCAGCGTGAGAGGGCGCGAGAGCGGCAGGGCGGCTGGCGACTGATGAGTGGGACCCACTCGTCAGCGGCCCCGAACAGAGGAAGTGGGGAGAGCTCGACCGGGAGGGGAAGACGGCGCTGGCGACGAGCGTGCGGCGACGGCGACGACGCGATAGGCGCGGCAGCGACAACGCGACCGACGGTGAATGCGGTGCGCCACGGCAACGCGACGGGAACGCCAGGTGGCTCGAGGCGACGATGACGCGACGGGCACAAAGACGTGATGGGCTCAGGGAGGCGACGACGATGCGAGGCAGGGGTGATGGCGGGCGGACACACGCCGGTGACTGTTGGAATGTGCAAAGACGTGGCGACGGCGACGGCTCTGGCGGCCATGGGCGACAAGGGAAAGAGAGGGAGAGGGGAAGATTGGGGCGCTCACCGGCGGTGGAGGGGCTTGGTCGCGTCGGCGAGGACGAGGCGCTGGTGGTGATGGGGCGCGGCGAACAGCGAGGCCTTGGACACACGACAGAGGCGGCGTGCGACGGTGCAGACGTGGAAAGTACGGGGCACAGGCGCGGCTCGGCTGCGAGGAGAGGAAGGGAAGGGTGACCAAGGCGCCGGCCGAGCGGGACGGCGACGCGGGTGTGGCACGGTAGTAGCGATGGTCGGCGGCCGATGACACGGCGCGGCGTCACAGCGCGAGGGAGAGGCGGGTGCCGGAGGATGACGGCGCCTCCAACATGTGGGTCCCACCTGTCGGCGGCCGAGGGACAGGGAGAGGTGAGCCGGACCTCTGTCGCGGGTGTTGGGCCGCAACCTGGCTCGGCCCAGGCGGGAAAGGGAGAAAAGAAGACGAGGGTGGGGCTAGCTGGGCTGCGATGGGCCGAAGAGGCGAGCTGGGCCAGAAGGTGAGGGAGGCAACGGGGACATCGAGCGCAGGTTGGGCCATGGCTTGTGAAATTGAGAATGGAACGCGCCTTTGCACGGCCGAACTGAAATGTGCATGAATCAAAGATTCGTACGATGAATCAGATCCGGAACGCGAAGCCATGAACTGTTAGCGGAATAATGACAGGAATTAACGACTCGCTAAATCGAGATTTAACGACTCGCTAAACAGGGATCTCACGACTTGCTAAACCAATCTACGTGTACGAAATTGAAATCCGCACTGTAGATCAATCTCACGCTAGCTAATTAGATTAGAAAATCTAAGCAATAAAACAGTAGATGAAACATAGATTGATTCGCATGAGTAAAACGTATGCGAACCTGAGGTTTGGTGGAGAGACCAGCGACGAATTGCGGCTTTTCCTCGCTGTTAGGCTAGAAAACCTAAACAATTAAACAGTAGATTAATTTAGATTGATTCGTAAGAATAAAACATATGCGAACCTGAGATTCGGTGGCGAAAAACCGATCGGGGCTGCTGCGAACAGGGATCAGCAGGGGAGTAGGTGGCGGCTGGAAGTGCACGGGAGAGGGAGATGGCGAAAAGAGGCAAGGCTGTAGGGGGGAATTTATAGGGGGAGCTAGAGATAAATCTAGTTATCCATCTCCTATTGAAAAGGAACAGATAAGGTTTCAAACGAATAAGAAATAGAATTCTAATAGATTAAGAATTGATTTTACCATGAGGGAGAGAGGTGAGGCTGCACGGCTGTGGAGGGAAGGGGGAGATCGTACGGGGGAAAGGGGGAGAGGAGTACGATAAGGGGAGGTGGAGGTGGAGTTCGGCTAGGGAGGCGAAAAAAGGGAAAGGGAAAAAGCGAGAAAGAAGAGAGGGAAAAAGAAAAGAAAAAGAATGACGTAAAAAAAAAGAAATTGCCTCCAGTTTTTGCCGATTTTTATTAAGTTAATTTAAGCAAATTTTATTCTCTGAGATTCAAGTTTAAATTTTGTTTATCATTTAAAACGCTTTTCGGGACATTTTAGAATATCCGAAAAGCTTCCAATTAGTTAAATTAAATTGCACTGTTTTTCTCTTGAGCTTTAATTAACAAATTATTTTTTGTACATTATTTAATTGAGTTTTAGCTAGGGTGAAACTCAAGGCGTGACACCTAATTGCTGCATAATCCACCTTGAAATATTGAATCTTTGCTGGTTGTAACCATAGGGTGCTTTTGAATATAATTATTGTGGGATTTGGGATCATACTATGCTTATATTGGCACTATATGCTTATATTCGGTTACCGCCTTGCAAATTACCCACTTTGACAAATGTTATATGTGAAAAAGGTTATTTTGATGCTGCTGGATAGAATTTTAAATGTGTGAGTATTGTTAACTGAAAATAGAGATAACTTGTTTTTAGACTTGGGCGGCGAGTGGTGTACATATGGTGGTAGCTGTACACCGATAGGGGGAGCGTTCGCACGGGTCCATTAAGGACCTCACTCTATGTCACCAACTAATGAAAACAGTACAAACCACATGTGCTCAGTATAGGCTGGCCTTAACCTATTAAGTAGTTTAGAGTTTAGCCTTGCGTCTTGGTTGGCCGAAGGGTATGGGTTACTGGGTTTTGGTAACTTATCGGAACTTCCTATGGTTTGTGATGAAATTGATTAATGACATGTGGCATGTGATGTTTTGAGCAGGCAATTTATCCAATACAACGGTGTCGTGCCTCGTGAGGGATTCCAGGTTGGGTTCCTTACGGTACTAGGTTAAAGCGTGGGCCCGATACCTAGTAGCGCTACCTTGCAAGTAGCGTGCGTAAACACACACCGTGTTGGTGCAAGGCTAGACAATAAACTATGTAACGGTTTCGTTATGACCTCTAGATCACACTCAATGTGTAGATTGTCGTGATACCGACGAGTATCGGACCAACTAGAGCGATCCATATCATGTGGGCTTAAAAGTTGTACAAACTCTGCAGAGTCTAAAACTAATCGATTAGTCATGCTCACGGTCATGAGTGGCATGGTGAAGTGTCATAAGTATAGTTGTTGATTTTTATAAACTCTTGTGAACTTGGAAAATGGTTGGAATATTTTGTTGGTGAACTTGGGTAAAGTTCGGTGAATGGTGATGAGATGATGGTAAGTGATGATGATCTACCTTGAGGGGTAGATATGTGTTATTTATTCATTTACATTACAAGGTTTACTTACACTATACTATTTTTATAAAATTCCGTTGCGAAACATGTTGTGAACTAAAATTGGCGTTTATGCAAATTAACCTTTACATAGCTTCTCCTTAAATATGACCAACATGTAGTATGCTAGGGTTGTTCCCGACTTGCCAGTACATTAATTTGATTAATGTACTGATTTTTTGCTTTCTTTTACTTGTTTTTGGCTCAGACCCTGCTGCAGGTAATGACTGATTGGATGAGGAGTTTGATGCAGCTTGTGATGTTGCAGATTTACAGGATGGTTCTAACTAGGGATTTACCCTAGCTGGTTTGCCTATGGGCTTTTGGGTAGCATGCTTACCGCATGAACCAATATATATGGCTTGTCGCCAAGTACTATTAGAATCTTATTAAGACTATTTATGCTTTATGCTTAGAACCACTTATTATTTGGATATCATGCTTAAGATGATTTATGTGAGACTATGTTACATTCCTGGGCAACTAGTCCCACATGAGGATAGGTTTGAAATGATTGAGATAACCGGGCAATATGCCTTTGTTGAGATCGAGTCTCTGGGCTACGCTTTTGGTTGCGACCATTGAGTGGTTGATGGGCATATGACGTAGATGACTACTGTGGCTATTCCAACTGTTGTATCTTCTATTTCATATCCAATGGCTTAGAGCCTTTCTAGTGCCCTCTTCAAGACACGTCAGGGTCTGCGATCAGGTTGGATGGTTACCGTAATTATTTGGGTTTAATTTGAGACCGGATCCATGTAGATATTTGTCACGCTCGGAGTTTTAACCCAAGCCTAAAATCGTAAAAAGAATTTCGTAAATAACAATTGGCTTAATTAACTCAGGAAAAATCCCTCTAAAAGAAATTAATTTAATTAAATCAAGGTTCCAAATCTATTAACAGGATTTAAATTCAAATTGCAGAAGTATAAAATTTGGCCAAACAAATTAATTTAAAACTCGGCAAAAGTGGGGTTTTTCTTTTTCCCTCCTTTCTTTTTCCCTTCCTTCTCAAATTGGGCCGAAGTCCAATTTTCCTCCTCTTCCTTTTTCTTTTTCTTTTTCCTCCTTCTCGGGCCGGCCCAGCTATCACACCCGGAGTTTTGTCCTAAGCCTTAAATCGTAAAAAGAAATTCATAAATAACAATTGGCTTAATTAACTCACGAAGAATCCCTCTAAAAGAACTTAATTTAATTAAGTCGAGGCTCGCGAATCGACTAACTGGATTTAAATTCAAATTGCAGAAGTATAAAATTTGGCCAAACAAATTAATTTAAAATTCGGCAAAAGTGGGGTTTTCCTTTTTTCCCTCCTTTTTCCTTTCTTTTTCCCTTCCTTCTCAAATTGGGCCGAAGTCCAATTTTCCTCCCTTCCTTTTCTTTTTTCCTTTTTCTTTTTTCTCTCCTCCTTCCCGGGCCGGCCCAGCCGAGCCAGCCCACTTCCCCTCGGCCGGCCCAGCCGACCGGCCTCCGGCCTCCTCCCCGCGCGCGCCCCGCCTGGGCCGCCGCCCGGCCCAGCTCGCCACGTCGCCCGCGCCCGCGAGTCTGCGCCGCATCCCTCCTGCCTCGCGCCACTGACAGGTGGGGCCCACCTGTCAGCGACCGCCTCCCCGCCAGCGCCTGCGCCCGTGCCGCGCCGAGTCCGACTCCGCGCCGCCGCCGCAACCACCGCCGCCGCAACGGCCACCGCCGAGACCGCGTCGCGCCCAACTCGGTCTCCAACCTCCGCCCCGCCCTAGCCGACGCGGCCACCCTATAAATCCCGAGCCACCGCGCGCCGTCGCTCAGGCACGCGCGAGCGCAGGCGACGGCGGCTAGACGTCGGCGACGCGAAGGCGACGACGACCGTAGCGGCCGGCGGCGAGGGCGAGCTTCGCACCCGTCCGGCGACGGCGTGCGACTCGGCGGCGGTCGGCCGGGAAGGGGGAGAGAGAGGGGAGGAGGATGGGGATGCTCACCGGCGGCGGCGAGAGCGCGGACGGGTCGACGAAATCGAGGCGAAGGTGGCGACGCGGGTTGGAGTGGGAGATCGGCAGCGGCGGCGGAGATTGACGGGCGGCGGCGAGGGGGCCGAATGCGGCGGCGAGGTCAGAGGACCTGCGACGCGTCCACCGGCGACGATGAGAGCCCGAGAAAGGTTGGTGACACCGAGGCGGAGGCGATGACGTCGCTAGGCGGCAACGACCGGCAACTGGCAGCGAGATTGCGCGGCGGCGGCGAACGGCGACAGCGCGGCGGCGACTCGAGCGACGACGGAAAGTGAGCGACGGCGCGCGTCTGCTCGTGATTTATAGGGTGGCGGCACCGGCTAGGGCGGGCGGAGGTTGGAGACCGAGTCGGGGACGACGCGGTCTCGGCGGCGGCGGTTGCGGCGGCGGTGGTTGCGGCGGCGAAGCGGAGTCGGACTCAGCGCGGGGACGGCACGGCGCGGGCTGGGGCGGAGGCGGCGAAACGGTCACTGACAGGTGGGCCCCACCTGTCAGTGGCGCGAGAGAGGAGGGAGGCGGCGCAGACTCGTGGCGCGGGCACGGGCGCGGGAGCTGGGCCGAACGGCGGCCCAGGCGGGGGCGCGCGCAGGCGGAGGGAAGCGGCCGGCGCGGCTGGGCCGGCCGAGCGGGAAGATGGGCCGGCTCGGCTAGGCCGGCCCGGGAAGGAAGAAAAAGGAAAAGAAAAGAGAAAAAGAAAAAGAAAAAGGAGGGAGGAAAATTGGACTTCGGCCCAATTTGAGAAGGAAGGGAAAAAGAAAGGAAAAAGGAGGGAAAAAGGAAAACCCCACTTTTGCCGAGTTTTAAATTAAATTTGTTTGGTCGAATTTTATACTTCTGCAATTTGAATTTAAATCCAGTTAATCGATTTGCGAGCCTCGATTTAATTGAATTAGGTTCTTTTAGAGGGATTCTTCCTGAGTTAATTAAGCCAATTGTTATTTACGGATTTCCTTTTTACGGTTTAGGCTTAGGACGAAACTCCGGGTGTGACAAACCTACCCCCCTCAGATGGAATTTCGACCCCGAGATTCGGAGGCACTGGCGAAGAGGTGCGGATGGGCGGCCTTGAGCTTATCTTCTCTTTCCCATGTCGCTTCTTCTTCTGAGTGGTGATTCCACTGAACTCTACAGAATCTGATCACACAGTTCCAAGTCTTCCTTTCACTGGTTTCTAGAATCCGTGCTGGCTTCTCCACATAAGTCAGATCTTCCTCTAGATCGATGTGCTCGGAGTTGGTCTGTTCTTCAGGCACACGTAGGCACTTCTTGAGCTGCGACACATGGAACACGTCATGGATTCCGGCCATGTTAGCGGGGAGTTCCAACTGATACGCAACTTCTCCCCTTCGTTCCACTATCCGATATGGTCCCACAAAACGTGGTGCCAATTTTCCTTTGGTCTGAAACCGGTGTACTCCTCGCAAAGGTGTGACGCGAAGGTACACATAGTCTCCTGCTTCGAAGGCTAAGTCCCTTCGACGATTATCTGCATAACTCTTCTGTCTGGTTTGGGCGGTTTTCAATCTTTCACGGATTATTCTGACCTTCTCTTCGGCCTGGCTTAGAACTTCAGTCCCAAAAACTTGATGTTCTCCTGTTTGATCCCAAAAGAGGGGTGTACGACACTTTCGCCCATACAATGCTTCAAAAGGTGCCATCTGCAAACTGGCTTGATAACTGTTGTTGTATGAGAACTCTGCATACGGCAAATTCTTATCCCACGTCCCACCAAAGTCGAGAGCGCAAGCTCTGAGCATATCTTCAAGAATCTGATTTACCCTCTCTGTCTGACCATCTGTCTGTGGATGATAAGCCGTACTGAAATTCAGTCGGGTTCCCAATTCTTCCTGTAGCTTCTGCCAAAACTTTGAAGTAAACTGACTTCCTCGATCAGAAACGATCTTCTTCGGTACTCCATGTAGACACATGATCTTAGCCAAGTAAATCTCAGCTAATCTTTTCCCCGAGTAGGTAGTGTGAACTGGTATGAAATGGGCGACCTTCGTCAATCGATCAACAATTACCCAAATCGAGTTATGACCGGCAGCAGTCCTTGACAAACCAGTGATGAAATCCATCCCAATTTCTTCCCACTTCCATTCTGGAATCTGGAGAGGTTGCAAAAGTCCTGCTGGCCTTTGGTGTTTTGCTTTGACTCGTTGACAAACATCGCACAAGGCAACATATTCTGCTATCTCTCTCTTCATACTGACCCCCCAAAACTTTTCCTTGAGGTCCTGATACATCTTGGTACTCCCGGGGTGAATAGAGTACTGGGTTTGATGAGCTTCTTAGAGTATCAACTCCTTTAACTCCTTGTCATCTGGTACGCACAACCTGTTTCCCATCCAGATTGTTCCATGTTCATCTTCTGAAAAATCTCGAGCCTTACCAACTCGCATATTTTTCTTTAGCTTGGCTATCTCTGGATCATTTGCTTGGGATTGGCGAACTTGATCCACCAAAGTGGGCTGCGCTTCTAGGGCTGCCACAAAACCTTCTTCGACTAAACCCAAATTTAGTCGTTCAAACTCCTGTTGTAACTGCTCACAAACTTCTGTTGTTACCGCAGCATTGCAGTAATTCTTCCGGCTCAAAGCATCTGCAACCACATTTGCTTTGCCTGGATGGTAATGGATACTTAAATCATAATCCTTGATCAATTCCAACCATCTTCGCTGGCGAAGATTCAAATCCGGTTGTGTAAAGATATACTTTAAACTCTTATGATCCGTATACACTTCACACTTGTTACCGATTAAGTAATGATGCCAAATCTTTAGGGCATGCACCACAGCTGCTAATTCCAAATCATGAGTCGGGTAGTTACCCTCATGTGGTCTTAGCTGACGAGAGGCGTAAGCAACCACCTTTCCTCCTTGCATTAGCACACATCCCAGCCCTGATCTGGATGCGTCACAGTAAACCTGGAAATCTTTCATTTGATCTAGTAAAACCAACACGGGTGCCGAAACCAACCTTTGCTTGAGCTCTTCAAAACTCTTATCGCACTCACTTGACCACTTGAACTTCTCTTCCTTTCTCAACAATTGTGTCATAGGCTTGGCTATCTTTGAGAAGTTCTCAATGAACCGGCGGTAATAGCCTGCAAGTCCTAAGAAACTCCTGATTTGGGAGACCGTCTTAGACGGGGTCCACTTGATTACTGACTCCACGTTACTGGGGTCCACTGCTACACCTTGGGCATTCATCACATGGCCAAGAAACTTCACTTCATGCAGCCAGAAATCACACTTGCTGAACTTGGCATACAACTGGTGTTCTCTTAGCTTCTCTAGCACAATCCGCAAATGTTGCTCGTGCTCTTCTTCTGACTTGGAGTAGATAAGAATGTCATCAATGAAGACAACCACAAACTTATCCAGGTATTCCATGAACACCTTATTCATGAGACTCATGAAAAATGCCGGGGCATTAGTAAGTCCAAACGACATTACCGTACACTCATACAAGCCATAGCGAGTACTGAATGCCGTCTTGGAAATATCTTCTTCCCGAATTCTTAACTGATGATACCCTGATCTCAAATCGATCTTGGAGAAAACTTTGGCTCCCTTCAACTGATCAAACAGATCATCAATCCTTGGCAGAGGATACTTATTCTTGATGGTGACATCGTTCAACGCACGATAGTCCACACACATTCTCTTAGTCTTGTCCTTCTTCTCAACAAAAATAACCGGGGCACCCCAAGGCGAGGTACTCGGTCGGATGTAACCTTTCTGAAGCTGTTCATCCACTTGCTTCTTCACTCCTGCCATCTCATTGGCTGCCATCCTGTAGGGTCTCTTATAGATCGGTGCGGTTCCTGGTACCAAGTCGATACGGAACTCAATCTCTCTTGCTGGCGGCATTGTTGTGAGATCGTCTAGAAACACCTCCGGGTACTCACAAACCACTGGTATGTCTTCCAACTTCTTCGGGTCTTTGGCTTTTTCCAAGAGCTGCTCTTCGGCTTCCATCTGGTTCAAACAAGTCCTGGTTGTTACTGACTCCGGCGACTGATAAGTCACGACTTTACCTTTTTCGCTGGTCAAGGTGACTGTACGCTTGGCACAATCAATCACTCCTTGATGCTTGGTAAGCCAGTCCATTCCCAAAATGACGTCTAAGTCTTTAGATTCGAGAAGGATGAGATTGGCAAGAAAGGATATCCCTTGGATTTCTATGGGCACATCAGGGCTATAAAGGTCCGAAAACATACTATGCCCTGGAGTACTAACCCGCATCGGGTCTCTTAACTTTTCCCTTCTTAACCAAAGCAATCCCACAAACTTTCTTGAAATAAAAGAGTGTGTAGCACCAGAATCAAAAAGTACTGTAGCAGGTACGGAGTTAACAGGAAACGTACCAAGTATTACTTCTGGCGCAGCCTGTGCTTCTTCGACGGTGACATGATTCACACGAGCTTGCACGAATTTCTGCCCGCTGCGCTTCGGCTTCGGGCACTTGTCGGCAAAGTGACCTGGGTCGCCACAGTTGTAACACACCCCAGGCTTTGCACCTGCATCCTTCCTGGCTGGAGGAGGTTGAGCTGTTGGTGGAGGAGCGTTCTGTTGTCGGGGAGCTGATGCGGGAAGAGCACGCTGAGGTGGAGCGCGCTGGGACGAACCGCTGGAGAAGTTGCTGGGGTTGTAGGGACGATGTTGGCGGACAATAAAGGTTGATTGTCCGTGCTGCTGATTCTGAGGATAGGGACCGGTGTGGAATCGGGGCTTCTGAGGAGGCGGCTGGTTAGACCTGAACTGGGAAGCCTTCCTCTTCTTATCCATCTGGAGGTGCTGGTCCTCTTGACGGATGGCTTTATCCACTAGCTTCTCAAAGTCAGCATAGTCGCCCGAAAGCAACTGCTTCTTCAACTCGTCATCCAAACCTCCAAGGAATTTTTCTTGTTTTTCGGCGTCAGTGCGAACATCATCGGGGGCATATCGCGCTAGGCGATTGAACTCATGAAGGTACCCTGTCACTGTCTTGGTACCTTGCTGCAAAGCGCGGAACTCACGCTTCTTCTGTGTGACTATCCCATCAGGGATATGGGCCTTGCGGAAGTTAAGAAAGAATTCCGCCCAAGTCACTTCCGTGGTAGCGGTGCGGGTAACCAGGAAGTTATCCCACCATGCAGAGGCGGGACCCATCAGTTGATGTGTGGCAAAGGAGACTTTCTCTTGGTCAGTGCACTGCAGTAGGTTGAGCTTTTTCTCGATGGCATGGAGCCAATCACTTGCCTCCATGGTGTTGGTGCTGCTTGAGAAGGTTAGGGGACGGACACGGAGAAACTCTGGCAACTTGGACTGCACTGGGGGTGGTCCCTGCTGTTGCTCGTTATTCTGATTTTGATTCAAGAGCTGTTGTAGCACTTGTTGATGTTGCTGCTGTTGCTGTTGCATCTGCTGCGTCATCCAAGAGAGCATCTGGGTCTGGCTAGCAAGAACCTGGGCGAGCGACGGGTTCTCTGGTGGAGGCGGTGGGGGCGGTCCTCTGGTGCTGGACTGGTCGGTGTCGCGGTTGTTGTGACGGGTGTTCACCATCTGCAGGAGCGGGAGGAACAGAAAGAGAAAGAAGAAAAAGAAACGGCTAAGCAACCAGGGGCTTTATTTAATTAGTGAGCTGTAATTGTCTTGCTTAAGAAACACACTTAAAACCACACAACTCCTGGCGGTACAACCATAACCCCACTACTGCTATGGTTCACCACTAGCCCCCAAGCGAAGCAAACCTAACACACCAAAACTAGCACACAACGACTAAAACGAACCTAAGGCGACGTCTAGGGCACGGAAGGAGAGCGACGGTCGATGACAGGGGACGGATCTTCTTCCTCGTCTTCAGAGCGGCTCCTAGAGTTGCTGGGGAGACCGTCTTCATCTTCACCAGAAGCGGACTTGCTGCTCCTAGAGACCGAGACAATCCTGTTGCGGTTCCTTGCTGTGTTGAACGGGGAGACACCTTCCTCAGGCACTGGGGTCAGAGAGGTTGGCACCATCTGCATCAGGGGTCTTGGTTCATCCGGGGCACCGGGGTAGGACTGAACTCTGGGCGGCCCACGGGTTCGCTTCCTTGCCGTAGTGCGAAGCCTTGCTCCACCGGGCTCTGGGAGTCCATTGAGCCTGGCATTCTCCTTCTTCAATCGGTCGATCTCATCTTGCAGGCGGACGATCTGGGTGAGCTTGGCGTCGTTCAAAGCCTTGGACGCTTCATGGAGATCGTTATGCATCTGGTCAAGGCCCTGCAGCACCGTGCACATCCTACCAAAGGTAGGGTCTTGCTCACTTCGGGCAGACCGAAACCTACTGACCATGGAATTGGGTCCACGACCAGGGTGATACCGGTAAGCCGAATGACGAAACGTCAGGTCATGCCTGGCCCTGAGCGTTGTCGTCAGACTGTAGGCATCTTACTGGCAGGCATGCTCATGCGAACCTCCAGCTCCTTCTGCTTCCAACTTAGGGAGGAAACCGGGGATCCCATGCAACTCCAATCTGACTCGGTGGGGGAACTCACCTTCAAGAGGGTGAATCGTAGTGTACTCCGGCTCGTAGGGGTATCCTACCGTGAACGAGACTCTTGCCAACTCTACCACGAATCCGGCCATCCCGTTTCCACGATGGTACAAAGGGTGGTCAGCCATCTAAAGAGCACAAGGATTTGGAATCAATAGATGCAAAATTTTATTTCAAGATAAATAAATCATAAAAGAAACAAAGTAAATAAAGTTTTACCCGTAAATCGATTTACTCACGCTTTTCAACCAAAGGGATTTTGTCTTTTTAAATCACTCACGCTTTTGAAAAACGCTAACCTATTTTCAAAGCACTCTAACTTTCGCAAACTATGCACAAACATGAAAAGCAGAGGGCTCTTAGGGTTTCCATTGGGCTGATCCTACGGTCAAAGGTGGCTCTGATACCAACTTGTCATGCCCAGAAATTCCTCACACGAATTTCTGAACTTAATTGTGTATTAAATCCCTGTCCAGGACCAGCCAGGGTACACAAAAAGACAATGTTGATTACATAACCATCGTTCTTAGAAACAACTGAAAATTACACTTATTCTAGCGGAAATGCAGCGGAAAGAAAAACAAAGGGGGTAGACTAGCTCCAGCGGGTACGGCTCCAGTCCACAGGCAACACTTCGACGGCGGAACAGCTCACTCCTGAGAGGCACCTCCATCGGACTCAACTTCTAGCTCTGGGTGGGAAAGTTAAGCAAGGCTGAGTACAAACCACCGTACTCAACAAGTAACACGGACAAGGGGGAAAAATAAATGATGCATAACGATTAACAAGGACAGGCTAGGGTTAGTTGCCATAAAGCAGCAGTTAAACAAATAACGGAGATTAAAAGAACAAGGCAATTAAGTACAGTAAAACATAAATAAATAAGCAGTTGTAAAATACCACAACACTGTCCAACGTTACACCACGTTGCAACAGGCCCAACCACTACTCAACGTTACACCACGTTGCAGTAGCCCCAAGCAAAAACCAGTTTACCCAAGTTATTAAAGGTTCACTAATCACAGTGAAGCTGGGAGCTCGCCCGTAACCGTGGGCACGGCTATTCGAATAGTTTATACTCTGATCAGAGGTGTACTACTGTACCCACAAGACACGACTCCACTACACTTGAACGTGCGCCGACATACCACCACGGCATACCGGAAAGGAGACCGTGATAGGACCCGTCACACAACCCTCCCTATTTAATCGTACCACACTTCAGGTTTCACCCCCTCCTTTACACCAAGTCGGGCAGTCCCCTCTTGTGCCTTGGTAGATCCGGAAGCAGGAGAAGCTTTCGTTACACCACGATTGCCCGTCCATACTCCATCACGCCTACCCTTGCCCGGGTACGTCAAATAGTTCGAAGTCATGCTTCAAATCCCACCTTACCCATTTCGGCATGTGGTTAGGACTTATTTACTTCCAGGGTTTCCCGTGAACCGGTCCTTAATTGCCATGGTGGTATGTCGGCGCACGTTCAAGTGTAGTGGAGTCGTGTCTTGTGGGTACAGTAGTACACCTCTGATCAGAGTATAAACTATTTGAATAGCCGTGCCCACGGTTACGGGCGAGCTCCCAGCCTCACTGTGATTAGTGAACCTTTAATAACTTGAGTAATTGGTTTGTCACTCGGGACTACTGCAACGTGGTGTAACGTTGAGTAGTGGTTGGGCCTGTTGCAACGTGGTGTAACGTTGGACAGTGTTGTGGTATTTTACAACTGTTATTTAGTTATGCTTTACAGTATTTAATTACCTTTATTCTTTTAATCTCTGTTATTTGTTTAACTACTGCTTTATCGCAACTAACCCTAGCCTGTCCTTGTTAATCCCTATGCATCATTCATTTTTTCCCCCTTGTCCGTGTTACTTGTTGAGTACGGTGGTTTGCACTCAGCCTTGCTTAACTTTCCCACCCCAGAGCTAGAAGTCGGGTCCGATGGAGGTGCCTCTCAGGAGTGAGCTGTTCCGCCGTCGAAGCGTTGCTTGTGGACTGGAGCCGTACCCGCTGGAGCTGGTCTACCTTTTTCTTTCCGCTGCATTTCCGCTAGAATAAGTGTAATTTTCAGTTGTTTCTAAGAACGATGGTTATGTAATCAACATTATCTTTTTGTGTACCCTGGCTGGTCCTGGACAGGGATTTTAATACACAATTAAATTCAGAAATTCGTGTGAGGAATTTCTGGGCGTGACACCAGCCGAGCCAGCCCACCACTTTCCCCGTTCGGCCGGCCCAGCTGAATAGGCCACCGGTCTCCCGCTCCTCCCGCGCGCGCGCTCCCCTCTGCCTGGGCCGTCGGCCCAGCTCGCCGCTCCTGCGCCCGCGCCGCGGCGAAGTCCGCCTCGCCTCCCTCCTTCCTTGCGCCACTGACAGGCGGGTCCCACCTGTCAGCGACCAAGATTCGCTAGCGCCCGCGCCCGCGCCGCGCCAGCCGAGTCCGCCGCCGCCCCGACTCCTCCGCCCGCCGCGCCACCACCGCAACCGCCGCCGCCGAGTTCGCCGCGTTGCCGACTCGGTCTCCACCGGCCGCTCCGCCCTAGCCGGCGCCGCCACCCTATAAAGCCCCCACCTCTCCGCCCCACCGCCACTTTTCGCCTCCTCCGTGTACCGCCGCTCCCTCGCCGCCGTCGAACGATTCCGCTCGCCGGACGCTGTTCGCAGCCGCGGGACCGCGTCGCCACCTCCGCCACGTGTTCGCCGACCTCCCGCCGGCCTCCGTCACTGCCGGTGTGCACCCGAGCATCGTCGCCGCCCCCTTCGTCCCTCCAACCGCCGTGCCCCATCGTCTCGACGCCCTTGGCCGACCTCGCCACCGAACGTCGTAAGCCGCCGCTCGTCCGCGTCCCCACCTCCGCCTCGCCCTCGCCGACGCGCCGCCGTCTCTGTCGCCGCTGGTGAGCGCTCCACTCCTCTCTCCCTCTTTCTTCCCTCTTCGCCGCCGTTGCCGACCTCCCCGGGCCATCGGTAAGTGCCGGTCGCGGTCCGCCGCGCCGCCCGCTTGTCGCCGCTTGACGCCGTCGCCACGCCGTCGTGGTGCCGCTCCTGCCTTCCCGCGTGATCTCCTCTCGTTCTCGCGTGCCGCCGTCGTTGCTGCGCCGTCGCCGCCTCCCCGGCCGAACGCCGCATCCCATCCCCCTCTCCCTCCCCGCCGCTCTGCAGCGCCACCGCGCCGCCGTCGCCCGGCGCCGATCGATCTCGTCGCATCGGCCGTCGTCGCCGCGCCACCCCGGTGAGCCTGCTCTCCTCCCTTCCTCTGTTTCTTCGTGCGACAGCGAGTGCGCCCCGCCGCCCGCCGTCGGCCGACGTCCTCCGCCGCCACCCGATCCCGCGCGCCGTCGCTTGGTGTCGTGCGCTGCCGGCGCTCGCCGTCGCATCTCCGTCCTTCGTCACCGTCGTCGCACGGTCGCCAAGCCCCCGCTGCTGGCGTCCGTCACCGTCTCTCCCTCCCGCCGCTCGTCGCCGCTCTGAGCCGCGCCACCCCGTCGCTGTCTCCGCCTCCTCCACGCCTTCTCGTCGTCGCCGTTCTCGTCGCCGTCCCTCCGCCCGTCACCACCTTCTCCATCGCCACCACCCCTCCGCTCGCCGTGACCCCTGCCTCGCCGTGCGCCGCCGCCCGTCGCCTCGCGCCAGTGCTCGCTGACGCCGTCGTCGCCCTCTGGTCGCCGGTCGATGTCGCCGACGTCGACGCCCTCGCGCCGCCGGTCATCGCCGTCACCACCTTCTCCTTCTCCTCGGCCCTCGCCGTCTCCGCCGCGCCGTCGCGCCGCTCGCCGCTAGCCGCGCCCTCCTCCCCCTCTCTGTTTCCCTCTCACTGGCCAGCGGGTCCCACCCGTCTGCGCCTCCTCTCTCCTCGCTGACGTCAGCAGCCCCATTAATTGCGCAACAATTGATTTAGGACTTTTCTGTTTAGTTTAAAAACCCAGAAAACTTCTAAAATTCATAAGTAATTCATCTAGTCTCCGTTTAGGGCCATTCAAGTTTCATTAAATCCAGAAAAATGCCAAGAATCCATTAAAAATAGTTTCTTCCTCTGTTTCAGTAGTTTTATAGCCTGTTTTGTTTGTTTTGCCTTATTTGTCGTAGGTTTTGACCCCGTCGCAGCGCCGTTCGTTCTCGAGGTCGTCGCCGAAGTTCCTCGTGGGTCTAAGCAAGGCAAGTGGCACCCTTCTTTGATCATATTGAACCTACGATTATAAAATCCCCCGCTTTTACATTCAAACATGCATTGTTTTATGCAAATCTATTTACTTTATTTATCTATTGGGCACTTACCTTTATACCCGTTGATCCCCATTTATTATTATTGTCATCCCAGCGTTAATTTGACTAGACTTAGGCTTAGGCAATGCTTAGCCATGCTTAGTTCAACTAGCTCACCAATTATTATTTAATTACTGTTACACTTTGATAGACCTTTAATGGTTGTAATCATTATTAATTTCCCGTTGAGGATTAATACGACTAAAATATTGCTTATGGTGGACTGTGGGTGGATGGTTTTGAGAGTCGTGCTCATGGCAATTAAGGACCGGTTCTCAGAAAACCCTGAAGGTCTTACACGTACTAACCACAAGCCAGAATGGGCAACGGTGAGACTCGTAATCTAGCTTGTCCCTATTCGACGTACCGAGGCAAGGGTAGGCGTGATGGAGTATGGACGGGCAATCATGGTGTAACGAAAGCCTCTGCTGCTTCCGGATCTACCAAGGCACAAGAGGGGACTGCCCGACTTGGTGTAAAGGAGGGGGTGAAACCTGAAGTGTGGTGCGATTGTCTAGGGAGGGTTAGGTGAAAGGTCTTATCATGGTTTCCGTACTGAGGTATCGTGGTGATACGTTGGGGCATGGTAACATGCTTGGCAGCCATGTCTTGTGGGTAAAGTTGTACACCTCTGCAGAGTAAAACTATTTGAATAGCCGTGCCCGCGGTTATTGGACGAACTGACAGATTCACTGGGATTAGTTGAACCCCTTTAATAATTTTATTAATCTTGGAACTGGTTTGACCCTGCGCAACGTGGTGTAACGTTGGCAGTGGTTTGGGTCTGTCGCAACGTGGTTTAACGTTGGGCAGAGGGTTGACCCTGTCGCTACGTGGTGTAACGTTCGACAGTGGTTTGGGCCTGTTGCAACGTGGTGCAACGTTGGACAGTGGATGATTATTTTAAATGTTACTTTACTTTTATTTCAGCCTATCTTTATTTACTGTTTTGCTAAATTACTGCAGCTTTTGTGCAATTTAACCTTAGCCTATCCTTGATACCCTGTTGCATTCACTATTCTTCCTCTCTTGGGTGTTACTTGTTGAGTACGGTGGTTTGTACTCAGCCTTGCTTAATTTTCCCCACCAGAGCAAGTGCCAGAGCCTGAGTCAGAAGGTTGTTCCGAAGGTTGAAGTAAGGTTCAGTCCGCCGTCAAGAATGCCTGTGGTGTGGAGCCGTCTTCGCCAGCTGAAGCTGAAGTTTAGATGGTTTAGTTTGTTTTCCTTTTCCGCTGCATTTCGATAGATAACTGTTTTTATTTGTTTTTAAGCCGTGGAACTGTGTATTATTTTGTCATAGTGTGTACTCGGGCTGATGCCTGGACCGAGATTTAATACATGCTATTGTTCAGAAATTTGGTGTAAATTTCTGGGCGTGACAAGTTGGTATCAGAGCCAATCTTGACCGTAGGATGAGCCAAATGGAAACCCTAGGAGCCTTCTTTCATATGCATTAGGTTTTGCAAAATTTGAGTCGTTTGCAAAGAAAAGGGTGTCGAGTCTTTTGGTTTTGAAAATTTAGTGAGCATACTTGCTTCTCAAACCTTGATCTCTCTATATGTGTGTCATCCCACCGACGAGCCCGTGCCTTCGTCGCAGCAGTCGTCAGCCACTTCAGCCGATCAAGTGTCAAGACCAAAGATTAAAGTTCTTCTAGGGGTGAAGAGTCATGTCTTCGCTACTCCAAGCGTCGCTCTCAAGTTGAAGATGGAGTCGTTGAAGAGTCAAGCGTTGCTTCTTCAGTCGTCGCAGCCGTTTCGAGCCGTAGACGTTACCCTAGCATCGTCTTTTAGTCGTTGCTTGGTAGTTTGTGTGTGTAGGTTTGCTTTGGTGTTAGCGGTTCACCATAACAAGTAGTGGCGTTATGGTTGTACCACCAGGAGTTGAGTGCTCTTTTAAGTGTTTTAATCAAGATCAGAAAATTACAGTCAAGTAATTCAAGAAAAGCCCTTTGCTTAGTTTTCTCCTCTGCCTTTGTTTTCTCCTTCTGCTCTTAAGATGGTGAACACAAGGAGCGGTAACCGCAACAACATGGGAGCAACTGGAAGTCAAGAAAACCGTGAAGGTTCGCGCAATGGATCACCACCGCCGCAACAAGAGGACCCGCCGCCCAGAAATTTACACCAAATTTCTGAACAATAGCATGTATTAAATCTCGGTCCAGGCATCAACCCGAGTACACACTATGACAAATTAATACACAGTTCCACGACTTAAAAACAAATAAAAACAATTATCTATCGAAATGCAGCGGAAAAGGAAAACAAGACTAGACCATCTAATCTTCAGCTTCAGCTTGCAAAGACGGCTCCACACCACAGGCACTCTCGACGGCGGACTGAACCTTACTTCAACCTTCAGAACAACCTTCTTCTGACACAGGCTCTGGCACTTGCTCTGGTGGGGGAAAAATTAAGCAAGGCTGAGTACAAACCACCGTACTCAACAAGTAACACCCAAGAGAGGGAGAATAATGAATGCAATAGGGTATCAAGGATAGGCTAAGGTTAAATTGCACAAAGCTGCAGTAATTTAGCAAAACAATAAATTAAAATAGACGGAAATAAAAGTAAAGTAACATTTAAAATAATCATCCACTGTCCAACGTTACACCATGTTGCAATAGGCCCAGACCGCTGTCGAACGTTACACCACATAGCGACAGGGTCAACCCTCTGTCCAACGTTAAACCACGCTGCGACAGACCCAAACCACTGCCAACGTTACACCACATTGCGCAGGGTCAAACCAGTTCCAAGATTAATAAAATTATTAAAGGGGTTCAACTAATCCCAGTGAGTCTGTCGGTTCGCCCAATAACCGCGGGCACGGCTATTCGAATAGTTTTACTCTGCAGAGGTGTACAACTTTACCCACAAGACATGGCTGCCAAGCATGTTACCATGCCCCAACGTATCACCACGATACCTCAGTACGGAAACCATGATAAGACCTTTCACCTAACCCTCCCTAGACAATCGCACCACACTTCAGGTTTCACCCCCTCCTTTACACCGAGTCGGGCAGTCCCCTCTTGTGCCTTGGTAGATCCGGAAGCAGGAGAAGCTTTCGTTACACCACGATTGCCCGTCCATACTCCATCACGCCTACCCTTGCCTGGGTACGTCGAATAGGGACAAGCTAGATTACGAGTCTCACCGTTGCCCATTCTGGCTTGTGGTTAGTACGTGTAAGACCTTCAGGGATTCCTGAGAACCGGTCCTTAATTGCCATGGGCACGACTCTCAAAACCATGCACCCACAGCCCACCATAAGCAATATTTTAGTTGCCATTAATCCTTAACGGGAAAATTAATAATGATTGCAACCATTAAAGGTCTATCAAAGTTTAATCGATAATCAAATAAGAATTGGTGAGCTAGTTAAACTAAGCATGGCTAAGCATTGCCTAACCCTAATTCTAGTCAAAATAACCCTGGGGTGACAATAATAATAAATGGGGATCAACGGATATAAAGGTAAATGCCCGATAGATAAATACAATAAATAGATTTGCATAAACAATGCATGTTTGAATGTAAAAGCGGGGGATTTTATAATCATAGGTTCAATATGATCAAAGAAGGGTGCCACTTGCCTTGCTTAGACCCACGAGGAACTTCGGCGACGACTTCGGGAACGAACGGCGCTGCGACGGGGTCAAAACCTACGACGAACAAGACAAAACCAACAAAACAGGCTATAAAACTACTGAAACAGAGAAAGAAACTATTTTTAATGGATTCTTGGTATTTTTCTGGATTTAATGAAATTTGAATGGACCTAAACGGAGACTAGATGAATTACTTATGAATTTTAGAAATTTTCTGGGTTTTTTAACTAAACAGAAAAACCTTATTGATTTATTGCGCAATTAATGGGGCTGCTGACGTCAGCGAGGAGAGAGTAGGCGCTGACGGCTGACAGGTGGGGACCACCTGTCAGTGGGAGAGAGGGGAAGGGAGAGACTGACACGCGGGCCCGGGGAGGAGAGAGAGGAAGGGAGGGCGCGGGGAACGGCTGACGGGTAGGACCCGTCGGTCGGCGACCGTGGAACAGAGAGGAGGGGAGCGGGGTCCGGCCGGGAGAGGGAGAGGGGCGGCAACGCCCGGGCGGCGGTGGATGGCGACCGGCGGAGGACGGCGCCCGGCGACGAACGGCGCGAACCGGCGGGCGGCGGCGATTGGCGACGGCAGCCGGGAAGCGAGAACGTCGGCGGCGCGAGCAGCGGCGGAGGGCGGCGTCTGGGGACGACGCGGAGAGCGGCGACTGGTGGGTGACGCGGACCGGCGAGGGGCGGCACGGAGAGCGGCGTCCGGTGGGTGACTCGGAGAGGAGGGCGACGGCGGCAGCACCGGCTCGGCGGCGAAGATCGCTCGACGGCAAAGTCGGCCGGCGGAGGATTTTATGGTGGCGGCTGGCGCGAGGACGAGCGCCGGCAGCGCACTACACCCAGCGACGGCGCGTGGGATCGGGTGGCGGTGGAACAGAGCGGAGGAGGGAGAGGGCGGCTGAGTGGCGGCGGAGTCGAGCGGAGCTGCTAAGTGGCAGCGACAGAGGAGAGGAGGGACAGCCTCGACGGCGGCGCGGGGGCAGCGACGGCCGGCGACGGCTCGGCAATAGGGCGGTGGCGGCTCGGGGAGGACGACGGCAGTGACGCGACGAGCACGGCGGTGCTTCGACGGTGGCGGGGTCGCGTCGGCGACAGCAAGGCGAGGGTAGCGCGAGGACAGCGTGACGACGGCGGAGCTGGGCGACGGTCAGGCAGGGGCTGCCGGCGACCGGCGGAGTCCGACGACGACGGCGCAGGGGTGAGCTCGGAGGCGATGATGGAGGAAACGGGAGAGGGAGAGGGGAAACGCTCACCGGCGGTGACAGAGATGGCGGCGCGTCGGCGAGGGTGAGGCGGAGGTGATGACGCAGATGCGCGGCGGCTGGCGACGCGTGGTGACGAGAACGGCCGACGGCGTCGAGACGACGGGCACGGCGGCGGGAGGGACCAAGGGGCGGCGACGACGCTCGGGTGCACACCGGCAGCGACGGAGGCCGGCGGGAGATCAGCGAGGTAGGGGCGGCGGTGGTGGCGCGGGTGGGCGGCGACGTCCGACGGCCGACGAGGAGATCGGTGGCTGGCGGCGCGCGGAGGAATGCTTCGGGCGGAGAGGGGAGAAGTGGCGGCGTGGGGATTTTATAGGTGGCGGCGCCGGCTAGGGCGGAGCGGCAGGTGGAGACCGAGTCGACGACACGGCGAACTCGGCGGCGGGAGTTGCGGCGGCGGTTGCAGCGGCGGCGCGGCGTCCGGAGGAGTCGGGCGGGTGGACTCGGCCGGCGCGGCGCGGGCGCGGGCGCTGGCGAAGCTTGGTCGCTGACAGGTGGGACCCACCTGTCAGTGGCGCAAGGGAGGAGGGAGGCGAGACGGACTTCGCCGTGAGCGCGGGCGAGCGAGCGGGCAAGCTGGCGAGCTGGGCCGGGCGGCGGCCCAGGCAGAGGCGTGCGCGGGCGGAGGAGGCCGGAGCCGGTCGGCTGGGCCGGCCGAGAGGAAGTGGGCCGGCTCGGCTGGGCCGGCCCGGGAAGGGGAAAAAGAGAAAGAAAAAGGAAAAGAAAAGGGAGGGAGGAAAATTGGACTTCGGCCCAATTTGAGAGGGAAGGGAAAAAGAAAGGAAAAAGGAGGGAAAAGGGAAAACCCCACTTTTGCCGAGTTTTAAATTAATTTGTTTGTCTAAATTTTATACTTCTGCAATTTGAATTTAAATCCTGTTAGTCGATTTGCGAGCCACGATTTAATTGAATTAATTCCTTTTAGAGGGATTTTTCCTGAGTTAATTAAGCCAAATGTTGTTTACGGTTTTCTTTTACAGTTTTAGGCCTGGGATAAAACTCCGGGCGTGACAGAAACTCCGGGTGTGACAAACCTATCCCCCTTAAACGGAATCTCGACCCCGAGATTTTGAGGCACTGGCGAAGAGGTGCGGATCAGCGGCCTTGAGCTCATCTTCTCTTTCCCATGTCGCTTCTTCTTCTGAGTGATGACTCCACTGAACTCTGCAGAATCTGATCACACGGTTCCGAGTCTTTCTTTCACTGCTTTCTAGAATACGTGCTGGTTTCTCCACATAGGTCAGATCTTCCTGTAGATCAATGTGCTCGGAGTTGGTCTGTTCTTCAGGCACGCGGAGACACTTCTTGAGCTGCGACACATGGAACACGTCATGGATTCTGGCCATGTTAGCGGGGAGTTCTAACTGATACGCAACTTCTCCCCTGCGTTCCACTATTCGGTATAGTCCCACAAAACGGGGTGCCAACTTTCCTTGGTCTGAAACTGGTGTACTCCTCGCAAAGGTGTGACGCGGAGGTACACATAGTCTCCTGCCTCGAAGGCTAAGTCCCTTCGATGATTATCTGCATAACTCTTCTGTCTGGTTTGGGCTGTTTCCAACCTTTCACGGATTATTGTGACATTTTCTTCCGCCTGGCTTAAAACTTCAGTCCCAAAAACTTGACGTTCTCCTATTTGATCCCAGAAGATGGGTGTACGACACTTCCGCCCATATAATGCTTCAAAAGGTGCCATCTGCAGACTGGCTTGATAACTGTTGTTGTGTGAGAACTCTGCATACGGTAAATTCTTATCCCAAGTTCCACCAAAGTCGAGAGCGCAAGCTCTAAGCATGTCTTCAAGAATCTGATTTATCCTTTCCGTCTGACCATCTGTCTGTGGATGATAAGCTGTACTAAAATTCAGTCGGGTTCCTAATTCTTCCTGCAGCTTCTGCCAAAACTTTGAGGTAAACTGACTCCCTCGGTCAGAAACGATCTTTTTAGGTACTCCATGTAGACACAAGATCCTAGCCAAGTAAATCTCAGCTAATCTTTTCCCGCAGTAGTAGTGTGAACTGGTATGAAATGAGCGACCTCTGTCAATCGATCAACGATTACCCAAATCGAGTCATGACCGGCAGCAGTCCTTGGTAAACCAGTGATGAAATCCATCCCGATTTCTTCCCATTTCCATTCTGGAATCTGGAGAGGTTGCAACACTCCTGCTGGTCTTTGGTGTTCTGCTTTGACTCGTTGACAAACATCGCACAAGGTGACATATTCTGCAATTTCTCTCTTCATACTAACCCACCAAAACTTTTCTTTGAGATCCTGATACATCTTAGTAGTCCCGGGGTGAATAGAGTACTGCGTTTGATGAGCTTCTTGGAGTATCAACTCCTTTAACACCTTGTTATCTGGTACACACAACCTGTTTCCCATCCAGATTGTTCCATGTTCATCTTCTGAAAAATCTTGAGCTTTACCAACTCGCATATTTTTCTTTAGCTCAACTATCTCCGGATCATTTGCATGGGATTGGCTAACTTGATCCACCAAAGTGGGTTGCGCTTCTAGGGCTGCCACAAAACCCTCTTCGACTAAACCCAAATTTAGTCGTTCGAACTCCTGTTGTGACTGTTCACACACTTCCGTTGATACCGCAACATTGCAGTAATTCTTCCGGCTAAAAGCATCTGCAACTACATTTGCTTTGCCTGGATGGTAATGGATACTCAAATCATAATCCTTGATCAATTCCAACCATCTTCGCTGGTGGAGGTTCAATTCCGGTTGTGTAAAGATTTACTTTAAACTCTTATGATCTGTATACACTTCACACTTGTTACCGATTAAGTAGTGTCGCCAAATCTTTAGGGCATGCACTATAGCTGCTAGTTCCAAATCATGAGTCGGGTAGTTACCCTCATGTGGTCTTAACTGACGAGGGGCGTAAGCAACCACCTTTCCTTCTTGCATTAACACACATCCAAGTCCTGATCTAGATGCATCACAGTAAACCTGGAAGTCTTGCATTTGATCTGGCAAAACCAACACAGGTGCCGAAACTAACCTTTGCTTGAGCTCTTCAAAACTCTTATCGCACTCTTTTGACCATTTGAACTTCTCTTCCTTTTTCAACAACTGAGTCATTGGCTTGGCTATCTTTGAAAAATTCTCAATGAACCGGCGGTAATAGCCCGCAAGTCCTAAGAAACTCCTGATCTGGGAAACCGTCTTAGGCGGGGTCCACTTGATCACTGACTCCACATTACTGGGGTCCACTGCTACACCTTGCGCATTGATCACATGGCCAAGGAACTTCACTTCGTGCAGCCAGAAATCACACTTGCTGAACTTGGCATACAACTGATGTTCTCTTAGCTTCTCTAGCACAATTCGCAAATGTTGCTCGTGCTCTTCTTCTGACTTGGAGTAGATAAGAATGTCATCAATGACGACAACCACAAACTTATCCAGGTATTCCATGAACACCTTATTCATGAGATTCATGAAAAATGCCGGGGCATTAGTAAGTCCAAACGACATTACCGTACACTCATACAAGCCGTAGCGGGTAGTGAATGCCGTCTTGGGGATATCTTCTTGCCGAATTCTCAACTGGTGATACCCTGATCTCAAATCGATCTTGGAGAAAACTTTGGCTCCCTTCAACTGATCAAACAGATCATCAATCCTTGGCACAGGATACTTATTCTTGATGGTAACATCATTCAAAGCACGATAGTCCACACACATTCTCTTAGTTTTGTCCTTCTTCTCAACAAAAATAACCGGGGCACCCCAAGGCGAGGTACTCGGTCGGATGTAACCTTTCTGAAGCTGTTCATCCACTTGCTTCTTCACTTCTACCATCTCATTAGCTGCCATCCTATAGGGTCTCTTATAGATCGGTGCAGTTCCTGGTACCAAGTCGATACGGAACTCGATCTCTCTTCCTGGGGGCATTGTTGTGAGATCATCTGGAAACACCTCCGGATACTCACAAACCACTGGTATGTCTTCCAACTTCTTCGGATCTTTGACTGTTTCCAAGGGCTGCTCTTCGGCTTCCATCTGATTCAAACAAGTCCTGATTGACACTGACTCCGGCGACTAGTAAGTCACCACTTTACCCATTTCACTGGTCAAGGTGACTGTACGCTTGGCACAATCAATCACTCCTTGATGCTTGGTAAGCCAGTCCATTCCCAAAATGACATCTAGGTCTTTAGATTCGAGAAGGATGAGATTGGCTAGAAAGGGTGTCCCTTGTATCTCTATGGGCACATCAGGGCTATAAAGGTCCGAAAACATACTATGCCCTGGAGTACTAACCCGCATCGGGTTTCTTAACTTTTCCCTTCTTAACCCAAGCAATCCCACAAACTTTCTTGAAATAATAGAGTGCGTAGCACCAGAATCAAAAAGTGCTGTAGCATGTATGGAGTTGACAGGAAACGTACCCAGTATTACTTCTGGCGCAGCCTGTGCTTCTTCGGTGGTGACATGGTTCACACGAGCTTGTACAAATCTCTGCCCGCTGCGCTTCGGCTTCAGGCACTTGTCGGCAAAGTGACCTGGGTCGCCACAGTTGTAGCACACTCCAGGCTTGGCACTTGCATCCTTCCGGGCTGGAGGAGGTTGAGCTGTTGGTGGAGGAGCGTTCTGTTGCCGGGGAGCTGGTGCAGGGAGAGCACGCTGAGGTGGAGCACGCTAGGACGAGCCACCACTATAGAAGTTGTTGGGGTTTTAGGGACGATGTTGGTGGACAATAAAGGTCGATTGTCCGTGCTGCTGATTCTGGGGATGGGGGCTGGTGTGGAATCGGGGCTTCTGAGGAGGCGGCTGGTTGGACCTGAACTACGAAGCCTTCCTCTTCTTATCCATCTGGAGGTGCTGGTCCTCTTGACGGTTGGCCTTGTCCACTAGTCTTTCAAAGTCAGCATAGTCGCCCGAAAGCAACTGCTTCTTCAGCTCATCATCCAACCCTCCGAGGAACTTTTCTTGCCTTTCGGCATCAGTGCGAACATCCTCGGGGGCATATCGCGCTAGGCAATTAAACTCATGAAGGTACTCTGTCACTGTCTTGGTACCTTGCTGCAGAGCGCGGAACTCACGCTTCTTCTGTGTGACTATCCCGTCAGGGATATGGGCCTTGCGGAAGTTAAGACAGAACTCCGCCCAAGTCACTTCCGTGGTAGCGGTGCGGGTAATCAGGAAATTATCCCACCAAGCAGAGGCGGGACCCATCAGTTGATTGAGCTTCTTCTCGATAGCAAGGAGCCAATCACTTGCCTCCATGGGGTTGGTAGTGCTTGAGAAGGTCGGGGGACGCACACGGAGAAACTCTGGTAACTTGGACTGCACTGGGGGTGGTCCATGCTGTTGCTGGTTGTTCTGATTCTGATTCAAGAGCTGCTGTAGCACTTGTTGGTGTTGCTGCTGTTGCTGTTGCATCTGCTGCATCATTCAAGTGAGCATCTGTGTTTGGCTAGCAAGAATCTGGGCGAGTGACGGGTTCTCTGGTGGAGGCGGTGGGGGCGGTCCTCCGGTGCTGGACTGGTCGGTGTCGCGGTTGCCGTGGCGGGTGTTCACCATCTGCAGGAGCGGGAGGGAACAGAAAGAGAAAGAAGAAAAAGAAACGGCTAAGCAAACAGGGGCTTTATTTAATTAGTGAACTGTAATTGTCTTGCTTAAGAAACACACTTAAAACCACACAACTCCTGGCGGTACAACCATAACCCCACTACTGCTATGGTTCACCACTAGCCCCAAGCGAAGCAAACCTAACACACCAAAACTAGCACACAACGACTAAAACGAAGCTAAAGGCAACATCTAGGGCACGGAAGGAGAGCGACGGTCGACGACAGGGGACGGATCTTCTTCCTCGTCTTCGGAACGGCTCTCGGAGTTGCTAGGGAGACAATCTTCATCTTCACCCGAAGCAGACTCGCTGCTGCTAGAGACTGAGATGATCCTGTTACGGCTTCTTGCAGCGTTGAACGGGGAGATTCCTTCCTCGGGCACTAGGGTCGGAGAGGTTGGCACCATCTGCATCAGAGGTCTTGGTTCATCCGGGGCACCGGGGTAAGACTGAACTCTGGGCGGTCCCGTGTCTTGGTACGTCAAATAGTTCAAAGCCATGCTTCAAATCCCACCTTACCCATTTCGGCATGTGGTTAGCACTTAATTACTTCCAGGGTTTCCCGTGAACCGGTCCTTAATTGCCATCGGTGCGACTCTCAAAACCATGCACCCACAGCCGACCATTATCAATATTTTAGTTGACATTAACCCGAACCGGGTGATGAATCATTATTACAGCTATCAGAACTAAGCATGATTAAATGTGATCCCATGAGCTACTTGTTCTAAGCACGGCTAAGCATTAACCTAGGCCTAACTCTAATCAAGTTACCCCTGGTCTAGCATGGATAAAGTTGGATAATCAACGGCATAATAATAAGGTTTACCCAAAGAAAATAAATACAGTAAATACTTTAATTAAAACAATGCATATTGGAATAAACAAAGCAGGAAATTTGAAATATTGGGTTCAATATGATCAAAGATGAGTGCCACTTGCCTTGCTCTGGCCCCAGGGGTACTTCGGCGACGATCTCGAAGTAAACCGGCTCTTCGGCGGGGTCCGAATCTAAGCGACAAAGCACAAAAATAAATAAAACAGGCACAAACTCTACTGAAACAGCAAAAGAAAGTATTTTTAATGGATTCTTGCCAATTTTATGAATTTAATGAAATTTGAATGGACCTAAACAGAGACTAGATGAATTACTTATGAATTTTAGAAGTTTTCTGGGTTTTTTAACTAAACAGAAAAGTCCTAAATCAATTATTGCGCAATTAATGGGGCTACTGACGTCAGCAAGGAGAGAGGAGGCGCTGACGGGTGGGGGCCACCTGTCGGTGGGGGAGAGGGGAGAGGAGAGGCTGACGGCTAGGCCCCACGGGAGGAGAGAGGGAGGAGATGGAAACAGAGAGGGGAAAGGAGAGCGCAGCCGGCGGCGGGAGCTTCGGGCGGCACGGTGGCGGCCGAGGGACGGTGGCGCGACGGCGGCGCTAGCGGACGGCGGCGGTGCCACGATGACGGCGACGCGGAGATGACCGCGCACGAATCGGCGACGCAAGGGCGCGGCCGAGAGGGGGAGCGGTGGCCGGCCAACACGACGGCAACGAGCGCGCGACGCGCGCATGGCAGCGAGAGGTGGCAATGGGTGCCGGCAGTGGTGGCACGGCGACCGCGTGGTGATGGCGGCGACGAGGGAAACACAACGACGGCGGAGAGGTGGCGCTCGACGCCCGACGACGGCGTGGGTGGTCCGGCGGTGACAGCGAGGACAAAGGAGAGGAGGAGAGGGAGGTGGGGACGCTCACCAGCGGAGGCGAACGCGGCAGAGGGTCAGCGAGGAGGCGGGACAGGTGGCGACGTCCGACGGCCCGGACGGCGATGACCGGGGCGATGGGATCGGGGATGGCGGTGGTGAGGTCGGGCACGGCGGCGAACGGGTGGCGAGAGGAAGCGAGGGCGTTGGGGATGCCTGCCGGCGACAACACGGGGCGGCAGCAAGTCGGCGTCGGCGAGGCGGAGGTGGTGACGCGGCTGGATGGCGACGAAGGGCGTCCGGCAGCGAGATCGAACGTCGGCGACGACGGGGCAGCGCGGCGGTGGCTCGGGCGGGTGGAGGAAAAGGGTGAGCGGCGACGCGAGATGGCGGGGATTTTATAGCACGGGGACGCCGGCTAGGGCGAGGCGGCAGGTGGAGACCGAGTCGGCGACACGGCAGACTCGGCGGCGGCCGTTGTGATGGCGGCGGTTGCGGGCACGGGGCGGCGACGCGGCGGACTCGGACTCGGCCGGCAAGGCGCAGGCGCGGTCGCGGTCGCTGACAGGTGGGCCCTGCCTGTCAGCGGCGCAAAGGCGGAGGGAGGCGGCGGCGGACTTCGCGGGCGGGCGCGGGCGCGCGAGCTGGGCCGGCGGCAGCGGCCCAGGCGGAGGAGGGGGGGAAAGGCGCGCGGGAAGAGGCTGGCTCGGCTGGGCCGGCCTGGAGGGAGAGGTGGCCGACTCGGCTGGGCCGGCCCGGGAAGGAGCAGAGGAAAAAGAAAAAGGAAAAAGAAAAGGAAGGGGAGGAAAATTGGACTTCGGCCCAATTTGAGAAGGAAGGGAAAAATGAAAGCCCCACTTTTGCCGAGTTTTAAATTAATTTGTTTGGCCACATTTTATACTTCTGTAATTTGAGTTTAAATCCAGTTAGTCAATTTGCGAACCTCGATTTAATTAAATTAAGTTCTTTTAGAGGGATTTTTCCTGAGTTAATTAAGCCAATTGTTATTTACGGATTTCTTTTACGAACTTAGGCTTGGGACAAAACTCCGGGTGTGACACTTTTTCTCTTCATCTCCTTTAGTTTCTCAACATAACCATCCTTTTCTTGTTCATGATCTGTATGACCCCTTGAAATGCTATGCTGATGCTCCTCAATGGTTGTTGATATAATGGTGTAATCAATGTTATCTTGCTACTGAGACGTCCCCGCAACAACTTCAACATGATCAATTTTCAGAGGAGAAAATGGTGTTCTATCAGTTGCCTTGAACATGTGCGAATCAACCCTCTTGTTGTTGTCATTCTCCTAGATTATATTTTTCACATTTGTTTCATCTCCAATCTTGGTCAAAGTGCAACAAGAGTATGTATCACTACTTGAGAAAAATAAGTCATCGCCTGCTTCATAACCCTCTGCTTCCAAAAGCTTCACCAAGTTAGAGTAGCATATTTTATCTCTCTGTATCTTCTTCTCCACAATATCAGTGTTTGGTCCACGATCATGCTTGAAAACCCTTAGTGACCAATACTCACTAGCCATCCTATATCACCAACATATATACAAGAAAATATTAAGTACTATTATTATTTCATGAAAAGAAATTTGAACATATACTGTTTTTCTTTTGTGACAGGAAGTTAAACTCTTTTTAGTTACATTTGTTCAAAGCATTTGCAGGCTAGTACAAAATTTGACCTTCTAAAGACAAAATACACATCTAGTATCACATCATACAGGTTGTTGTCTAGGTACTCAGCCTTTTCTACAGCTAACCATTATTCTAAAATTTAACATGCAACAATGCTTAGCACAAGAACGAGATGTGATTAATAACCAATGCATTAGATTAAAATTCAAGGTATTTAACTGAACCAGTCAATTCCAGATAGTACTCTATTTGATTTACCTTGTGAATGGCTGCAAGGATCAAGCGGGATGGCAGCTGCAGACGTTGTTGGCTCTCTTGTTCTTTCTGTCACAGGGGACAAATAGCAGCTTTGGAGGGGAGAGTCCTGAACAGAGCAGCCAAGGACGCCGTGAGAGGATTCCATTGCCGAGCAGCGAGTATGCAGCCTGCAACCAGCAGCCGACCGGGTTATTGAGGAAACTGATGTTGAGCCGGGCAAGCGACGCAGCCGTGGCCGATAGTGCCGATGCCGAGCAGAGCGGCTTAGGCTGCCACGGCTGCCAGCGCTGACACTGACGTGATGCCGACGCTGAGTGGAGCAGTCGGATGCTACGACGCCGAGCAGATCGACGACGCTGATGCCGAGCAATGACGTCGAGGTTGCCGCTGTCGAGCGGACTAATCTTAGTTCAGTGCGGCAAGAATTGGGACAAAGCGCCGCTTGCTACACGCTCTGCTGCATGAACTCCCGTGTAGTTTTTCCATGAACTGAGTCTCCCATGTTAGCTCTCTTACAGGTCGCTGCTGCTGCTCGCTAGGCATGGGCCAAAACTGATGTGGCGGCCCAGAGTAGCAAACCCTGGTCCAAAGAGTAACAAATGGCTATATTAACTGGTATTAAGTGGAAACATGAGTTTAAGCCTAGTCCATTTGTAAATAATAGTGGTCCAGATTGAAATTAACTCTTTTTCTTATTTTTAGCTGCAGCCTCCACCATCTTCTTAAAATTTTCTTTTCTTTTGGCTGTTTTAGCAGCAGCCTCGACGCATCACATCTCTTAAATTTTTCACACATCACATCTGATGAGGACACAACTAGCTCGGATATAACCATGACTACATTATGTATTAATCAACCAAAGGTGCATATGTTCCATATTAGATTTACTTGTTATATATTTGAACAAATGTTGCTACACATTGAGTTTGGTGTGTTTTCGTTCGCAGAGGTACTTGCTTGGGCGAAAGAAAAGAGACCGAGTGTAAGGAATGCGTGGATAATTGATGAAGTTGATTGGGTGCCAAACCAAGACATTCTGAAAGTCCACTTTCATCTCACCACATCACTTTTGGTCCATAGAACATAAGAGATAAAGCTCTACACGTTTTGGATTCGGATTCGGGCCTCCTGACAGCATCAAATTCAAAAGGACCTAGCTGCTGATCTAGAAGGAATTTTCAGGTCCATGAGTACTTGCTGGAAAGTTTATGGAGTCTACTTTCAGATGGATTTGGTCCCACATCAAAACAAGCCACGTATCTCATCCAGTCCGAATCTGATTTGGGTGTTCGGCCTTGTAATTGTGTCATGGGCTTAGCCCATGGGGGTGTGCGCCCTAGGGCAACCCTAGGACGTCCCTAATCCTATTTATTAAGTAGCCGTCATTGTTTTGAGTGGAGTTTTGCTTAGATTATTTCTGTCCAGAACAATTTCGCCACAAGATCGGTTTCGCCGCAAGATCGGTTTGCAAGAAAGCAATTTTGGTTGCTTTCTTTCTTGTTCTTGTTTGAGTTCTTTGATTCACAAACAGGGATAAGCCTTCCTGGCGAGGCCATCTGTGTTCCAGCATGGTGATAACTAGAGGAGACGTGGTGCTGCAATTGCGGGGCTCAAGAAGCCGGATCGACGTGTGTCGCGACTCCACCCAAATCAGCTGTTTATCAGAGCCTTTTGGAAGAACGGGAACCGTAGTCCACGTCAACCTTTGCATGCTTCATAGTAGGTCCTGAGTATGTCGTCTTTGCATTCATATTCCCCAGGTAACTGCTTGATTACCAGCTGTGAATCTCCCATAACTGCAACTACTTCAGCACCTATTTCCTTCAGCAACTACAGTCCCTTGATCAATGCCTCGTACTCGGCCTGATTATTGGTCCCTTACAGCATAATCGTGTAGGCAAACTCGAAGCATGCCCCCTAAGGCAAAATTATCGTTAAGTCGATTCCACACCCGTGCCTACATACAGATCAATCAAAGAAAACAGTCCAAGGCACGACTTTCACGTAATAGGTTTCTTTGTGATGTTGAACTATGAAATCAGCCATAACATGTCCTTTTACTACCTTGGTCGATTCATACTTGAGATCATATTCCATCAACGCCAGAATCCATTTACCCATCCTTCCTTTCAACACAGGAGTCGATAGCATGTACTTGATTACATCGGCTTTGCATATCACCGTGCATTCTACTGCCAACAGTTGGTGCCCAACTTCGTCCATGAAAAGTATAGGCAGAGATACAACCTCTTGACTTCTGGGTATCTGGTCTCAGTGTCTAGTAGCCTTCACCTCAAGCAGAATACCACCCTTTCCTTGTCGTCAACCTCCTATATCAGTACTGAGCCGATTATTTTTTCGTTGGCTGATAAATATAGTATGAATGGTATCCTTTTTTGGTAGCGTTATAACTGGAGGGATCTTCAAATATTCTTTGATTCTATCGAAAGCTTTATGGTGGTCTTCCCTCCACAAGAATTCTTGATCGACTTTCGGTCTCAATAAAGGAGAAAAACGGCTCGATTCTTCCTGATAAGTTTGATATGAACCTCTTGATGAAATTTATCTTGCCGATCAATGATTGTAGTTCCGTCTTGTCCACTCGAGGAGTAGTTTTATTTATAGCCTTCAAACTTCTCTGTGTTACTTCGATACCTCTCTCATGTACCATAAATCCTAGGAATTCTCCATCCAATACAGCAAATGCACACTTAGTTGGATTCATCTTCAGCCGGAATTGCCCTGTTCTCCCTAGTACTTGCCCAAGATTATTGAGGTAATCTTCCACTGTATCTGACTTGACAACCACGTCATCAATGTAGATTTCCACCAAAGAGCCGATTAGGTCATGAAAAATGTAGTTCATTGCCCTCTAGTACATCACTCCAGCCCTTTTCAGTCCGAATGTCATCACAACGCACTCAAACAAGTAGATTACCCCCAGGCACCTGAATGTAGTCTTGCATATGTCTTCTTCAACCATAAAAATCTAATTGTAGCCTGCTTTGCCATCCATGAAGCTGATCATCTTATGTCCCGAGGCTGCATCAACTAGCAGATCGGCTACCGGCATCGAGTATTCATCCTTAGCAGTAGCCTTATTTAAATCTCTAAAGTCCACGCATACTCTGAGGTTGTCGTCCTTCTTGAGCACTCAAACTTTGTTAGAGACCCACTCAGCATACCGACAAGGCCTGATGAACTTGGCATTATATAATCTGGTTATCTCAGCCTTGATCGGTTCATACATGTCTGGCTTGAACATTCTTAGTGGTTGCTTGTATGACCGATACCCTGGCTTAATCGATAGCCGATGTTCGACAATTCATTGGCTTAGTCGTGGCTTGTCATGATACTCCCAAGCAAAGCAATCAACATACTCCTTCAATAAATTTATTAGCTTTTCCCTAAACTTGGGAGGTAAATTTGCACTTATATATGTTCACCTTGGCCTATCTCCTGGCCCTATGTCTATTTCTTCTAGTTTATCTGCCGACCTAAAACCTTGACCTAGTTTTGCATCTAGGTCGTCAACTTCACCTGTCACGGTGTACACTGGGACTCCTGGTTGCGTATCGGCTGAATCCCAGAATACGATACTCGTGGGAATTCCCTCGACCAGGGTTTCCCTAATAGGCATTCGTAGCCCTCCAACTATCATGCAGGCAGGTCTGTTGTGGCTACACTAACTCATCTATCTGCTGCTATCATCTCCACTTGATACCCCCGCCATTATATCAGGCTTTGGTGCATGGTTGAAGGTATGCAACAGTTAGTATGTATCCAGTCTCTTCCCAGCAGTAGATTGTACGAGCCTTTTCCATCTATCACAAAGAATGTAGTCGGCAGTGTTTTACTTCCAACTGTTAGCTCCACGTTTAAGTAGCCCTAGGCCTCCGATGAGTTGCCTCCAAAGTCCTTTAGCACCATGTTGGTCTTTATCAGATCTTAAGGGGTCCTACCCAGATTTCTGTATGTGGAGTAAGGCATGAGGTTTACTGCCGCTCCACCATCGACTAAGATTTTGGCCATCGGCTTGCCGTCCACGTGTCCTTGAACATACGGTTGCTTTAGGTGCCGTTGATCCTTTTCTTTTGGCTTCTCGAACACTGCTTGCTGTGGTGGCAGGACTAGTTGAGTTGTGGCTTCTTATGCTTCATCATTGGTCAAGTCCATCCTGTACTCTGCCGGTAGCAGTATCATCAGATCGCCCTCGACCCCACCGACTCGTCTAAATTTACATTCATAGGAACCCAGTTAGATTCTAAATAGGAACTCGCAATCATCACTTTCCTTCAAAATAATAAAGACATTTTTGCTTGGAAACCGTCTGATATGCCGAGAGTCCCTAGGGAAGTGATTGAGCACTCTTTGAATGTAAAAGACGACGCTAAGCCAGTTAAGCAGCGCCTTCACGGCTTCGCACAAGACTCGAAAGACGCGATTAAGGAGGAGTTGACCAAACAGCTCGCGGTTGGCTTCATCAAAGAAGTCAAATATCCTAACTGGTTGGCCAACCCCATCAAGGTCAAAAAGAAGAACAACAAATGGCGAATGTGTGTGGATTACACGGACCTTAACAAGGCATGCCCTAAGGATCCGGTTGGTCTGCCGCACATCAACCAAGCCGTGCATTACTCAACTTCCTCGATTGCTACTCGGGCTACCATCAGATCAGCCTAAGATAGGCTAATCAGATGAAGACCGCCTTGATCACACCATTCGGGCCGTACTGCTACATCACAATGTCGTTCGGTCTGAAAAACGTAGGGGTAACCTATCAACGAACGATCCAGGGTTGCCTCCATGACCAGATCGAGCGAAACATGGAAGCATACATCGACGACGTGGTCGTCAAGTCGAGAAAGAAGGATGACCTACTAGAAACCTTCAACAACCTCCGACGATACAGGATGAAACTGAATGTCGAGAAGTGTGTGTATGGCATCCCCTCCGGCATGCTCCTTGGTTTCGTCGTGTCCCGACGAGGCATCGAGCCAAACCTAGAGAAAGTCCAGGCCATACTCAACATGAAGCCTCCCAGCGAACTCTGACACGTCTAGAAGTTGGTCGAATGCATGGTGGCCCTTAGCCGATTCGTTTCATGACTCGGCCTCCAAGGGATGCCCTTCTTCAAGCTATTAAAGAAGACCGACCACTTCACATGGACCCCGAAAGCACAAGAAGCTTTCAAGGACTTCAAGAAATATCTAACCTCTCCCCCCATGCTGGCTTCGCCCAGCCCAAGCGAGCCGCTCCTACTCTACGTCTCGGCCACAAAACAAGTGGTCAGCATGATCCTCATGGTTGAGCAGGAAGAAGACGGACACGCTCAATTGTTACAGCGACCAGTATATTTCATCAGCGAAGTACTCGGAGAGTCCAAGCTGAAACTACTCTACGGAGTCTTGATCATGGTAAGGAAGCTTGTTCTGTACTTCCAAGCCCATCAGGTTTCAGTAGTCACGTCCTATCCACTCGGCGACATCATACACAACAAGGAAGTTCAAGGCTGCATCGCAAAGTGGGCACTAGAGATGATGGGTAAATGTGAAGTGGTCGGTCTTCTTACACATCATACACGACATACACGACATCATACACGACATCACCTTGAAGCCCCGCACCGCGATCAAGTCACAGGCACTCGCCGACTTCGTAGCCGAGTGGACTAACGTGCAGCTGGAAACTACGCCAGAAGAACTGCCCCACTAGACAATGTACTTCTATGGCTCCCTACGCATGTCGGGGGCCGAAGCTGGAGTGGTGCTTATATCGCCCAACGGCGACAAGTTTAAGTATGTGATCCAAATCCACTTCCCGGCCTCGCATAGCGTAGCTGAGTACGAAGCGCTCCTCCACGGGCTATGGTTGGCTATATCCCTTGGGATCAGGCGGCGGCTAGTTCGTGGGGATTCCCAACTAGTAGTCAACCAGGTCATGAACGAGTGGACTTTTGCTGATGAAAACATGCAAGCCTACTGACAGGTGGTGCGTGAGTTGGAAAACAAGTTCGAGGGACTTGAGCTGGTCCATGTTATGCATTACAACAATGAAGTTTCGGTCAGTGGCTTCGGAACTTTCAACCTTTGGAAGTTCCGTAGATCTTCAGAACTTTCGACAGCACCAGATCTAGAACGAGAAATGAGTACATCTAACCAACAAAACCTTAAATAAGCAAACCACCTTCAAACTTTGCACGATCAACAACTAGAGTACGCGCGTGTCACGCCTAGAAATTCACACCAAATTTCTGAACAATAGCATGTATGAAACCCCGGTCTAGGAATCAGCCCGAGTACACACTATGACAAATTAATACATAGTTCCACGACTTAAAAACAAATAAAAACAATTATCTATCGAAATGCAGTGGAGAAGGAAAACAAACTAAACCATCTAATCTTCAGCTTCAGCTGGTGATGACGGCTCCATACCATAGGCATTCTTGACGGCGGACTGAACCTCACTTCAACCTTGCAGACGACCTTCTGACTGAAACTCTGGCACTGGCTCTATTGGGGGAAAAATTAAGCAAGGCTGAGTACAAACTACCGTACTCATCAAGTAACACCCAAGAGGGTAGAATAATGAATGCAATAGGTTAACTTTGCACAAAGCTGTAGTAATTTAGCAAAACAGTAAATAAAATAGACTGAATAAAAAGTAAAGTAACATTTTAAATAATCATCCACTGTCCAACGTTACACCACGTTGCGACAGGCCCAGACAAATGTCGGACATTACACCTCGTAGCGATAGGGTCAACCCTCTGCCCAACGCTACACCACGTTGCGACAGACCCAAACCGCTACCAATATTACACCATGTTGACAGGGTCAAACCAGTTCCAAATTTAATCAGGTTATCAAAAGGTTCGACTAATCTTAGTGAGTCTGTCAGTTTGCCCTATAACCGCGGGTATGGCTATTCGAATAGTTTTACTCTGCAGATGTGTACAACTTTACCCACGAGACACAGCTCAACTACAATTGAACGTGCGCCGGTGTATCACCACGATACCACAGAAAGGAAACTGTGATAGGACCCGTCACATAACCCTCCCTATTCAATTGCACCGCACTTCAGGTTTCACCCCCTCCTTTACACCAAGTCAGGCAATCCCCTCTTGTGCCTTGGTAGATCTGGAAGTAGCAGAGGCTTTCGTTACACCACGATTGCCCGTACATAATCCATCACGCTCACCCTTGCCTTGGTACGTCAAATAGTTAGAAGCCATACTTCAGATCCTACCTTACCCATTTCGGCATGTGGTTAATACGTGTAAGACTTCTAGGGATTCCCGAGAACCGGTCCTTAATTGCCATGAGCGTGACTCTCAAAACCATGCACCCACAGCCCACCATTATCAAAATTTTAGTTATTATTAATCCACATCGGGAGATTAATCATGATCACAACCATTTAAGGTCTATCAAAGTCTAATTAGTTATTAAATAAAAAACAGGTGAGCTAGTTGAACTAAGCATGGCTAGGCATTTCCTAATCCTAATCCTAGTCAAATTAACCCTGCGATGACAATAATAATCAGGGGTAATCAACGGATATAAATAAAGGTGATAGCCCAATAGATAAACAAAGCAAATAAATTTGAAACCGATGCATGTTTGAACGTAAAACGGGGATTTTATAATCATGGGATCAATATGATCAAAGGAGCGTGCCACCTGCCTTGCTCTGGTCCCTGGGGTACTTCGGCGACGACTTCGAGAATGAACGACACTTCGACGGGGTCATAAACCTACGACAAACAAGGCAAAACAAACAAAAACAGACTATAAAACTACTGAAACAGAGAAAGAAACTATTTTTAATGGATTCTTGACAATTTTATGAATTTAATAAAATTTGAATGGGCCTAAACGGAGACTGGATGAATTAGATATGAATTTTAGAAGTTTTCTGGGTTTTTTAACTAAACAGAAAAGTCCTAAATCAATTATTGCGCAATTAATGGGCCTGCTGACGTTAGCGACGAGAGAGGAGAGTGGCACCGGCAGGTGGGGGCCACTTGTCAAGGAGGGAGGGGAGGATGAGGGGCTAACAGGTGGGCCCGAGAGGAGAGAGGAAGGGGGCCGGCTGACGCGCGGGACCCGCGTGACAGAGAGAGAGGGGAAGAGGGTTGGGAGGCCCAGCCAGTGGGCACCACCGGTCGGTGACCCGGGGCAGAGAGGGGAGGGAGATGGTGCCGGCCGAGTGGACGAAGGAGGCGGCGGCCGGTGGCGAGGGCGGCGACGAGCGGCGCAGGCCGACGGGCGATGCGGACGACGACGACGGGACGGCGACCGGCGCCGAGAGCGGTGGCAAGAGATGGGCGGCGAGGAGCGGTCCCTAGGCGGCTTCGGCCCGGGGAGACGACGGCGTGACGCGGCGGGCACCAGCGCGCGCCGGCGATGGCGGCACCACTTCCGCGGTGGCGAGCCCAAGGTGGTGACGAGCGGAGGGGCGGTGACGGCCGGGAGATGGCGCGGTGGCCCGACGACGGTGGCGGGAGGGAAAAAGAGGAGGGGAAAGAGATGCGGATGCTCAGCGGCGGCTTTGAGGGTGGCGGTGAGACGGCGTCGAGCGAGAATGGTGACGGCTCGCAAGATCGATCGGCGGCGGCGGTGGCTCGAGCGCGGCGGCGGCTCGGGTGGGGGGGGGCGAAAAGTGGGCGGCGGCGCGCGGCGGAGTGCTATTTATGGCGCGAGGAGGCCGGCTAGGGTGGGGCGGCAGGTGGTGACCGAGTCGGGTGCGGCGGGGACTCGGCAGCGGCCGTTGCGGGCGGCGGTAGCGGGCGGCGCCGCAGCGTCCAGCTCGGACTCGAACTCGGCCTCGGCCGGTGCGGGGGAAGGGGGAGGCAGGCCGGACTTCGCGGCGCGCGGGCGAGCGACTGGGCCGAGTGGGCGGGCACGCTTGGCCGGCGACTAGTGGCCTAAGCGGAGGGGGAGGCACGCTCGGAGAGAGGATGGGCTGGGCGGCGGCTAGGGCTGGCCTGGAGGAAGGGAGCTGGGCCGGCCCGGGAAGGAGGAGAGGAAAAAGGAAAAAGAAAAAGAAAAAGAAAAAGAAAGGAGGAAAATTGGACTTCGGCCCAATTGGAGAAGGAAGGGAAAAAGAAAGAAAAAGGAGGAAAAAAGGGAAGCCCCACTTTTGCCGAGTTTTAATTTAAATTTTTGAGCAAAATTTTATACTTCTGCAATTTAAGTTTAAATCCTGTTAATCGATTTGCGAACCACGGTTTAATTAAATTAATTTCTTTTGGAGGGATTTTTCCTGAATTAATTAAGTCAATTATTATTTACGAATTTCTTTTACGGATTAGGCTTAGGATAAATTCCGGGTGTGACAGCGCGGCAACCAAAAGCAAAGCTCAAATCAAAAGTTAGAGATATATCACCACAAGAGGAGACGGAAACTTTTTACCGAAGTTCCAATCCTTGAGGGACTGTACTCTCCGTTGAGGAGCGCAAACTTGAGCCGGGTTCCACAACCCTTTCCTCAGGATTGCACTCGTGCACTCCCCCTCACTCGAGGTGTCTCTTCCCTTTCGGAGGTGAGACCCAACCTTCACAAACCTTTTCCCGGCGCACGGTGGCCGGGAACAACGACCGGCGGTGGAGGACGGCAACTATGACCGACGTGACGTGGGACGGTGGCCGGTGACGATGATTGGCAAAGGAGACAGCGAAAGAGGGAGGCGGCATGGCCGACGGGAAGATTAAATAGGAGCGCGAGGCGGTGGCGCTCGCGGGAAGGGTGGGGAGATGGTTGGTGCGGAGGCGCGTGGATTGCGGGGCGGTGGTTAGCGAGTGCAAACGGGGAGCGGCTCCCGGGAAAAGCGGCAGAGCCGTTGGGCCGGCACGGAAGCAGCCCGTGGGCGACGGCAACGCGGCTCTGGACGGGGATGAGGCGTGCGGCGCGAGCACGTCTCGGCGACGGAGCGAGGAGAGGCAACTCACGGCCGACGACAACAGAGTTAGGGAGGCGGCCATGCAAGCGGACGCAGCGACGACGCGTGGAGCGTGGGCACGAGCAGTGGTGGCATCACGACGGCGAGGCGGTGAGGGGGCGCAACGACGCGGCGCGACGAACAGCGAGGCATAGCACGATGGCACTGGCGCGGCGGCGCGACCACGGCGACAAGGCGGTGGGGTGGACGTAGCACGGTGCGGAGGGGGAGTAGCAGCGGCCGATGCGGCGCACGGTGGACGGGTGGCTGCAGGCGCACGAGGAAGATGGGTCCGACAGGTGGGGCCCACCTGTTGGTGTCCGGAAGAGGAGGGAGGTGGCTTGGACTTTGTGCACGTGAGGCAACAGTGGGCCGTGGCTCGGCCCACGTGCGGGAGAGAGATGGGGCTGAAGGGAGAGAGGCGGAGGCAAGCAGAGCAGCTCGTGGCTGACGGGCCGGCCCAGTGGAAGGGAAGGAGAGAGGAATGAAGGGAGGCAGGCCGATGGGAGGGGTGGGCCGGTTGGCCGGGCTGGTGACCTGCTGGCATGGAGAGGTGATGGGGACTTCGAGCGCGGGTTGGGCCGCAGCTCGGGAAATTTGCGAACAGCACACGTATTCGCAAAACAAATCCAAAACATGCACGAATCGAAGATTCGCATGATGAATCAGATCCGAAACGCGAAACCATGAACTGTTAGCGGAACAATGGAAGTAGTTAGCGACCCGTTAAATCAGGATTTAATGACTTGCTAAACTGGAAACTAAACGACTTTAATGTTAAACCAAACTACGTGTACGAAATTAAAGTCCGCACTGTAGATCGATGTCACGTTAGCTAATTAGATTAGAAAATCCAAGCAATTACAAGTAGGTCAAAAATAGATTGATTCGCATGAGTAAAACGTAAGCGAACCTGATATTTGGTGGAGAGATCAGCGACGGGTCACTACTGTTCCTCACTGTTTGGATAGGGAACCTAAACAATTAAACGGTAGATGAATTTAGATTGATTCGCAAGAATAAAATAGATGCGAACCTGAGATTCGGTGGCGGAGAACCGATCGGGACTGCTGTGAACGGGGATGCAGCAGGGAAGTACGTGGCGGCTGGAAGTGCTTGGGACAGGCAGACAGGGGAAAGAGGAAGGCTGTAGGGGGGTATTTATAGGGGGAGCTAGAGATAAATCTAGTTAGCTATCTCCTATTAAAAAGGAATAAATAATGTTTCAAAGGGATAAGTGATAGATTGGAATTAGTTTTTTCGGTGGAGGTAGAGATGGGGCTGCTTGTTTGGCCGTGGGGGAGGGACTCAGCCAGGGAGAGGTGGAGTGTGGCACTAGGGAGGAGAGGGAGATCGCACCGGGGGAGAGGCAGAGGGGAAGTGCTACCAGGGGGGAAAAATAAAAGAGAAAAAGAAAAGGAAAAAGGGAGAAAGAAAGAAGGGAAAAAGAAAAGGAAAAGGAATGAGGGAAAAAATAAAGAAATTGCCTCCAATTTTGCCTATTTTTGTTAAGTTTATTTACACAAATTTTATCGACTGTAATTCAAATATAAATCCTGTTAATAATTTAAAATACTTTCGGGACATTTTAGAACATCCGAAAAGCTTCCAATTAATTAAATTAAACTACACTCGGTTTTCTCTTGAACTTTAATTAAACAAATTATTTTTAATGTATTATTTTATTAAGTTTTAGCTGGGGTAAAACTCAGGGCATGACAATAGATTACTTCTCCGCCTTTGGCATCAAGATACCAAAAAGAGAAGAAGTGAAGGAACATGGTGAGGACTCAATTGTGAGGTTCGTGTGAGTCTCGATCAAATTCCTCTTCAGACTCCCACTGCCACACCTCTTGCTCACTCACTTGGCCTTCAGATCCAGTGTCATAATGTGGCAAGTTGAGATGCTTCTGAATCTCTTTCAACCTCTGAGTGTTCTTCTTTCTTGCATTCCTTTCCTTGACAAGAATATTGTGGTTGGAGGAACAGATAGTGAAGATCTTCTTTAAGAACTTGGTTGGGGAGAAGGACTTCTACGGACTTGAAGCTCTAGGGTGACCTCGAGAACAGCTAGGAATGTCACGCTGTCGGGATCCGCCAGCCTAGCTATAATCACTAGCCTGACTGGTGCCTCCTTGCTCCCCCTCACCGACAGACTCATAGAGTGGCTGATCCAGGCGAATACCAAGCTTGGTGTGCTTGACTTCCTTGACAAAGGTGGTCCCTGTGACAGTCTCAATCATTCCCTTTCTGTGAGTGACAGAGGTATTGCAGATTTCATCCCAAATGAACCTATGCACATTGAAGGGATCTAGGATCCTCATCCTATGAAGAATGTTGCGAGTGTACGAGTTGATGTGGCTAGCATCACCATCCTTGGGAGTAATGGTCTTTCTCAACATTCTGTTGAGATAGACAAAGGTAGGCTTGAGTCCTTTTACTGCCCCAAGTCTGGATTGCCTCCAGGGATGTACATGCGGGACATCATGCCATCATTAAGAACATCTTCGTTGTGTAGTTCTCAAAACGAAGGAGAACCAGGAAGTCATTGTAGGTGATATTGTACCACATTCACTGTGTCATCCAAAACATGGTGTTTTCCTCAGATCCTCCAAAGTACACTGTGGCATAGAATTGAGCTATGATTTCCTCACACCAATCGTGCTCAAGTTTCATGATCTCTAAGAGGTACATACGCCTACAGATGTTGGTGATCTCATTGACCACGTGAACAATCCAGCCGGTGCAGACCATCCCACTCTATCCAGTGCATGGGGATAGTTTTGTGCTACTTTGCCATGATCAATGTCTCATAGAAGTTCTGCTGAAACTTGGTCCAGAAACGACTATCTGAAGTAGACCTAGTCGCATCTGGCCCACTCTGAGATCTAGCCCTCACAAGATTTTCCACCTTTTTGTTCCAGTTGGTCACACTGCCTCTGTTACCAACTAGCTCGTGAATGTACAGGGGACCAACCCATCCCCAGTACGAAAGCCTTGCCTGGTTGGATCAAAGCGCCCTGCTGGCACTTTTGTTGTGGCCCTTCTCTCTGGCAGTCTTCCTCCTAGATTGACCCTCTCTGTTTGAGGAACTTGCTCATGGTAGTTGGGAGACCAATCACTGTCAGTGGCATTTCTGAGAAGGAGGTGGGAGTGTAAACGCTCATTGCCTTTTGCCAGCTGGTAAACTTCTTTGTGGGAGCCATGATCCTTTCGCACAAACAAGAACAAGAAAATAAGGATTGCAGGACTCTAGGAATGCAAAGCATGGGATGGTGCTTGGGGTTGAATACTCTTCGGAACTTCCAAAGCGGCCATCGGAACTTCCTGTGACCAGAAGTTCCGGTCAGCCCTTCGGAACTTCCGAAGGAGTTCAAACCCGAACCCCAAAACCCAAGATTTGCATGATTCAACTGTGGAAACTGTGAATAAATTCTAGGAAAGTACTCTATAACCACGGATATATGCTTCTTCCAATCAGAATCCAAAGGCATTTTGTCAAGACATGTAGATCTAAGGAGGAACCAATCAGAAACTGAAGGAAAATACCTTGAGACGATAAACTTGGTTAGAACTTGGAGGAGATCGTCCCTTGGAGGCTTCAATTTCCTTTCCACACCACGTGGAGTGCAAAAATCCTCCAAAACACTTGGATCTAGCCCTAGTTTTGGTGGAGAGGAGAAAACTAGGGTTCTAACCGTAGGGAGAGGTAAAAAGTGAAAAACTTTTACCCTCCCCACGGCCTCCCCCTACTTATACTTGGGGACCCCTTCGGAAGTTCCGGTCCCCTTCACCGGAACTTCCGACAAAGAGACAGAACCGAAACTGGGATTTTCGGAACTTCCGGTCGGGCTGACCGGAACTTTCGACGGAGTGGAAAACCGTTCTTTAAGATTCCTGAAACTTTCGGTCACCGTAATCGGAACTTCCGGAAAATCCAGGAAGACTCTAAAACTGGTTTTTCGAAGGGATGACTTGCCCCAAAAACATTTTGACGACTTGGATGAGTATGATTGAAACACATCGATCCATTATGAGAGTGCAACTAGCTAAACCACAAACGTTCATGTCAAGTTACAATTTAACATATGGTAGCAGAGATGAATTATGCACATGCATGTTACCCTTCCTAGGAAGGGCATGTGTGAATCCATATAAATTGTGCTAGAACCAACATTTACAGAAAATGAACTCCAAAAGCACATAGATTCAATTTATGCACACAAGAGTGACTAGTGATCATTCATGAATTGAATAAGCAATTAGTCACAAGGTGCTATGCATGCATGCAACATATCAAGCCACATTTCGAAAATCCAAGATATTTAGCTCAGTCCTTAAGGTACAAAACCTATTCTCATCTAAGGGCTTGGTAAAAATATCCGCCAATTGTTTTTCTATGCCGCCCTTGGTGGAGTGATCTCTTAGGAACTGGTGGCGGATATCTATGTGTTTTGTATGAGAGTGTTGGATGGGATTGTCGGCAATTTTGATGGCACTCTCATTGTCACATAGAAGGGGCACTTTGCTCACATTTATGCCATAGTCTTGCAAGGTTTGCTTTATCCAAAGCAATTCAGCACAACAACTCCCCGCCAAAACGTATTCCGCCTCGGCGGTGACAGGGCGATGGAGTTTTGCTTCTTGGAAGACCAAGAAACAAGGGACCCACCCAAGAATTGGCAAGTTCCCGATGTGCTCTTCCTATCCACCTTACACCCAGCATAATCCGCATCGGAATAACCAATGAGATTAAACCGTGCACCCTTAGGATACCAAAGACCAAGGTTAGTAAACCGTGCACCCTTAGGATACCAAAGACCAAGGTTAGGAGTGTGAACTATGTATGTAAGAATTCTCTTAACGGCCACAAGATGACATTTCTTGGGAGCGGCTTGAAATCTTGCTCACATACATACGCTTAGCATAATATCCGGCCTAGATGCACAAAGATAAAGCAAGGAGCCAGTGATGGAATGGTATACCTTTTGGTCGATATCTTTACCTTTCTCGTTGAGGTCAAAATGCCCATTTGAAGGCATGGGTGTATGGGCCGGTTTAGCATTCTCCATGTCAAACTTCTTGAGCATGTCCTTAGCATACTTGGTTTGGCAAATGAAGGTTCCTTCCTTTAATTGCTTGATTTGAAGGCCGAGGAAGAACTTCAATTCGCCCATCATGGAAATCTCAAAACGCTTTGTCATCATCCTACTAAACTCATCACTAAAAACCTTGGTTAGTAGAACCAAATATAATGTCATCGACATATATTTGGCACACAAATAAATCTTTCCCATGTCTTTTAGTAAAGAGAGTAGTGTCGGCTTTGCCTATCTCGAAGCCATTTTTCACAAGAAAATCACAAAGGCATTCATACGATGCTCTAGGAGCTTGCTTAAGCCCATAGAGCGCCTTGTGAAGCTTGTACACGTGATTAGGGTACTTGGGGTTTTCAAAGCCCGACAGTTGTTCCACATACACCAACTCATTAATAGGCCCATTAAGAAAGGCACTCTTCACATCCATTTGGTATAGCTTGAAGTCATGGTTAGTTCCATAAGCAAGTAATATACGAATTGACTCAAGTCTAGCAACCGGTGCGAAGATTTCACCAAAATCAAGTCCCTAGATTTGTGTGAAGCCTTGCGCCACTAACCTTGCCTTGTTTCGTGCAACAACGCCGTTCTCATCTTGTTTGTTGCGGAAGACCCATTTTGTACCAATCACGTTTTGTTGTGGTCGCTCTGCTAGTGACCACACTTGGTTGCGCTTAAGTTGTTGAGTTCTTCTTACATGACCATCACCCAATTGACATCTTCAAGTGCCTCTTCCACCCTATGTGGCTCAATAGAGGAAACAAACGAGTAATGTTCACAAAAATTTGCAATACGAGATCGAGTTGTTACCCCTCTATTTATCTCACCAAGGATGTTGTCGGTGGAATGGTCACAATGGATGCTTTGATGAACTCTTGGATGTGGTACTTGCGGTACATCTTCATGGCTTTCTTCATCCTGCTCATGGATTGTTGGTGAAGGTGGTTCTTGCACTTGTGATGTTGATGGTTCAACACGTGTTGATGAAGAGGGGTCATCTCCATTTGACACTTGAGGACGTACATCCCCAATGACCATCCTTCGTATTGCTTCATCTAACACATGAGAATCAACTTGCTCCTTTTGGGAGCCGTTATTTTCGTCAAACATCACATCACGCGTGATTTCAACAATACTGGAGGTCTTGTTGAAAACACGGTATGCACACGAGTTTGACGCATAGCCAAGCAAGAACCCCTCATCCACTTTAGGCACAAATTTGGATGCTCTTGTGTCACACCCGGAGTTTTGTCCTAAGCCTAAAATCGTAAAAAGGAATTCGTAAATAACAATTGGCTTAATTAACTCTGGAAGAATCCCTTTAAAAGAACTTAATTTATTTAAATCGAGGCTCGCAAATCGACTAACTGGATTTAAATTCAAATTGCAGAAGAATAAAATTTGACCAAACAAATTAATTTAAAATTCGGCAAAAGTGGGGTTTTCCTTTTTCCCTCCCTTTTCCTTTCTTTTTCCCTTCCTTCTCAAATTGGGCCAAAGTCCAATTTTCCTCCCTTCCTTTTCTTTTTCCTTTTTCGTTTTCTTTTCCTTCCTTCCCGGGCCGGCCCAGCCGAGCCGGCCCGTTTCCCCTCGGCCGGCCCAGCCGACCGGCCTCCGGCCTCCTCCCCGCGTGCGCCCCGCCTGGGCCGCTGCTTCGGCCCAGCCAGCTCGCTCACTCGCGCCGCGAAGTCCGTCGCCGCTCCCTCCTCCCTCGTGCCACTGACAGGTGGGGCCCACTTGTCAGCGACCGAAAACCCGCAAGCCCGTGCGCCCGCGCCGCCCCGAGTCTTAGTCCGCGCCGCCGCCGCAACCGCCGCCGCCGCATCGGCCGCCGCCGAGACCGCGTCGTGCCCGACTCGGTCTCCAACCTCCGCCCCGCCCTAGCCAGCGCCGCCACCCTATAAATCCCGAGCCGCCGCGCGCCGTCGTCCACTTTTCGTCTCCGCCCGAGCCGCCGTCGCGCCGTCGCTGTTCGCTGCCGTCGTTCAATCTCGCTGCCCGACGCCTTCGCCGCCGTCTAGCCGCATCACCGCCTCCGCGCCGCCGTCGCCGACCGGTTGCCGCCCTCATCTTCGCCGGTGAACATCCCCAGCGCCGCGCATTCCTTCGCCGCCCGGTCGCCGTCGCGCCCGGTCTCCTCACCGTCGCCGACCGATCTCCGTCGCCACCGCCGATCTTCCGCTCCTACCTACGTCGCCACCTTCGCCTCGATCTCGCCGACTCGCCCGCGTGTTCGCCGCCGCCGGTGAGAGTCCCCTTCCTCCTCCCCTCTCTCTCCCCCTTCCCGGCCGACCGCCGCCGAGCCGCACGCCGTCGCCGGACGCGTGCGGAGCTCCTCCTCGCCGCCACTCGCTGTGGTCGTCGTCGCCTTCGCGACGCCGTCGTCAAGCTGCCACCACTCGCGCACGTCGCCCGGTTGTCACCGCCGAGCTCTCCCCCGTGCCGTCGTCGCCATGCGCCGCGCTCGGTCTCGCGCCACGCGCTGCCGCCGGACGCCGGTCGTTGTCGTCGCGCCGTTGTCGCCGTCGCGCCGTCGTCGCCGTCGCGTCGTCGCCGTCGCGCCGTCGTCGCCGTCGCGTCGTCGCCGTCGCGCCGTCGTCGCCGTCACCGTGCGCCGCCGCCGCCGGTCGTGCTCTCCCCTCCTCTCTGTTCCAGCCTCGCTGACGAGCGGGCCCCACTCGTCAGTCACACCGCGCCCTCCCTTCCTCTCTCTCCTCCCCGGGCCCGCGTGTCAGTCTCTCCTTCCCCCTCTCTCTCACCGACAGGTGGTCCCCACCAGTCAGCCGTCAGCCTCCTCTCTCCTCGCTGACGTCAGCAGCCCCATTAATTGCGCAATAATTGATTTAGGACTTTTCTGTTTAGCTAAAAAACCCAGAAAACTTCTAAAATTCATAAGTAATCCATCTAGTTTCCGTTTAGGTTCATTCAAATTTCACTAAATTCATAAAATTGTCAAGAATCCATTAAAAAAAGTTTCTTTTGCTGTTTCATTAGAGTTTGTGCCTATTTATTTATTTTTATGCTTTGTCGCTTAGATTTGGACCCCGCCGAAGAGCCGGTTTACTTCGAGTTCATCGCCGAAGTTCCCCAAGGGCCAGAGCAAGGCAAGTGACACTCATCTTGATCATATTGAACCTATTATTGCAAATTTCCCGCTTTGTTAATTCAAATATGCATTGTTTTAATTAAAGTAATTACTATATGTTATTTTTCGGGTAAACCTTATTATTATGCCGTTGTTTATCCAACTTTATTCCTTGATGGACCAGGGGTAACTTGATTAGAGTTAGGCTTAGGGTAATGCTTAGCTATGCCTAGAACAAATAGCTCATTGGGATCACCTTTAATCATGCTTAGTTCTGAATAGCTGAGATATTGTTTCATTACCCGGTTCGGGTTACTGTCAACTAAAATATTGATAATGGCGGGCTGTGGGTGCATGGTTTTGAGAGTCGCACCCATGGCAATTAAGGACCGGTTCACGGGAAACCCTGGAAGTAATTAAGTGCTAACCACATGCCAAAATGGGTAAGGTGGGATTTGAAGCATGACTTCGAACTATTTGACGTACCGTGGCAAGGGTAGGCGTGATGGAGTATGGACGGGCAACCGTGGTGTAACGAAAGCCTCTGCTGCTTCCGAATCTGCCAAGGCACAAGAGGGGACTGCCCGACTTGGTGTAAAGGAGGGGGTGAAACCTGAAGTGTGGTACGATTAAATAGGAAGGGTTGTGTAACGGGCCCTATCACGGTCTCCTTTCCGGTATACCATGGTGGTATGTCGGCGCACGTTCAAGTGTAGTGGAGTCGTGTCTTGTGGGTACAGTAGTACACCTCTGATCAGAGTATAAACTATTCGAATAGCCGTGCCCACGGTTACGGGCGAGCTCCCAGCCTCACTGTGATTAGTGAACCTTTAATAACTTGAGTAATTGGTTTCTCACTCGGGACTACTGCAACGTGGTGTAACGTTCAGTAGTGGTTGGGCCTGTTGCAACGTGGGGTAACGTTGGACATTGTTGTGGTATTTTACAAGTGTTATTTACTTATCCTTTACTGTATTTAATTACCTGTATTTCTTTTTAATCTCTGTTATTTGTTTAACTCCTGCTTTATTGCAACTAACCTTAGCCTGTCCTTGTTAATCCGTATGCATCATTTATTTCCCCCTTGTCCGTGTTACTTGTTGAGTACGGTGGTTTGTACTCAGCCTTGCTTAACTTTCCCACCCCAGAGCTAGAAGTCGAGTCCGACGGAGGTGCCTCTCAGGAGTGAGCTGTTCCGCCGTCGAAGCGTTGCCTGTGGACTGGAGCCGTACCCGCTGGAGCTAGTCTACCTTTTTCTTTCCGCTGCATTTCCGCTAGAATAAGTGTAATTTTCAGTTGTTTCTAAGAACGATGGTAATGTAATCAACATTGTCTTTTTGTGTACCCTGGCTGGTCCTGGACAGGGAATTTAATACACAATTAAGTTCAGAAATACGTGTGAGGAATTTCTGGGCGTGACAAGTTGGTATCAGAGCCTCCTTTGACCGTAGGATCAGCCCAATGGAAACCCTAAGAGCCCTCTGCTTTTCATGTTTGTGCATAGTTTGCGAAAGTTAGAGTGTTTTGAAAATGGGTTAGTGTTTTTCAAAAGCGTGAGTGATTTAAAAGACAAAACCCCTTTGGTTGAAAAGCGTGAGTAAATCGATTTACGGGTAAAACTTTATTTACTTTGTTTCTTTTATGATTTATTTATCTTGAAATAAAATTTTGCATCTATTGATTCCATATCCTTGTGTTCTATAGATGGCTGACCATCCCTTGTACCATCGTGGAAACGGAATGGCTGGATTCGTGGCAGAGTTGGCAAAAGTCTCGTTCACGGCAGGATACCCCTATGAGCCGGAGTACACTACGATCCATCCTCTTGAAGGCGAGGTTCCCCACCGAGTCAGATTGGAGCTACATGGAATCCCCGGTTTCCTCCCTAACTTGGAAGCAGAAGGAGCCGGAGGCACACATGAGCATGCCTGCTGTCACGCCCGGAGTTTTATCCCAAGCCTAAATCGTAAAAAGAAATTCGTAAATAACTATTGGCTTAATTAACTCGGGAAAAATCCCTCTAAAAGGAATTAATTCAATTAAATCGAGGCTCGCAAATCGACTAACAGGATTTGAATTTAAATTGCAGAAGTATAAAATTTGGCCAAACAAATTAATTTAAAACTCGGTAAAAGTGGGGTTTTCCTTTTTCCCTCCTTTTTCCTTTCTTTTTCCCTTCCTTCTCAAATTGGGCCGAAGTCCAATTTTCCTCCCTTCCTTTTCTTTTTCCTTTTTCTTTTTCCTCTCCTCCTTCCCGGGCCGGCCCAGCCGAGCCGGCCCACCTCTCCCCGCCTGGCCGGCCCAGCCGAGCCGGCCTTCCGCTCCGGCCTCCTCCGCCCGCGCGCCTCCCTCCTCTCTCTCGCGCCACTGACAGGTGGGGCCCACCTGTCAGCGACCGAAAACCCGTCTCCGCGCCAGCCCGCGCCCGCGTCGCGTCGCGCCGGCCGAGTCCGCCGCCGCCCCGAGTCCTCCGCCGCGCCGCCGCTGCAACCACCGCCGCAACCGCCGCCGCCGAGTTCGCCGCGTCGTCGACTCGGTCTCCACCGGCCTCTCCGCCCTAGCCGGCGCCACCGCCTATAAAATCCTCGCGCCGCTGCCCCGCCGCCACTTTCCCCTCTCCGCCCGAAGCTCCCCTCCGTCGCCGTCAGCCGCCGATTTCCCCGTCGGCCGTTGGACGTCGCCGCCCACCCGCGTCACCACCTCCGCCTCGGCTTCGCCGACCTTCCGCCGGCCCTCGTCGCCACCGGTGGTCGCCTAGCGTCGTCGCCGCCCCTTCGTCCCTCCCGCCGCCGTGCCCGTCGTCTCGACGCAGTCGGCCGATCTCGTCGCCGCGCGTCGCCAGCCGCCGCGCGTCTGTGTCGTCACCGCCGCCTCGCCCTTGCCGACGCGTCGCCTTCTTTGTCGCTGCCGGTGAGCGTTTCCCCTCTCCCTCTCTCGTTTCCTCCATCATCGCCTCCGAGCTCACCCCCGCGCCGGTCGTCGTCGTCGCGCCGTCGTCGTCATCGCGCCGTCGTCGCCGTCACCGCCCGCTTGTCGCCGCCCGATGTCGTCGCCGACGCCGTCGTTGCTGCGCCGTCGCCGGCCGTCGCTGCCCCGCGCCGCCGTCGAGGCCGTCTCTCCTCTCCTCTATCGCTGCCACTTGGCCGCTCCGCTCGACTCCGCCGCCACTCAGCCGCTCTCTCCCTCCTCCGCTCTGCTCCGCTCGTCGCCGCTCTGAGCCGCGCCACCCCGCCGCGGTCTCCGCCTCCTCCTCACCGACGTCGTCGTCGCCCTTCGGTCGCCGGTCGATGTCGCCGACGTCGACGCCCTCGTGCCGCCGGTCATCGCCATCGCCACCTCCCCTTTCTCCTCGGCCCTCGCCGTCTCCGCCGCTCCCGCCGCCGCTGCTCGCACGCCGATGTTCCCGCTTCCCGGCTGCCGTCGCCGTTCGCCGCCGCCCGCCGGTTCGCGCCGCTTGTCGCCGGGCGCCATCCTCCGCCGGTCGCCGTCCACCGCCGCCCGGGCGTTGCCGCCCCTCTCCCTCTCCCGGCCGGACCCCGCTCCCCTCCTCTCTGTTCCACGGTCGCCGACCGACGGGTCCCACCCGTTAGTCGCCACCCCGCCAGCCCCTTCCTCTCTCTCCTCCCCGGGCCCGCGTGTCAACCGCCCATTTCCCCTCTCTCCCACTGACAGGTGGTCCCCACCTGTCAGCCGTCAGCCTCCTCTCTCCTCGCTGACGTCAGCAGCCCCATTAATTGCGCAATAATTGATTTAGGTTTTTCCCCCGTCGCAGCGCCGTTCGTTCTCGAAGTCGTCGCCGAAGTTCCTCGTGGGTCTAAGCAAGGCAAGTGGCACCCTTCTTTGATCATATTGAACCTATGTTTATAAAATCCCCCGCTTTTACATTCAAACATGCATTGTTTTATGCAAATCTATTTACTGTATTTATCTATTGGGAATTTACCATTATATCCGTTGATTCCTATTCATTATTATTGTCATCCCAGGATTAATTTGACTAGATTTAGGGTTAGTCAATGCTTAGCCATGCTTAGTTCAACTAGCTCACCAATTCTTATTTAATTATTGATTAAACTTTGATACACCTTTAATGGTTGTAATCATTAATAATCTCCCGATGTGGTTTAATACAACTAAAATATTGCTTATGGTGGGCTGTGGGTGCATGGTTTTGAGAGTCGTGCCCATGGCAATTAAGGACCGGTTCTCAGGAAACCCTGAAGGTCTTACACGTACTAACCACAAGCCAGAATGGGCAACGGTGAGACTCGTAATCTAGCTTGTCCCTATTCGACGTACCCAGGCAAGGGTAGGCGTGATGGAGTATGGACGGGCAATCGTGGTGTAACGAAAGCTTCTCCTGCTTCCGGATCTACCAAGGCACAAGAGGGGACTGCCCGACTTGGTGTAAAGGAGGGGGTGAAACCTGAAGTGTGGTGCGATTGTCTAGGGAGGGTTAGGTGAAAGGTCTTATCATGGTTTCTGTACTGAGGTATCGTGGTGATACGTTGGGGCATGGTAACATGCTTGGCAGCCATGTCTTGTGGGTAAAGTTGTACACCTCTGCAGAGTAAAACTATTCGAATAGCCGTGCCCGCGGTTATTGGGCGAACCGACAGACTCACTGGGATTAGTTGAACCCCTTTAATAATTTTATTAATCTTGGAACTGGTTTGACCCTGCGCAATGTGGTGTAACGTTGGCAGTGGTTTGGGTCTGTCGCAACGTGGTTTAACGTTGGACAGAGGGTTGACCCTGTCGCTACGTGGTGTAACGTTCGACAGCGGTCTGGGCCTGTTGCAACGTGGTGTAACGTTGGACAGTGGATGTTTATTTTAAATGTTACTTTGCTTTTATTTCAGTCTATTTTATCTACTGTTTTGCTAAATTACTGCAGCTTTTGTGCAAGTTAACCTTAGCCTATCCTTGATACCCTGTTGCATTCATTATTCTCCCCCTCTTGGGTGTTACTTGTTGAGTACGGTGGTTTGTACTCAGCCTTGCTTAATTTTTCCCCCACTAGAGCAAGTGCCGGAGCTGGTGTCAGAAGAAGGTTGTTCCGAAGGTTAAAGTAAGGTTCAGTCCGCCGTCGAGAGTGCCTGTGGTGTGGAGCCGTCTTCGTCAGCTGAAGCTGAAGATTAGAGGGTTTAGTTTGTTTTCCTTTTCCGCTGCATTTCGATAGATAATTGTTTTTATTTGTTTTTAAGTCGTGGAACTGTGTATTAATTTGTCATAGTGTGTACTCGGGCTGATGCCTGGACCGAGATTTAATACATGCTATTGTTCAGAAATTTGGTGTAAATTTCTGGGCGTGACAAGTTGGTATCAGAGCCAATCTTGACCGTAGGATGAGCCAAATGGAAACCCTAGGAGCCTTCTGTCATATGCATTAGGTTTTGTAAAATTTGAGTCGTTTGCAAAAAAAAAAAAGAGTCGAGTCTTTTGGTTTTGAAAATTTAGCGAGCATTCTTGCTTCTCAAACCTTGATCTCTATAGATGTGTGTCATCCCATCGACGAGCCCGTGCCTTCATCGCAGCAGTCGTCAGCAACTTCAGTCGATCAAGTGTCAAGACCGAAGATTCAAGTGAGGAGTCAGGTCTGCGCTACTCCAAGCGTCGCTCTCAAGTTGAAGATGGAGTCGTTCAAGAGTCAACCGTTGCTTCATCAGTCGTCGCAGCCGTTTTGAGCCGTAGACGTTACCCTAGCATCGTCTTTTAGTCGTTGCTTGGTAGTTTTTGTGTGTGTAGGTTTGTTTTGGGGTTAGCGGTTCACCATAGCAAGTAGTGGCGTTATGGTTGTACCACCAGGAGTTGAGTGCTCTTTTAAGTGTTTTAATCGAGATCAGAAAATTACAGTCGAGTAATTCAAGAAAAGCCCCTTTGATTTTCTCCTCCCCTTTGTTCTCCCCTTCTGCTCAGATGGTGAACACAAGGAACAGTAACCGCAACAACAATGGAGCAACTGGAAGTCAAGAAAACCGTGAAGGTTCACGCAATGGATCACCACAACCGCAACAAGAGGACCCGACGATTGCCCAAGTTCTAGCCAACCAGGCTCAAATGATGACCATGATGATGCAACAGATGCAACAACAACACCAACAGATGATGCAGCTTTTGATGAATCAGCAGCAGAATCAACACCAAGGACCACCGCCAGCACAGTCAAAGTTATCAGAGTTTCTTCGAGTTCGACCACCGACGTTTGCAAGCACAACCAACCCGATGGAAGCAAATGACTGGCTACATGCAATCGAAAAGAAGCTGAATCTTCTGGAGTGCAGTGATCAAGAGAAGGTCGCTTTCGCGACTCACCAACTGATGGGACCCGCCTCCGTTTGGTGGGATAACCTTTTGGCTACTCGCACTGCCACTACAGATATCACTTGGGACGAGTTCTGCAACAGTTTTCGGAAAGCCCATGTGCCAGATGGAATAGTAGCACAGAAGAAGTGTGAGTTTCGTGAACTGCAACAAGGGGACATGACAGTTACAGAGTATCTCCATGAGTTCAACCGCCTTGCACGTTATGCCCCGGAAGATGTGCGCACCGATGCTGAAAGACAAGAGAAGTTTCTTGAAGGACTGGATGATGACCTGACCAAACAGCTGATCTCCAGAGATTTTGCGGACTTTGAGAAGTTAGTGGACAAAGCAATCTGCCAGGAGGACCAGTGCAACCAGATGGATCGCAAGAGAAAAGCGGAACAAGTCAACACAGGAAAGAACCAGAAGCCACGTTTGCACTTTGGACAACAGCAGGGGTCTTCGACACTGATTGTTCGTCAACACCGACCTTTCAACCCAAGCAACTACAACCCCCATGACAACGACAGCAATGGAGTACAACTGCAGCCTTTATCAGCACTGCCACCGCCAAGCCAGACAACACCAGCTCAGAAGCCAGGGGTTTGTTTCAACTGCAACAGACCGGGTCACTTCGCCAAGGAGTGTCCACAGCCAAGACGCAACAAACCAGGATTCATGCAAGCCCAAGTCAATCAAGTCTCAGCCAAGGAAGCTCAAGCCGCACCCGAGTTTGTTCCAGGTAAGTTTTGCCAACTCTAGGCTGCTTGTCTGCACCTTTTTAACAGCTCCTCCGAATCTCGGGGACGAGATTCTGTTAAGGGGGGTGGATTTGTCACGCCCGGAGTTTTATCCCAAGCCTAAATCGTAAAAAGAAATTCGTAAATAACTATTGGCTTAATTAACTCGGGAAAAATCCCTCTAAAAGGAATTAATTCAATTAAATCGAGGCTCGCAAATCGACTAACAGGATTTGAATTTAAATTGCAGAAGTATAAAATTTGGCCAAACAAATTAATTTAAAACTCGGCAAAAGTGGGGTTTTCCTTTTTCCCTCCTTTTTCCTTTCTTTTTCCCTTCCTTCTCAAATTGGGTCGAAGTCCAATTTTCCTCCCTTCCTTTTCTTTTTCCTTTTTCTTTTTCCTCTCCTCCTTCCCGGGCCGGCCCAGCCGAGCCGGCCCAACTCTCCCCGCCTGGCCGGCCCAGCCGAGCCGGCCTTCCGCTCCGGCCTCCTCCGCCCGCGCGCCTCCCTCCTCTCTCTCGCGCCACTGACAGGTGGGGCCCACCTGTCAGCGACCGAAAACCCGTCTCCGCGCCAGCCCGCGCCCGCGTCGCGTCGCGCCGGCCGAGTCCGCCGCCGCCCCGAGTCCTCCGCCGCGCCGCCGAGTTCGCCGCGTCGTCGACTCGGTCTCCACCGGCCTCTCCGCCCTAGCCGGCGCCACTGCCTATAAAATCCTCGCGCCGCCGCCCCGCCGCCACTTTCCCCTCTCCGCCCGAAGCTCCCCTCCGTCGCCGTCAGCCGCCGATTTCCCCGTCGGCCGTTGGACGTCGCCGCCCACCCGCGTCACCACCTCCGCCTCGGCTTCGCCGACCTTCCGCCGGCCCTCGTCGCCACCGGTGGTCGCCGAGCGTCGTCGCCGCCCCTTCGTCCCTCCCGCCGCCGTGCCCGTCGTCTCGACGCCGTCGGCCGATCTCGTCGCCGCGCGTCGCCAGCCGCCGCGCGTCTGTGTCGTCACCGCCGCCTCGCCCTCGCCGACGCGTCGCCTTCTTTGTCGCCGCCGGTGAGCGTTTCCCCTCTCCCTCTCTCGTTTCCTCCATCATCGCCTCCGAGCTCACCCCCGCGCCAGTCGTCGTCGTCGCGCCGTCGTCGTCGTCGCGCCGTCGTCGCCGTCACCGCCCGCTTGTCGCCGCCCGACGTCGTCGCCGACGCCGTCGTTGCTGCGCCGTCGCCGGCCGTCGCTGCCCCGCGCCGCCGTCGAGGCCGTCTCTCCTCTCCTCTATCGCTGCCACTTGGCCGCTCCGCTCGACTCCGCCGCCACTCAGCCGCTCTCTCCCTCCTCCGCTCTGCTCCGCTCGTCGCCGCTCTGAGCCGCGCCACCCCGCCGCGGTCTCCGCCTCCTCCTCGCCGACGTCGTCGTCACCCTTCGGTCGCCGGTCGATGTCACCGACGTCGACGCCCTTGTGCCGCCGGTCATCGCCATCGCCACCTCCCCTTTCTCCTCGGCCCTCGCCGTCTCCGCCGCTCCCGCCGCCGCTGCTCGCAAGCCGATGTTCCCGCTTCCCGGCTGCCGTCGCCGTTCGCCGCCGCCCGCCGGTTCGCGCCGCTCGTCGCCGGGCGCCATCCTCCGCCGGTCGCCGTCCACCGCCGCCCGGGCGTTGCCGCCCCTCTCCCTCTCCCGGCCGGACCCCGCTCCCCTCCTCTCTGTTCCACGGTCGCCGACCGACGGGTCCCACCCGTCAGTCGCCACCCCGCCAGCCCCTTCCTCTCTCTCCTCCCCGGGCCCGCGTGTCAACCGCCCATTTCCCCTCTCTCCCACTGACAGGTGGTCCCCACCTGTCAGCCGTCAGCCTCCTCTCTCCTCGCTGACGTCAGCAGCCCCATTAATTGCGCAATAATTGATTTAGGACTTTTCTGTTTAGCTAAAAAACCCAGAAAACTTCTAAAATTCATAAGTAATTCATCTAGTCTCCGGTTAGGTCCATTTAAGTTTCATTAAATCCATAAAATTGCCAAGAATCCATTAAAAATAGTTTCTTTCTCTGTTTCAGTAGTTTTATAGCCTGTTTTGTTTGTTTTGCCTTGTTTGTCGTAGGTTTTTCCCCCGTCGCAGCGCCGTTCGTTCTCGAAGTCGTCGCCGAAGTTCCTCGTGGGTCTAAGCAAGGCAAGTGGCACCCTTCTTTGATCATATTGAACCTATGTTTATAAAATCCCCCGCTTTTACATTCAAACATGCATTGTTTTATGCAAATCTATTTACTGTATTTATCTATTGGGAATTTACCATTATATCCGTTGATTCCTATTCATTATTATTGTCATCCCAGGATTAATTTGACTAGATTTAGGGTTAGTCAATGCTTAGCCATGCTTAGTTCAACTAGCTCACCAATTCTTATTTAATTATTGATTAAACTTTGATACACCTTTAATGGTTGTAATCATTAATAATCTCCCGATGTGGTTTAATACAACTAAAATATTGCTTATGGTGGGCTGTGGGTGCATGGTTTTGAGAGTCGTGCCCATGGCAATTAAGGACCGGTTCTCAGGAAACCCTGAAGGTCTTACACGTACTAACCACAAGCCAGAATGGGCAACGGTGAGACTCGTAATCTAGCTTGTCCCTATTCGACGTACCCAGGCAAGGGTAGGCGTGATGGAGTATGGACGGGCAATCGTGGTGTAACGAAAGCTTCTCCTGCTTCCGGATCTACCAAGGCACAAGAGGGGACTGCCCGACTTGGTGTAAAGGAGGGGGTGAAACCTGAAGTGTGGTGCGATTGTCTAGGGAGGGTTAGGTGAAAGGTCTTATCATGGTTTCTGTACTGAGGTATCGTGGTGATACGTTGGGGCATGGTAACATGCTTGGCAGCCATGTCTTGTGGGTAAAGTTGTACACCTCTGCAGAGTAAAACTATTCGAATAGCCGTGCCCGCGGTTATTGGGCGAACCGACAGACTCACTGGGATTAGTTGAACCCCTTTAATAATTTTATTAATCTTGGAACTGGTTTGACCCTGCGCAATGTGGTGTAACGTTGGCAGTGGTTTGGGTCTGTCGCAACGTGGTTTAACGTTGGACAGAGGGTTGACCCTGTCGCTACGTGGTGTAACGTTCGACAGCGGTCTAGGCCTGTTGCAACGTGGTGTAACGTTGGACAGTGGATGTTTATTTTAAATGTTACTTTGCTTTTATTTCAGTCTATTTTATCTACTGTTTTGCTAAATTACTGCAGCTTTTGTGCAAGTTAACCTTAGCCTATCCTTGATACCCTGTTGCATTCATTATTCTCCCCCTCTTGGGTGTTACTTGTTGAGTACGGTGGTTTGTACTCAGCCTTGCTTAATTTTTCCCCCACTAGAGCAAGTGCCGGAGCTGGTGTCAGAAGAAGGTTGTTCCGAAGGTTAAAGTAAGGTTCAGTCCGCCGTCGAGAGTGCCTGTGGTGTGGAGCCGTCTTCGTCAGCTGAAGCTGAAGATTAGAGGGTTTAGTTTGTTTTCCTTTTCCGCTGCATTTCGATAGATAATTGTTTTTATTTGTTTTTAAGTCGTGGAACTGTGTATTAATTTGTCATAGTGTGTACTCGGGCTGATGCCTGGACCGAGATTTAATACATGCTATTGTTCAGAAATTTGGTGTAAATTTCTGGGCGTGACAAGTTGGTATCAGAGCCAATCTTGACCGTAGGATGAGCCAAATGGAAACCCTAGGAGCCTTCTGTCATATGCATTAGGTTTTGTAAAATTTGAGTCGTTTGCAAAAAAAAAAAGAGTCGAGTCTTTTGGTTTTGAAAATTTAGCGAGCATTCTTGCTTCTCAAACCTTGATCTCTATAGATGTGTGTCATCCCATCGACGAGCCCGTGCCTTCATCGCAGCAGTCGTCAGCAACTTCAGTCGATCAAGTGTCAAGACCGAAGATTCAAGTGAGGAGTCAGGTCTGCGCTACTCCAAGCGTCGCTCTCAAGTTGAAGATGGAGTCGTTCAAGAGTCAACCGTTGCTTCTTCAGTCGTCGCAGCCGTTTTGAGCCGTAGACGTTACCCTAGCATCGTCTTTTAGTCGTTGCTTGGTAGTTTTTGTGTGTGTAGGTTTGTTTTGGGGTTAGCGGTTCACCATAGCAAGTAGTGGCGTTATGGTTGTACCACCAGGAGTTGAGTGCTCTTTTAAGTGTTTTAATCGAGATCAGAAAATTACAGTCGAGTAATTCAAGAAAAGCCCCTTTGATTTTCTCCTCCCCTTTGTTCTCCCCTTCTGCTCAGATGGTGAACACAAGGAACAGTAACCGCAACAACAATGGAGCAACTGGAAGTCAAGAAAACCGTGAAGGTTCACGCAATGGATCACCACAACCGCAACAAGAGGACCCGACGATTGCCCAAGTTCTAGCCAACCAGGCTCAAATGATGACCATGATGATGCAACAGATGCAACAACAACACCAACAGATGATGCAGCTTTTGATGAATCAGCAGCAGAATCAACACCAAGGACCACCGCCAGCACAGTCAAAGTTATCAGAGTTTCTTCGAGTTCGACCACCGACGTTTGCAAGCACAACCAACCCGATGGAAGCAAATGACTGGCTACATGCAATCGAAAAGAAGCTGAATCTTCTGGAGTGCAGTGATCAAGAGAAGGTCGCTTTCGCGACTCACCAACTGATGGGACCCGCCTCCGTTTGGTGGGATAACCTTTTGGCTACTCGCACTGCCACTACAGATATCACTTGGGACGAGTTCTGCAACAGTTTTCGGAAAGCCCATGTGCCAGATGGAATAGTAGCACAGAAGAAGTGTGAGTTTCGTGAACTGCAACAAGGGGACATGACAGTTACAGAGTATCTCCATGAGTTCAACCGCCTTGCACGTTATGCCCCGGAAGATGTGCGCACCGATGCTGAAAGACAAGAGAAGTTTCTTGAAGGACTGGATGATGACCTGACCAAACAGCTGATCTCCAGAGATTTTGCGGACTTTGAGAAGTTAGTGGACAAAGCAATCTGCCAGGAGGACCAGTGCAACCAGATGGATCGCAAGAGAAAAGCGGAACAAGTCAACACAGGAAAGAACCAGAAGCCACGTTTGCACTTTGGACAACAGCAGGGGTCTTCGACACTGATTGTTCGTCAACACCGACCTTTCAACCCAAGCAACTACAACCCCCATGACAACGACAGCAATGGAGTACAACTGCAGCCTTTATCAGCACTGCCACCGCCAAGCCAGACAACACCAGCTCAGAAGCCAGGGGTTTGTTTCAACTGCAACAGACCGGGTCACTTCGCCAAGGAGTGTCCACAGCCAAGACGCAACAAACCAGGATTCATGCAAGCCCAAGTCAATCAAGTCTCAGCCAAGGAAGCTCAAGCCGCACCCGAGTTTGTTCCAGGTAAGTTTTGCCAACTCTAGGCTGCTTGTCTGCACCTTTTTAACAGCTCCTCCGAATCTCGGGGACGAGATTCTGTTAAGGGGGGTGGATTTGTCACGCCCGGAGTTTTATCCCAAGCCTAAATCGTAAAAAGAAATTCGTAAATAACTATTGGCTTAATTAACTCGGGAAAAATCCCTCTAAAAGGAATTAATTCAATTAAATCGAGGCTCGCAAATCGACTAACAGGATTTGAATTTAAATTGCAGAAGTATAAAATTTGGCCAAACAAATTAATTTAAAACTCGGCAAAAGTGGGGTTTTCCTTTTTCCCTCCTTTTTCCTTTCTTTTTCCCTTCCTTCTCAAATTGGGTCGAAGTCCAATTTTCCTCCCTTCCTTTTCTTTTTCCTTTTTCTTTTTCCTCTCCTCCTTCCCGGGCCGGCCCAGCCGAGCCGGCCCAACTCTCCCCGCCTGGCCGGCCCAGCCGAGCCGGCCTTCCGCTCCGGCCTCCTCCGCCCGCGCGCCTCCCTCCTCTCTCTCGCGCCACTGACAGGTGGGGCCCACCTGTCAGCGACCGAAAACCCGTCTCCGCGCCAGCCCGCGCCCGCGTCGCGTCGCGCCGGCCGAGTCCGCCGCCGCCCCGAGTCCTCCGCCGCGCCGCCGCTGCAACCACCGCCGCAACCGCCGCCGCCGAGTTCGCCGCGTCGTCGACTCGGTCTCCACCGGCCTCTCCGCCCTAGCCGGCGCCACTGCCTATAAAATCCTCGCGCCGCCGCCCCGCCGCCACTTTCCCCTCTCCGCCCGAAGCTCCCCTCCGTCGCCGTCAGCCGCCGATTTCCCCGTCGGCCGTTGGACGTCGCCGCCCACCCGCGTCACCACCTCCGCCTCGGCTTCGCCGACCTTCCGCCGGCCCTCGTCGCCACCGGTGGTCGCCGAGCGTCGTCGCCGCCCCTTCGTCCCTCCCGCCGCCGTGCCCGTCGTCTCGACGCCGTCGGCCGATCTCGTCGCCGCGCGTCGCCAGCCGCCGCGCGTCTGTGTCGTCACCGCCGCCTCGCCCTCGCCGACGCGTCGCCTTCTTTGTCGCCGCCGGTGAGCGTTTCCCCTCTCCCTCTCTCGTTTCCTCCATCATCGCCTCCGAGCTCACCCCCGCGCCAGTCGTCGTCGTCGCGCCGTCGTCGTCGTCGCGCCGTCGTCGCCGTCACCGCCCGCTTGTCGCCGCCCGACGTCGTCGCCGACGCCGTCGTTGCTGCGCCGTCGCCGGCCGTCGCTGCCCCGCGCCGCCGTCGAGGCCGTCTCTCCTCTCCTCTATCGCTGCCACTTGGCCGCTCCGCTCGACTCCGCCGCCACTCAGCCGCTCTCTCCCTCCTCCGCTCTGCTCCGCTCGTCGCCGCTCTGAGCCGCGCCACCCCGCCGCGGTCTCCGCCTCCTCCTCGCCGACGTCGTCGTCACCCTTCGGTCGCCGGTCGATGTCGCCGACGTCGACGCCCTTGTGCCGCCGGTCATCGCCATCGCCACCTCCCCTTTCTCCTCGGCCCTCGCCGTCTCCGCCGCTCCCGCCGCCGCTGCTCGCAAGCCGATGTTCCCGCTTCCCGGCTGCCGTCGCCGTTCGCCGCCGCCCGCCGGTTCGCGCCGCTCGTCGCCGGGCGCCATCCTCCGCCGGTCGTCATCCACCGCCGCCCGGGCGTTGCCGCCCCTCTCCCTCTCCCGGCCGGACCCCGCTCCCCTCCTCTCTGTTCCACGGTCGCCGACCGACGGGTCCCACCCGTCAGTCGCCACCCCGCCAGCCCCTTCCTCTCTCTCCTCCCCGGGCCCGCGTGTCAACCGCCCATTTCCCCTCTCTCCCACTGACAGGTGGTCCCCACCTGTCAGCCGTCAGCCTCCTCTCTCCTCGCTGACGTCAGCAGCCCCATTAATTGCGCAATAATTGATTTAGGACTTTTCTGTTTAGCTAAAAAACCCAGAAAACTTCTAAAATTCATAAGTAATTCATCTAGTCTCCGGTTAGGTCCATTTAAGTTTCATTAAATCCATAAAATTGCCAAGAATCCATTAAAAATAGTTTCTTTCTCTGTTTCAGTAGTTTTATAGCCTGTTTTGTTTGTTTTGCCTTGTTTGTCGTAGGTTTTTCCCCCGTCGCAGCGCCGTTCGTTCTCGAAGTCGTCGCCGAAGTTCCTCGTGGGTCTAAGCAAGGCAAGTGGCACCCTTCTTTGATCATATTGAACCTATGTTTATAAAATCCCCCGCTTTTACATTCAAACATGCATTGTTTTATGCAAATCTATTTACTGTATTTATCTATTGGGAATTTACCATTATATCCGTTGATTCCTATTCATTATTATTGTCATCCCAGGATTAATTTGACTAGATTTAGGGTTAGTCAATGCTTAGCCATGCTTAGTTCAACTAGCTCACCAATTCTTATTTAATTATTGATTAAACTTTGATACACCTTTAATGGTTGTAATCATTAATAATCTCCCGATGTGGTTTAATACAACTAAAATATTGCTTATGGTGGGCTGTGGGTGCATGGTTTTGAGAGTCGTGCCCATGGCAATTAAGGACCGGTTCTCAGGAAACCCTGAAGGTCTTACACGTACTAACCACAAGCCAGAATGGGCAACGGTGAGACTCGTAATCTAGCTTGTCCCTATTCGATGTACCCAGGCAAGGGTAGGCGTGATGGAGTATGGACGGGCAATCGTGGTGTAACGAAAGCTTCTCCTGCTTCTGGATCTACCAAGGCACAAGAGGGGACTGCCCGACTTGGTGTAAAGGAGGGGGTGAAACCTGAAGTGTGGTGCGATTGTCTAGGGAGGGTTAGGTGAAAGGTCTTATCATGGTTTCTGTACTGAGGTATCGTGGTGATACGTTGGGGCATGGTAACATGCTTGGCAGCCATGTCTTGTGGGTAAAGTTGTACACCTCTGCAGAGTAAAACTATTCGAATAGCCGTGCCCGCGGTTATTGGGCGAACCGACAGACTCACTGGGATTAGTTGAACCCCTTTAATAATTTTATTAATCTTGGAACTGGTTTGACCCTGCGCAATGTGGTGTAACGTTGGCAGTGGTTTGGGTCTGTCGCAACGTGGTTTAACGTTGGACAGAGGGTTGACCCTGTCGCTACGTGGTGTAACGTTCGACAGCGGTCTGGGCCTGTTGCAACGTGGTGTAACGTTGGACAGTGGATGTTTATTTTAAATGTTACTTTGCTTTTATTTCAGTCTATTTTATCTACTGTTTTGCTAAATTACTGCAGCTTTTGTGCAAGTTAACCTTAGCCTATCCTTGATACCCTGTTGCATTCATTATTCTCCCTCTCTTGGGTGTTACTTGTTGAGTACGGTGGTTTGTACTCAGCCTTGCTTAATTTTTCCCCCACCAGAGCAAGTGCCGGAGCTGGTGTCAGAAGAAGGTTGTTCCGAAGGTTAAAGTAAGGTTCAGTCCGCCGTCGAGAGTGCCTGTGGTGTGGAGCCGTCTTCGTCAGCTGAAGCTGAAGATTAGAGGGTTTAGTTTGTTTTCCTTTTCCGCTGCATTTCGATAGATAATTGTTTTTATTTGTTTTTAAGTCGTGGAACTGTGTATTAATTTGTCATAGTGTGTACTCGGGCTGATGCCTGGACCGAGATTTAATACATGCTATTGTTCAGAAATTTGGTGTAAATTTCTGGGCGTGACACCTGCCAGGAAGCTGCTTACAGTCTGATGACAACACTCAGGGCAAGGCACGACCTGACGTTTCGGCATTCGGCTTACCGGTATCACCCTAGTCGTGGACCCAATTCCATGGTCAGTAGGTTTCGGTCTGCCCGGAGTGAGCAAGACCCTACCTTCGGTAGGATGTGCACGGTGCTGCAGGGCCTCGACCAGATGCATCACGATCTCCACGAAGCGTCCAAGGCCTTGAACGACGCCAAGCTCACTCAGATTGTCCGCCTGCAAGATGAGATCGACCGATTGAAGAAGGAGAACGCCAGGCTCAAAGGACTCCCAGAGCCTAGTGGTGCAAGGCTTCGCACTACGGCAAGGAAGCGAACCCGTGGGCCGCCCAGAGTTCAGTCTTACCCCGGTGCCCCGGATGAACCAAGACCGCTGATGCAGATGGTGCCAACCTCTCCGACCCCAGTGCCCGAGGAAGGTGTCTCCCCATTCAACGCTGCAAGAAGCCGTAACAGGATCGTCACAGTCTCTAGCAGCAGCGAGTCCGCTTCTGGTGAAGATGAAGATGGTCTCCCTAGCAACTCCAGGAGCCGTTCTGAAGACGAGGAAGAAGATCCGTCCCCTGTCGTCGATCGTCGCTCTCCTTCCGTGCCCTAGACGTTGCCTTTAGCTTCGTTTTAGTCGTTGTGTGTTAGTTTTGGTGTGTTAGGTTTGCTTCACTTGGGGCTAGTGGTGAACCATAGCAGTAGTGGGGTTATGGTTGTACCGTCAGGAGTTGTGTGGTTTTCAAGTGTGTTTCTTAAGCAAGACAATTACAATTCACTAATTAAATAAAGCCCCTGTTTGCTTAGCCGTTTCTTTTTCTTCTTTCTCTTTCTGTTCCCTCCCGCTCCTGCAGATGGTGAACACCTGCCACGGCAACCGCGACACCGACCAGTCCAGCACCGGAGGACCGCCCCCACCGCCTCCACCAGAGAACCCGTCACTCGCCCAGATTCTTGCTAGCCAAACTCAGATGCTCGCTTGGATGATGCAGCAGATGCAACAGCAACAGCAACAACACCAACAAGTGCTACAGCAGCTCTTGAATCAGAATCAGAACAACCAGCAACAGCATGGACCACCCCCAGTGCAGTCCAAGTTGCCAGAGTTTCTCCGTGTTCGTCCCCCGACCTTGTCAAGCACTACCAACCCCATGGAGGCAAGTGATTGGCTCCATGCTATCGAGAAGAAGCTCAATCTACTACAGTGCACTGACCAAGAGAATGTATCCTTCGCCGCACATCAACTGATGGGTCCCGCCTCTGCTTGGTGGGATAATTTCCTGGTTACCCGCACCGCTACCACGGAAGTGACTTGGGCGGAGTTCTGTCTTAACTTCCGCAAGGCCCATATCCCTGACGGGATAGTCACACAAAAAAAGCGTGAGTTCCGCGCTCTGCAGCAAGGTACCAAGACAATGACAGAGTACCTTCATGAGTTTAATCACCTAGCGTGATATGCCCCCGAGGATGTTCGCACTGATGCCGAAAGACAAGAAAAGTTCCTCGGAGGTTTGGATGATGAGCTGAAGAAGCAGTTGCTTTCGGGCGACTATGCTGACTTCGAAAGACTAGTGGACAAGGCCATCCGTCAAGAGGACCAACACCTCCAGATGGATAAGAAGAGGAAGGCTTCGTAGTTCAGGTCCAACCAGCCGCCTCCTCAGAAGCCCCGATTCCACACCAGCCCCCATCCCCAGAATCAGCAGCACGGACAGTCGACCTTTATTGTCCGCCAGCATCGTCCCTACAACCCCAACAACTTCTACAGTGGTGGCTCGTCCCAGCGTGCTCCACCTCAGCGTGCTCTCCCTGCACCAGCTCCTCGGCAACAGAACGCTCCTCCACCAACAGCTCAACCTCCTCCAGCCCGGAAGGATGCAGGTGCAAAGCCTGGAGTGTGCTACAACTGTGGCGACCCAGGTCACTTTGCCGACAAGTGCCCGAAGCCGAAGCGTAGCGGGCAGAGATTTGTTCAAGCTCGTGTGAACCATGTCACCACCGAAGAAGCACAGGCTGCGCCAGAAGTAATACTGGGTACGTTTCCTGTCAACTCCGTACTTGCTACAGTACTTTTTGATTCTGGTGCTACGCACTCTTTTATTTGAAGAAAGTTTGTGGGATTGCTTGGGTTAAGAAGGGAAAAGTTCAGAAACCCGATGCGGGTTAGTACTCCAGGGCATAGTATGTTTTTGGACCTTTATAGCCCTATTGTGCCCATAGAGATCCAAGGGACACCCTTTCTAGCCAATCTCATCCTTCTCGAATCCAAAGACCTAGATATCATTTTGGGAATGGACTGGCTTACCAACCATCAAGGAGTGATTGATTGTGCCAAGCGTACAGTCACCTTGACCATTGAAATGGGTAAAGTGGTGGCTTACCAGTCGCCGGAGTCAGTGTCAATCAGGACTTGTTTGAATCAGATGGAAGCCGAAGAGCAACCCTCGGAAACAGTCAAAGATCCGAAGAAGTTGGAAGACATACCAGTGGTTTGTGAGTATCCGGAGGTGTTTCCAGATGATCTCACAACAATGCCGCCAGAAAGAGAGATCGAGTTCCGTATCGACTTGGTACCAGGAACTGCACCGATCTATAAGAGACCCTACAGGATGGCAGCTAATGAGATGGCAGAAGTGAAGAAGCAAGTGGATGAACAGCTTCAGAAAGGTTACATCCGACCGAGTACCTCGCCTTGGGGTGCCCCGGTTATTTTTGTTGAGAAGAAGGACAAAACTAAGAGAATGTGTGTGGACTATCGTGCTTTGAACGATGTTACCATCAAGAATAAGTATCCTCTGCCAAGGATTGATGATCTGTTTGATCAGTTGAAGGGAGCCAAAGTTTTCTCCAAGATCGATTTGAGATCAGGGTATCACCAGTTGAGAATTCGGGAAGAGGATATTCCCAAGACGGCATTCACTACTCGCTACGGCTTGTATGAGTGTACGGTAATGTCGTTTGGACTTACTAATGCCCCGGCATTTTTCATGAATCTCATGAATAAGGTGTTCATGGAATACCTGGATAAGTTTGTGGTTGTCTTCATTGATGACATTCTTATCTACTCCAAGTCAGAAGAAGAGCACGAGCAACATTTGCGGATTGTGCTAGAGAAGCTAAGAGAACATCAGTTGTATGCCAAGTTCAGCAAGTGTGATTTCTGGCTACACGAAGTGAAGTTCCTTGGCCATGTGATCAATGCGCAAGGTGTAGTAGTGGACCCCAGTAATGTGGAGTCAGTGATCAAGTGGACCCCGCCTAAGACGGTTTCCCAGATCAGGAGTTTCTTAGGACTTGCGGGCTATTACCGCCGGTTCATTGAGAATTTTTTCAAAGATAGCCAAGCCAATGACTCAGTTGTTGAAAAAGGAAGAGAAGTTCAAATGGTCAAAAGAGTGCGATAAGAGTTTTGAAGAGCTCAAGCAAAGGTTAGTTTCGGCACCTGTGTTGGTTTTGCCCGATCAAATGAAAGACATCCAGGTTTACTGTGTGCTAATGCAAGAAGGGAAGGTGGTTGCTTACGCCTCTCGTCAGTTAAGACCACATCAGGGTAACTACCCGACTCATGATTTGGAACTAGCAGCTGTGGTGCATGCCCTAAAGATTTGGCGACACTACTTAATCGGTAACAAGTGTGAAGTGTATACGGATCATAAGAGTTTAAAGTATATCTTTACACAACCGGATTTGAACCTCCGCCAGCGAAGATGGTTGGAATTGATCAAGGATTATGATTTGAGTATCCATTACCATCCAGGCAAAGCAAATGTAGTTGCAGATGCTTTGAGCCGGAAGAATTACTGCAATGTTGCGGTATCAACGGAAGTGTGTGAACAGTTACAACAGGAGTTCGAACGACTAAATTTGGGTTTAGTCGAAGAGGGTTTTGTGGCAGCCCTAGAAGCGCAACCCACTTTGGTGGATCAAGTTCGCCAATCCCAAGCAAATGATCCGGAGATAGCTGAGCTAAAGAAAAATATGCGAGTTGGTAAAGCTCGAGATTTTTCAGAAGATAAACATGGGACAATCTGGATGGGAAACAGGTTGGGTGTACCAGATAACAAGGAGTTAAAGGAGTTGATACTCCAAGAAGCTCATCAAACCCAGTACTCTTTTCACCCCGGGAGTACTAAGATGTATCAGGATCTCAAAGAAAAGTTTTGGTGGGTTAGTATGAAGAGAGAAATTGCAGAATATGTCGCCTTGTGCGATGTTTGTCAACGAGTCAAAGCAGAACACCAAAGGCCAGCAGGATTGTTGCAACCTCTCCAGATTCCAGAATGGAAATGGGAAGAAATCGGGATGGATTTCATCACTGGTTTACCAAGGACTGCTGCCGGTCATGTCTCGATTTGGGTAATTGTGGATCGATTGACAAAGGTCGCTCATTTCATACCAGTTCACACTACCTACTTAGGGAAAAGATTAGCTGAGATTTATTTGGCTAGGATCATGTGTCTACATGGAGTACCAAAGAAGATTGTTTCTGACCGAGGAAGTCAGTTTACTTCCAAGTTTTGGCAGAAGCTACAGGAAGAATTGGGAACCCAACTGAACTTCAGTACGGCTTATCATCCACAGACAGATGGTCAGACAGAGAGGGTAAATCAGATTCTTGAAGATATGCTCAGAGCTTGTGCTCTCGACTTTGGTGGAACTTGGGATAAGAATCTACCGTATGGAGAGTTCTCATACAACAACAGTTATCAAGCCAGTTTGCAGATGGCACCTTTTGAAGCATTGTATGGGCGAAAGTGTCGTACACCCCTCTTCTGGGATCAAACAGGAGAACGTCAGGTTTTTGGGACTAAAGTTTTAAGCCAGGCGGAAGAAAAAGTCAGAATAATCCGTGAAAGGTTGAAAACGGCCCAAACCAGACAGAAGAGTTATGCACATAATCGTCGAAGGGACTTAGCCTTCGAGACAGGAGACTACGTGTACCTCCGCGTCACACCTTTGCGAGGAGTACACCGGTTTCAGACCAAAGGAAAATTGGCACCACGTTTTGTGGGACCATACCGGATAGTGGAACGCAGGGGAGAAGTTGCGTCTCAGTTAGAGCTCCCTGCTAACATGGTTGGAATCCATGACGTGTTCCATGTGTCGCAGCTCAAGTGCCTACGTGTGCCTGAAGAACAGACCAATTCCAAGCACATCGATTTACAGGAAGATCTAACGTATGTGGAGAAACCAGCACGGATTCTAGAAACCAGTGAAACAAAGACTCGGAACCGTGTGATCAGATTCTGCAGAGTTCAGTGGAGTCACCACTCAGAAGAAGAAGCGACATGGGAAAGAGAAGATGAGCTCAAGACCGCCCATCCGCACCTCTTCGCCAGTGCCTCCGAATCTCGGGGTCGAGATTCCGTTTAAGGGGGTAGGTTTGTCACACCCGGAGTTTTGTCCTAAGCCTAAAATCGTAAAAAGGAATTCGTAAATAACAATTGGCTTAATTAACTCTGGAAGAATCCGTTTAAAAGAACTTAATTTATTTAAATCGAGGCTTGCAAATCGACTAACTGGATTTAAATTCATATTGCAGAAGAATAAAATTTGACCAAACAAATTATTTAAAATTCGGCAAAAGTGTGGTTTTCCTTTTTCCCTCCATTTTCCTTTCTTTTTCCCTTCCTTCTCAAATTGGGCCGAAGTCCAATTTTCCTCCCTTCCTTTTCTTTTTCCTTTTTCTTTTTCTTTTCCTTCCTTCCTGGGCCGGCCCAGCCGAGCCGCCCCGTTTCCCCTCGGCCGGCCCAGCCGATCGGCCTCCGGCCTCCTCCCTGCGTGCGCCCCGCCTGGGCCGCCGCTTCGGCCCAGCCAGCTCGCTCGCTCATGCCGCGAAGTCCGTTGCCGCTCCCTCCTCCCTCGCGCCACTGACAGGTGGGGCCCACCTGTCAGCGACCGAAAACCCGCCTGCCCGCGCGCCCGCGCCGCGCCGAGTCCGAGTCCGCGCCGCCGCCGCAACCGCCGCCGCTGCATCGGCCGCCGCCGAGACCGCGTCGTGCCCGACTCGGTCTCCAACCTCCGCCCCGCTGTCACGCCCAGAAATTCCTCACACAAATTTCTGAACTTAATTGTGTATTAAATCCCTGTCCAGGACCAGCCAAGGTACACAAAAAGACAATGTTGATTACATAACCATCGTTCTTAGAAACAACTGAAAATTACACTTATTCTAGCGGAAATGCAGCGGAAAGAAAAAGGTAGACTAGCTCCAGCGGGTACGGCTCCAGTCCACAGGCAACACTTCGACGGCGGAACAGCTCACTCCTGAGAGGCACCTCCATCGGACTCTGCTTCTAGCTCTGGGTTAGGAAAGTTAAGCAAGGCTGAGTACAAACCACCGTACTCAACAAGTAACATGGACAAGGGGAAAATAAATGATGCAACGGGATTTACAAGGACAGGCTAGGGTTAGTTGCGATAAAGCAGCAGTTTAAACAAATAACAGAGCTTAAAGAATAAAAGGTAATTAAGTAGAGTAAAGCATAAATAAAATAAGCAGTTGTAAAGTACCACAACACTGTCCAACGTTACACCACGTTGCAACAGGCCCAACCACTACTCGACGTTACACCACGTTGCAGTAGTCCCAAGTGATAACAAATTTACTCAAGTTATTAAGGTTCACTAATCACAGTGAAGCTGGGAGTTCGCCCTTAACCGTGGGCACGGCTATTCGAATAGTTTATACTCTGATCAGAGGTGTACTACTGTACCCACAAGACACGACTCCACTACACTTGAACGTGCACCGACATACCACCACGGCATACCGGAAAGGAGACCGTGATAGGACCCGTTACACAACCCTCCCTATTTAATCGTACCACACTTCAGGTTTCAACCCCTCCTTTACACCAAGTCGGGCAGTCCCCTCTTGTGCCATGGTAGATCCGGAAGCAGGAGAAGCTTTCGTTACACCACGATTGCCCGTCCATACTCCATCACGCCTACCCTTGCCTGGGTACGTCAAATAGTTCGAAGTCATGCTCCAAATCCCACCTTACCCATTTCGGCATGTGGTTAGCACTTAATGACTTCCAGGGTTTCCCGTGAACCGGTCCTTAATCGCCATGGGTGCGACTCTCAAAACCATGCACCCATAGCCCACCATTATCAATATTTTAGTTGACATTAACCCGAACCGGGTAGTGAATCCATGTCTCAGCTATTCAGAACTAAACATAATTATATGTGATCCCATGAGCTATTTGTTCTAAGCATGGCTAAGCATTAACCTAGGCCTGACTCTAATCAAGTTACCCCTGGTCCGGCAATGAATAAAGTTGGATAAACAACGGCATAATAATAAGGTTTACCCGAAAATAGCATAAAGTAAGTACTTTAATTAAAACAATGCATATTTGAAATAATAAAGCGGGGAATTTGCAATAATGGGTTCAATATGTTCAAGGATGAGTGTCACTTGCCTTGCTCTGGCCTTTGGGGAACTTCGGCGACGATCTCGAAGTAAACCGGCTCTTCGGCGGGGTCCGAATCTAAGCAACAAAGCACAAAAATAAATAAAACAGGCACAAACTCTACTAAAACAGCAAAAGAAACTATTTTTAATGGATTCTTGATAATTTTCTGAATTTAATGAAATTTGAATGGACCTAAACGGAGACTAGATGAATTACTTATGAATTTTAGAAGTTTTCTCGGTTTTTTAACTAAACAGAAAAGTCCTAAATCAATTATTGCGCAATTAATGGGGCTGCTGACGTCAGCGAGGAGAGAGGAAGCTGACGGCTGACAGGTGGGGACGACCTGTCGGTGAGAGAGAGGGGGAAGGGAGAGACTGACATGCGGGACCCGGGAGGAGAGAGAGAGAGCGGGCGCGGGGAGTGACTGACGAGTGGGACCGACTGACGAGTGGGACCCACTCGTCAGCGAGAGGGAACAGAGAGCTGGGGACCGAACGCGCGGCTCGGCGGATGGCGGCGACCGGCGGGAGCAGCGGGCGACGCGGCGGCGGCGGCGCACGGCGACGGCGACGCGACGGCGACGACCGGCGAGCGGTGACGGCGCGACGGCAACGACGGCCGGGGCGGCGACGCACGGGCGCAACCCGGCAGAACAGCGGCGACGGCGACTGGCGAGCGGCGGCAGCGCGGCACGCGCGGGCGCAAGAGACGGCGGCCAGACGTCGGCGACGCGGAGGCGACGACGACCACGGTGGCCGACGGGAGCGGCGGGCTTCGGCCTCGTCCGGCGACGGCACGCGACTCGGCGGCGGTCGGCCGGAAAGGGGGAGAAAGAGGGGAGGAGGGTGCGGAGGCTCACCAGCGGCGGCGAGGGCGCGGACGGGTCGACGAGACCGAGGCGAAGGTGGCGACGCGGGCGGGTGCGGGAGATCGGTGGTGGCGGTGGAGATCGATCGGCGGCAGCGACGGGCGAGACGCGGCGGCGGCCGGGCGACGAGGGAACGCGCGGCGCCGAGGAGGCTCCCTGGTGACGGCGAGAGTGGCAACAAGTCGGCGACAGAGGGACGGAGGTGGTGACGCAACAGAGCGGCGACGACCGGCGACGGGCGACGAGATTGCGCGGTGGCGACGAACGGCGGCAGCGCGGCGGTGACTCGAGCGACGATGGAAAGCGAGCGACGGCGCGCGGCGACTCGGGATTTATAGGGTGGCGGCGACCGGCTAGGGCGGGCGGAGGTTGGAGACCGAGTCGGCGACGATGCGGTCTCGGCGGCGGCGGATGCGGCGGCGGAGTTCGGCTCGGACGCGGCGCGGCGCGGGCGCGGGCGCGAAACAGTCACTGACGGGTGGGCCCCACCTGTCAGTGGCGCGGGAGAGAGGAGGGAGGCGACGCGGACTCGCGGCGCGGGCGAGCGGCTAGCTGGGCCGAGCGGCGGCCCAGGCGGAGCGCGCGGTGGCGGGCGGAGGGAGGCCGGTCGGCTGGGCCGGCCGAGGAGGAGGATGGGCCGGCTCGGCTGGGCCGGCCCGGGAAGGAAAAGAAAAAGAGAAAGAAAAAGGAAAAAGAGAGAGGGAGGAAAATTGGACTTCGGCCCAATTTGAGAAGGAAGGGAAAAAGAAAGGAAAAAGGAGGGAAAAAGGAAAACCCCACTTTTGCCGAGTTTTAAATTAATTTGTTTGGCCAAATTTTAGACTTCTGCAATTTGAATTTAAATCCTGTTAGTCGATTTGCGAGCCTCGATTTAAGTGAATTAATCCTTTTAGAGGGATTTCTCCTGAGTTAATTAAGCCAATTGTTATTTACGGATTCCTTTTTACGATTTAGGCTTGGGACGAAACTCCGGGTGTGACAACTGTCAACTAAAATATTGATAATGGCGGGCTGTGGGTGCATGGTTTTGAGAGTCGCACCCATGGCAATTAAGGACCGGTTCATGGGAAACCCTAGAAGTAATTAAGTGCTAACCACATGCCGAAATGGGTAAGGTGGGATTTGAAGCATGACTCCGAACTATTTGACGTACCGTGGCAAGGGTAGGCGTGACGGAGTATGGACGGGCAATCGTGGTGTAACGAAAGCCTCTGCTGCTTCTGGATCTGCCAAGGCACAAGAGGGGACTGCCCGACTTGGTGTAAAGGAGGGGGTGAAACTTGAAGTGTGGTACGATTAAATAGGGAGGGTTGTGTAACGGGTCCTATCACGGTCTCCTTTCCGGTATACCATGGTAGTATGTCGGCGCACGTTCAAGTGTAGTGGAGTCGTGTCTTGTGGGTACAGTAGTACACCTGTGATCAGAGTATAAACTATTCGAATAGCCATGCCCACGGTTACGGGCGAGCTCCCAGCCTCACTGTGATTAGTGAACCTTTAATAACTTGAGTAATTGGTTTCTCACTCGGAACTACTGCAACGTGGTGTAACGTTGAGTAGTGGTTGGGCCTGTTGCAACGTGGGGTAACGTTGGACAGTGTTGTGGTATTTTACAACTGTTATTTACTTATCCTTTACTGTATTTAATTACCTGTATTTCTTTTTAATCTCTGTTATTTGTTTAACTGCTGCTTTATTGCAACTAACCTTAGCCTGTCCTTGTTAATCCGTATGCATCATTTATTTCCCCCTTGTCCGTGTTACTTGTTGAGTACGGTGGTTTGTACTCAGCCTTGCTTAACTTTCCCACCCCAGAGCTAGAAATCGAGTCCGACGGAGGTGCCTCTCAGGAGTGAGCTGTTCCGCCGTCGAAGCGTTGCCTGTGGACTGGAGCCGTACCCGCTGGAGCTAGTCTACCTTTTTCTTTCCGCTGCATTTCCGCTAGAATAAGTGTAATTTTCAGTTGTTTCTAAGAACGATGGTAATGTAATCAACATTGTCTTTTTGTGTACCCTGGCTGGTCCTGGACAGGGAATTTAATACACAATTAAGTTCAGAAATTCGTGTGAGGAATTTCTGGGCGTGACATCTTGCCTTCTTGTTGAGAGTAAAACACTTACTACCGAAAACTTGAAAGTATGAGATGTTTGGTTTGTTACCAGTAAGAAGCTCATAAAATGTCTTCTTTAGAAGGCGATGGAGATACAACCGGTTGATGGCGTGACATGCGGTGTTGACGGCTTTGGCCCAAAACCAATCCGACGTCTTGTACTCATTTAACATGGTCCTCGCCCTCTCTATAAGTGTTCTATTCTTTTGCTCTACTACACCATTTTGTTGTGGAGAGTAGGGAGCGAAGAACTCATGCTTGATGCCTTCATGATCAAGATATTCTTCAATGTTGGTGATTCACCACCATTTTGTTTTTAAATTCACCACCATTGTCGCTTCGGATTTGCTTGATCTTGACATCAAACTCGTTTTGGGCTCTTCTTGCAAACTTCTTGAATATTTCTTGTGTCTCACTCTTGTCATGCAAAAAGAAAACCCAAGTATAACGTGAAAAATCATCTACCACTACAAGACAATATTTGTTACCTACAATGCTTGTGTTAGCAATCGGCCCGAAGCTCCAAAGGTCTTGTGGTGGTAATCACATTCTTGACTGGGTGTCGCGCTCCAACTTGTTTCCCGGCTTGACATGCACTACACACCCTATCTTTCTCAAAATGCACATTTGTTAGTCCTTCAATGTGATCCCCTTTTAGAAGTTTGTGAAGATTCCTCATTCCAACATGGGCTTGTCTCCGATGCCATGACCACCCCATGTTGGACTTGGCCACTAGACATGTCTCAAGTTTCGCTTCTTTCGAAGAGAAGTCAACAAGATAAAGCTTGCCCTTGAGAACACCTCTAAAAACCACAGAGGAATCATTCCTTCTAAAAATGGTCACATCCACATAGGTAAATAGACAATTATATCCAAGCTTGCATAATTGAGAAACGAAAAGAAGATTGTAATTTAGAGATTTTACCAAAAGAACATTTGAGATGGAGAGGTCATTGGAGATTGCAATCTTACCCAATCCAACGACCTTTCCCTTACCATTGTCTCCAAAGACGATGTTCACTTGAGAAGAGAGGAGAACATCGATTTTTCTCCGGTCATGTGGTTGGTGCAACCGCTATCGGTCACCCAACTCCTTCCACCAGACACATATTTCTACAAGAGTTCAACTTCTTGCTCTAGGTACCCACACCAACTTGGGTCCTAGTGACAAGTGCTTTTGGCACCCGAATAGCTCTCTTGATAGAAATATGTTTGCCCCGAGTACCAACATAGCGAGCCACAACACGACCATTGGCATTCCTCCTAAGAACATAAGATGTGTCAAATGAACAATGAGGCATATGAGTAATATGAAGGATACTTTTGGCCTTGACAAAGTTGTCAAGCCCTTTGATCTTCTTGATCATCACACTCCTATCAACTCTTCCCTTAGGTGGAGGACTGTACCCAAGGCCTTCACGGTTGTGGTTGTCACGTTGGTACCCAAGGTACTCCTTTAGGGCCTTACTACCCATGCGGCACTTTAGAAGCCCGTTGTTGACTAACCCCATGAGCTTCTCATTTTGAATAGTCAAGGCTTTTACGGCCTTGGCGTTTGAGGTGCAAACTTCAAGGTCGTGGTCCTTGCATTTAACACATGGCTCATTGCTTGACTCCTTTGAGCTTTTAGACATCTCACAAGGAGAAGGAGAGCACTTGTTGAGTGTGTCAAGCTTATCCTCTAGAGAGTGGTATGCCTTCTCCATGCTTTCCACTTTCTCTAGAAGTTTCGCATTTGACTCCTCAAGTAGTGAGCATGAGTCCTTGGTGTCTTTGTAAAGACGCACAAGTGTCTCATATCTCTTTCTCTCCTTAGTGAGTTCACTCTCGAGTTCAAGGTTACGCACTCTCTCATGAATGAGCATAGCCTCTTGCTTCTCGAGAAGGAACTCTTGACCCTCAATGGTGTCAAGCAATTCACGCATGGTTGTCAAGGACTTCTTGCTTAGCTCATCAACCAACTCATCTTCAACCTTATCATCGTCACTCCCACAAATTTCATCAATCAAATCATGACTAAATAATTTGGAGGAAGGTGATACCTTGCGCTCTTTTGCCACAAGACAAAAAGGAGCGTCATTATCGCTATCATAGTTGAAGAGGGTTGGTGGCGGTGGTGGTGAAGACTTGATGGCGATGGTTGCCATTCCATCTTCATCACTTGAGCTTGAGTCGCTCTCGGAGTCGAAGGTCCACTCATCACCAATATGAGCTTGCCCCATTTCCTCCTTCTTCCCATGCTTGCCCTTGTTCTTCTTGAAGTGCCTCTCCTTCTTTTTCTTGTTGTCATCGAGCTTGGGGCACTCGGTGAAGAAGTGCCCAGTTTCACCACACTCGAAACACTTGCGTGATGAGTGCCTTCCTTGTGACTTGCCGAAGCTTGACTTGGAGGCGCCTCCCTTGAAGAAGCTGCTTCTACTCATGTACTTCCCAAGCCACCGGACGAACACTACCATGTCATCCTCGGCTTGAGAGGTACACTCTTCATCAACCTCAGCCTCCTTGATGGCTTTCAAGGCTATATCTTGTTTGTTTGGTGTTGAGCCTTGAGAGATGAAGTTGCAAGCATCCTTGGATTCTTGCTCCATCAAGTCATGAGCGAGGATTCACCCAAGCACTTCATGAGGTGTCAAGGTGTTGAAGTCGGCATGCTCACATATGAGGGTTACCAAGGTTGAGTTCCTTGGGGTGATGGCCCGGAGCAACTTCTTCACGACATAACTATCCGTCATGTCCTTGCACCCAAGTCCCTCGATCTCGTTGATGATCTTGCTCAACCGGTCGTACATCTCACTTGGGGTCTCTTCCGGCTTCAACACGAACCCCTCCAATTGTCCCTTCAAGATCTCCACCTTGGACTCACGCACCCTGTCGGTGCCTTCATGGATGTCACGCCCAGAAATTCCTCACACGAATTTCTGAACTTAATTGTGTATTAAAATCCCTGTCCAGGACCAGCCAGGGTACACAAAAAGACAATGTTGATTACATAACCATCGTTCTTAGAAACAACTGAAATTTACACTTATTCTAGCGGAAATGCAGTGGAAAGAAAAAGGTAGACCAGCTCCAGCGGGTACGGCTCCAGTCCACAGGCAACGCTTCGACGGCGGAACAGCTCACTCCTGAGAGGCACCTCCTTCGGACTCAACTTCTAGCTCTGGGATGGGAAAGTTAAGCAAGGCTGAGTACAAACCACCGTACTCAACAAGTAACACGGACAAGGGGGGAAAATGAATGATGCATAGGGATTAACAAGGACAGGCTAGGGTTAGTTGCAATAAAGCAGCAGTTAAACAAATAACAGAGATTACAAGAATAAAGGTAATTAAATACTGTAAAGCATAAGTAAATAATAGTTGTAAAGTACCACAACACTGTCCAACGTTACACCACGTTGCAACAGGTCCAGTCCACTACTCAACGTTACACCACGTTGCAGTAGTCCCGAGTGAGAAACCAATTACTCAAGTTATTAAAGGTTCACTAATCACAGTGAGGCTGGGAGCTCGCCCGTAACCGTGGGCACGGCTATTCGAATAGTTTATACTCTGATCAGAGGTGTACTACTGTACCCACAAGACACGACTCCACTACACTTGAACGTGCGCCGACATACCACCATGGTATACCGGAAAGGAGACCGTGATAGGACCCGTTACACAACCCTCCCTATTTCATCGTACCACACTTCAGGTTTCACCCCCTCCTTTACACCAAGTCGGGCAGTCCCCTCTTGTGCCTTGGCAGATCCAGAAGCAGCGGAGGCTTTCGTTACACCACGATTGCCCGTCCATACTCCATCACGCCTACCCTTGCCACGGTACGTCAAATAGTTCGAAGTCATGCTTCAAATCCCACCTTACCCATTTCGGCATGTGGTTAGCACTTAATTACTTCCAGGGTTTCCCGTGAACCGGTCCTTATTTGCCATGGGTGCGACTCTCAAAACCATGCACCCACAGCCCACCATTATCAATTTTTTTAGTTGACATTAACCCGAACCGGGTAGTGAATCAATATATCAGCTATTCAGGACTAAGCATGATTAAATGTGATCCCAATGAGCTATTTGTTCTAAGCACGGCTAAGCATTAACCTAAGCCTAACTCTAATCAATTTACCCCTGGTCCAGCATGGATAAAGTTGGATAAACAACGGCTTAATAATGAGGTTTACCCGAAGAAATAAATACAGTAAATACTTTTAATTAAAGCAATGCACATTTGAATTAATAAAGCGGGGAATTTGCAATAATGGGTTCAACATGATCAAAGATGAGTGTCACTTGCCTTACTCTGGCCCTTGGGGAACTTTGGCGACGATCTCGAAGTAAAACGGCTGTTCGGCGGGGTCCGAATCTAAGCGACAAAGCACAAAAATAAATAAAACAGGCACAAACTCTACTCAAACAGCAAAAGAAACTATTTTTTGACAATTTTATGAATTTAATGAAATTTGAATGGACTTAAACGGAGACTAGATGAATTACTTATGAATTTTAGAAGTTTTCTGGATTTTTTAGCTAAACAGAAAAGTCCAAAATCAATTATTGCGCAATTAATGGGGCTGCTGACGTCAGCGAGGAGAGAGGAGGCTGACGGCTGACAGGTGGGGACCACCTGTCGGTGAGAGAGAGGGGGAGGGAGAGACTGACACGCGGGTCCGGGGAGGAGAGAGAGGAAGGGAGGGCGCGGGGTGACTGGCGATTGGGGCCCGCCCGTCAGCGAGGCTGGAACAGAGGGGGAGGGGAGAGCGCGGCCGGCGGCGGGAGCTGCGGGCGGCGCGGCGGCGGCGACGCACGGTAACGGCGACGGCACGACGGCGACGACGGCGCGACGACAACGACGGGCGTCGGGCGGCAGCGCGTGGCGCGGGACCGAGCGCGGCGCACGGCGATGACGGCACGGGGGAGAGCTCGGCGGCGACAACCGGGCGGCGAGCGCGAGTGCGGACGGGCGCGGGCGGCGGCGGCTTGACGACGGCCTCGGGAGTGCGACGACGACCGCAGCGGCGATGGCGAGGAGGAGCTCGGCACGCGTCCGGCGACGGCGTGCGGCTCGGCGGTGGTCGGCCGGGAAGGGGGAGAGAGAGGGGAGGAGGGTGGAGACGCTCACCGGTGGCAGCGACGAAGCGGGGGAGTCGGCGAGATCAAGGCGGAGGTGGCGACGTGGGTAGGAGCGGAAGATCGGCGGTGGCGACGGAGATCGATTGGCGACGGTGAGGAGACCGGCGCGGCGGTGACCGGGCGGCGAAGGAATGCGCGGTGCTGGGGAGGCTCCCTGGCGGCGACGAGGGCGGCAGCAGGTCGGCGACAGCGAGGCGGAGGCGGTGACGCAGCTAGACGGCGGCGAAGGCGTCCGGCAGCGAGATTGAACGGTGGCGGCGAACAGCGACGACGCGACGGCGGCTCGAGCGGAGAGGGAAAGTGGGCGACGGCGTGCGGTAGCTCGGGATTTATAGGGTGACGGCGCCGGCTAGGGCGGGGCGGAGGTTGGAGACCGAGTCGGGCGCGACGCGGTCTCGGCGGCGGCCGTTGCGGCGGCGGCGGTTGCCGCGGCGGCGCGGACTCGGACTCGGCGCGGCCCGGCGCGGCGCGGGCGCGCGGGCTGGCGGGGAGGCGGTCGCTGACAGGTGGGCCCCTCCTGTCAGTGGCGTGAGGGAGGAGGGAGGCGGCGCGGACTTCGGCCCAATTTGAGAAGGAAGGGAAAAAGAAAGGAAAAAGGAGGGAAAAAGGAAAACCCCACTTTTGCCGAATTTTAAATTAATTTGTTTGGCCAAATTTTATACTTCTGCAATTTGAATTTAAATCCAGTTAGTCAATTTGCGAGCCACGATTTAATTGAATTAAGTTCTTTTAGAGGGATTCTTCCTGAGTTAATTAAGCCAATTGTTATTTACGGATTTCTTTTTACGATTTAAGGCTTAGGACAAAACTCCGGGCGTGACAATGGACATTGCGGAGGGTGCTCTCGATCCCATTGACCTGGTTGAACTCACTTGGACTGAATGCACTAAGGAGTGCATTGGTAGCTTGAGCATTTTTATGCTCATTGTTGTAATCTTCTTCGGTGGGCGCCGTTGGATTCTGCAAAACATAGCTATTTTCGACTATTCTCCAAATAGATGGGTTAATAGACTTTAAATGCATCTTCATCCTATGCTTCCAAGCGGCATACTCCATGCCGTTGAAGTACGGTGCCTTGCCACTATAGGAGGAACATGATGTAGATCTAGAATAATCATGCCCAACGGCGGAGTAATCACCATCACCCTTCTTCTCTCCCGACATGATCTCTCCAAGCGGTTAAGCCTAATAAGGAGATTAGGCTCTGATACCAATTGAAAGAGTATATCAAGGCCTAAAGGGGGTGAATAGGCGATTTAAAAAATGAACCTAAAAAGTGGAAGCTGACACTTTTGGAAGTTCCGATCAGTGGCTTCGGAACTTTCGGCCTTCGAAAGTTCCATAGATCTTCAGAACTTCCGACCGCACCAGATCTAGAATGAGAAATGAGAAATGTGAGGAGAGAGAGACTCATGCGGGGACCCCATAGGTCAGAGAGAGAAAGGTGGGGAGAGGAGACTGACTGGCCAGGCCTACCTGGCAGTGAGACAAAACAGAGAGAGGGAGGGGACCTGGCCGAAACAAAGGAGGGGGAAGGCGATGGCGCCGACCGAGTGGGTAGCAGTGGCTCAGTGAGCACCGGCAGCATGACAGCGACAGAGGCTTGGCATGTGGCATCGGTGAAGACGACGGCGGCAGCCAAGAGGCGGCAGCGCACCACCGACGACTGCGATGACGGCGCAAAGCAGGGACGAGGCGACTTCAGCTCAGGGAGATGTTGGCATGATGGCGGCATGTGTGAGCGGCGGTGCGAGGGATGGTGAGCGGAGATGCTCGGTCGCAGTGGCGGTGCGGGCGGAGGGAGAGGGGCCAGACCGGCTCGGCCAAGCGGGGTGGCGGCACGGTGCGGCTGCGCATGCATGACGACGGCGGCGACGGCCGACGGCGACGCGGCGGCGGTCGACAACCGTGAAGCAACGGGTCAGTGCTGTGGGGAAGGCGAGGACCGTGACGCGAGCAACAATGGCTGGAGGGATGGCAGTGTGGCGGCTTGGCACGGCGCGGTGATCGGCGCGGCTGCGCGGGCGGCGCGGCAAGGCTAGCGGCAGCGAAGTGCGCACGCGAGCGCATGACTATGGCGACGCGCATCCGCACAGCGGCGCTAGGCAGCGAGGATGCGGCGGTAGCAGGGGAAAGACGTCGCGAGCACAACGGGAGACAGGAGAGGATGGGGAAGAAGGAGGTGTTAGGGAAGGGGAGACGAGGCGAGCCTACGACCGGCAGACAGCGTGATCAACATGCGCTGAGGCGGCAGGAGGTGGAAGTGAGGAGGAAGGGGAAAACTGGGGCTCACCAGTTAGGGCGCAGCGAGGAGGACACGGTGGCATCGGTGTGATCGACGGCGGCGGCGGCACGGCCAGATAGCGACGACGACGTAGGGCGCACGTGCGTTCTCGGCGGCACGCGGCAAAAAAACGAAGGGAGAGAGGAGGGAGGGGAAAATGCTCACCGATGACGGAGCGGCGAGGTGAGAAAGTCGCCCCGCGGTGGCGAAGACCGATGCCGACGCTTGGTGGAGGAGATCAGCACGAGGACGACAAATACGGCGTGGCCGTTGCACCGGCCAGGGAAGGAGGGGCACGGGCGCAGGCGGAGCGGTGCTTGCTAGCGACGAGGGGACGGCGACGGTGACGTCGACCGGCACGGGCGGAGGCGGGAGAGGCGACGATGCTGGCCAGCGGCTGTGGCATGGGTGTGCGACGGCCAGTGCAGAGGCAGCCCGGCAGCGATGGGCTCGCAGGCCGGCGGCGTGGCTCGGCGTGGGAGGAGGAAAAATCTGCAGCGACGAATGGAGAGGAATTTAAATAAGAGGGGAGGATGGGGCCGATTTGGAAAGGGGGAGGATACATGGAAAGGAGAGATTTAGGCTCAATTAGGGGCGTGATTGGGGGAGGGATTTGTGGCGGAATTGGTGGCAGGATTTGTGGCAGCGATTGCGCGCATGCGGCCAATGGACGCAGACACGGCGCGGGCAGAGCAGCAGCGCGGCGGGATGCGCACGCGTGAGGGCGCGGCGTGGCCGGCACAGACGAGCGTAGGCGGAGGCCAAGCGGAGCGTGTCGGCCGGTGGCGCAGCATGGCGCGACGGCGAGCAGCGAGGCATCGGCGTGGTGAGGTACGGGACCGGCCGGGAATGCAGTGCGGCATGGGGAAGCGGCAGCGAGGGGCAGCGCTGGTTTTTTTTTGGAAAGTAGGGGAAACATGGAAAGCGATGATTTAGGCAAGGTTTGGCGAAAGTGATTGGTGGGGCCGTGATTGTGCGCGTGATTTGTGGCGGAATTTAAGGGATTGATGGTGGAGATCACGGGATGCGAGCACACGGGATGCGTGCCGACGATTTCGGGCGTGGGCAGGGACGCGGCGAGTAGCGAGGAATCGCCCGTGCGATGACGTGATGCGGGTAAACGGGTGGCACAGCTGCGCGGGGTGGCGACATCTCGAGAAAGCGCGAACAGAACATGTATTCGCAAAACAGAACCAAAACGTGTACGAATCAGAGATTCACACGACAAATTAGAACCGTGACGCGAACCTCTGCATTGTTAGCGGAATGACGACAGGAGTTAGCGACCCATTAAATCGAGATTTAACGATTCGCTATAAACAAAGAAAGTACGGATAAACTAGGAATCCATCCCCTGTAAAAAGGAAATGATTAAGTCTCAATGGAATAGGAAATAGTCGTAATATGTGGGGATTAATTTTTGGCATGAGGGAGAGAGATTTGTGCGCTCATCAGGGAGGAAAAATATGTGCGACAGAGAGGGGGAAGGGAAAGTCGCACAGAGGGGAGGGAAGAAGGGGAGTTCGGCCAGGGGGATTGGGGAGGGAGGCATGCCGCAGGTGGAGGAGAAGGAAAGAAGAAAAGAAAGGAAAGGGGAAAAAGAGAAAGAAGGAAAGGGAAAAAAAGGAAAGGAAAAAGAAGGAAAGGGAAAAAGGAAAAAGAAAGGAGGGAAAAAGGGGAAAAGGAAATCAAAGAAATTACCTCCAATTTTGCAGATTTGTATTTAATTTATTTAAGCAAATTTTATTCTCTAAAATTCAAATTTAAATCCTATTAATAATTTAAAATGCTTTCGGGACATTTTAGAATATCCGAAAAGCTTCTAATTAATTTAATTAATTTACACTGGGTTTACTCTTGAACTTTAATTAACAATTTTTCTTTAATGCATTATTTAATTATTTCTTAGCTAGGGTAAAACTCTGGTCGTAACACCCTTAATCTGTAGCCGAGGATTAACCGAAGCCATGTTATTCAGGCCGGTTAGCATAACTACATCCATGCGGGTGGGGGTAAGTGTCACGCCCAGAAAATACTCACACGAATTTCTGAACTTAATTGTGTATTAAAATCCCTGTCCAGGATCAGACAGGGTACACAAAAAGACAATGTTGATTACATAACCATTGTTCTTAGGAACAACTGAAAAGAACACTTAATCTAACGAAAATGTAGCGGAAAGAAAAGTAGACTAGCTCCAGCGGGTACGGCTCCAGTCCATAGGCAAAGCTTCGACGGTAGACCAGCTCCCTCCTGAGAGTCACCTCCATCGGACACAACTTCTAGCTCTGGAGGGGGAAATTGAGCAAGGCTGAGTACAAACCACCGTACTCAACAAGTAACACGGAAAAGAGGGTAATACATGATGCACAGGGATCATCAAGGACAAGCTAGGGTTAGCTGCAATAAAGCAGCAGTTAAAACAAATAACAGAGGTTAAAATGAATAAAGGTAATTGAATAAATTAAAGGATAAGTAAATAATTGTAAAATACCACAACAGTGTCCAACGTTACGCCACGTTGCAACAGGCCCAACCACTACTCAACGTTACACCACGTGGCAGTAGTCCCGAGTGAAACCAGTTTACCCAAGTTATTAAAGGTTCACTAATCACGGTGAAGCTGGGAGTTCGCCCGTGACCGTGGGCACGGCTATTCGAATAGGTTATACTCTGATCCGAGGTGTACTACTGTACCCACAAGACACGACTCCACTACACTTGAACGTGCGTCGACATACCACCGTGGCATACCGGAAAGGAGACCGTGATAGGACCCATCACGTAACCCTCCCTATTTAATTGCACCGCACTTCAGGTTTCACCCTCTCCTTTACACCATGTCGGGCAGTCCCCTCTTGTGCCTTGGTAGATCTAGAAGCAGCAGAGGCTTTCGTTACACCATGATTGCCTGTCCATACTCCATCACGCCTACCCTTGCCTGGGTACGTCAAATAGTTCGAAGCCATGCTCCAAATCCCACCTTACCCATTTCGGCATGTGGTTAGCACTAAATTACTTCCAGGGTTTCCCGTGAACCGGTCCTTAATTGCCATGGGTGCGACTCTCAAAACCATGCACCCACAGCCCACCATTAGCAATATTTTAGTTGACATTAGCCCGAACCAGGTAATGAATCATTATTACAACTATTCAGAACTAAGCATGATTAAATGTGATCCCATGAGCTACTTGTTCTAAGCACGGCTAAGCATTGACCTAGGCCTAACTCTAATCATGTTACCCTTGGTCTAGCATAAATAAAGTTGGATAATCAATGTCATAATAATAAGGATTACCCGAAAAATAAATACAGTAAATATGCATAAACAATGCATATTTGAATAAACAAAGCAGGGAATTTGCAATAATAGGTTCAATATGATCAAAGATGAGTGCCACTTGCCATGCTCTGGTCCCTGGGGTACTTCGGCGACGATCTCGAAGTAAACTGGCTCTTCGGCGGGGTTCGAATCTAAGCGACAAAGCACAAAAATAAATAAAACAGGCACAAACTCTACTGAAATAGTGAAAGAAAGTATTTTTAATGGATTCTTGACAATTTTATGAATTTAATGAAATTTGAATGGACCTAAACGGAGACTAAATGAATTACTTATGAATTTTAGAAGTTTTCTAGTTTTTTAACTAAACAGAAAAGTCCTAAATCAATTATTGCGCAATTAATAGGGCTGCTGACGTCAACGAGGAGAGAGGGAGGCGGCGCCGATAGATGGGGTCCACCTGTCGGTGAGGGAGAGGGGGAAGGAGGGGCTGACACGCGGGCCCGGGGAGGACAGAGAGGAAGGGGAGTCTGGCGAGTGGGACCCGCCGGCCGGCGAGAAGGAAACAGAGAGGGGGAGGAGAGCGTGGCCGGCGGCGAACGACCCGAGCGGCGCGGCGGTGGCGCGACCCGACAGTGGCGATGACGGCGGGCACGATGGCGACGACGCAACCGGTGGCAACGATGCGGGACGGAGGCCGGCGGCAGATGCGTAGCACCGCGGCGGCACGACGGGAACGCCGGGCGGCTCGGGGAGGCAACGACGGCGCGACGAGCACGGCGATGCGGTGAACGGTGGCAACGCGGCGGTGACGACGAGGCAATGAGGGTGGCGGGTGATGACGCGACGGCGACGACCGGTGACTCGCGGCGCTCGACGGCGATGACGCGGCGAGGGCACAGCGGCGGTGGTGGAGGCAACACGAGAGGGAGGAGGGGAAGCGCTCACCGGCGGCGACGAAGACGGCGGCGCATTGGCGAGGGCGAGGCGGAGGTGGTGACGGCGTTCCGCGGTGGCGAACGGCGGCGATGCGTGAGATTGCACGCGACGGCGACGGAGGTTGGGGGCGGCGGTGGAACGGGAACGAGTGCGGCGGCGCGTGGCGACCGGGCTTTATGCGGAGGGGGGACCGGCTAGGGCGGAGGCGGTGGTTGGGGAGGAGACCGAGTCGGCGACGAGCCGGATTCGACGGTGGCGGTTGCGGCTGAGGAGTTGGAGTCGGTGGCGGCACGGCGCGGGGTCGGTTCGGCCGGGCGAGGGTGGCGAGGCGGACTTCGGCGGCACGCGGGCGCTAGGCCGAGGCGGTGGCGAGCGAGCTGGGCCGGCGGCTGGCGGCCTAGGCGGAGGGGGAGGCGCGCGGGGAGAGAAGGCTAGCTCGGCTGGGCCGGCCTGGAGGGAGAGGTGGGCCGGCTCGGCTAGGATGGCCCGGGAAGGAAGAGGGGAAAAAGAAAAAGGAAAAAGAAAAAGAGAGAGGAGGAAAATTGGACTTCGGCCCAATTTGAAAAGGAAGGCAAAAAAAGAAGGGAGAAAGGAGGGAAAAAGAAAAGCCCCACTTTTGCCGAATTTTAAATTAATTTGTTTGGCCAAATTTTATACTTCTTCAATTTGAGTTTAAGCCAATTTAATTAAATTAGTTTTTTTAGAGGGATTTTTCCTGAGTTAATTAAGCCAATTATTATTTATGAATTTCCTTTACGAATTTAGGCTTAGGATAAAACTTCGGGTGTGACAAACCTACCCCCCTTAAACGGAATCTCGACCCCGAGATTCGGAGGTGGTGGCAAAGAGGTGCGGATGGGCGGCCTTGAGCTCATCTTCTCTTTCCCATGTCGCTTCTTTTTCTGAGTGTGACTCCACTGAACTCTGCAGAATCTGATCACACAGTTCCAAGTCTTCCTTTCACTAGTTTCTAGAACCCGTGCTGGTTTTTCCACATAAGTCAGATCTTCCTGTAGATCGATGTGCTCGGAGTTGGTCTGTTCTTCAGGCACACGGAGACACTTCTTGAGCTGCGACACATGGAACATGTCATTGATTCCGGCCATGTTATCAGGGAGTTCTAACTGATACGCAACTTCTCCCATGCATTCCACTATTCGGTATGGTCCCATGAAACGTGGTGCCAACTTTCCTTTGGTTTGAAACCGGTGTACTCCTCGCAAAGGTGTGACGCGGAGGTACACATAGTCTCCTGCTTTGAAGGCTAAGTCCCTTCGATGATTATTTGCATAACTTTTCTGTCTGGTTTGGGCCGTTTTCAACCTTTCACGGATTATTCTGACTTTTTCTTCTGCCTGACTTAAAACTTCAGTCCCAAAGACTTGGTTTGATCCTAGAAGAGGGGTGGACGACACTTCCGACCATACAGAGCTTCAAAAGATGCCATCTGCAAACTGGCTTGGTAACTGTTGTTATAGGAGAATTCCGCATACGGTAAATTCTTATCCCATGCTCCGCGAAAGTCAAGAGCGCAAGCTCGGAGCATATCTTCAAGGATCTGGTTTACCCTTTCTGTCTGACCATCTGTCTACGGATAATAAGCTGTACTGAAATTCAGTCGGGTTCCCAATTCTTCCTGCAGCTTCTGCCAAAATTTCGAAGTAAACCGACTTCCTCGGTCAGAAACAATATTTTTAGGTACTCCATGTAGACACATGATCCTAGCCAAGTAAATCTCGGCTAGTCTCTTCTCTGAGTAAGTGGTGTGAACCGGTATAAAATGGGCGACCTTCGTCAATCGATCAACGATTACCCAAATCGAGTCATGACCGGTAGCCGTCCTTGGTAAACCAGTGATGAAATCCATCCCGATTTCTTCCCATTTCCATTCTGGAATCTGAAGGGACTACAACAGTCCTGCTGGCCTTTGGTGTTCTGCTTTGACTCGTTGACAAACATCGCACAAAGTGACATATTCTGCAATTTTTCTCTTCATACTGACCGACCAAAACTTTTTCTTGTGGTCCTGATACATTTTGGTACTTTCGGGATGAATAGAGTACTGGGTTTGATGAGCTTCCTAGAGTATCAACTCCTTTAACTCCTTGTTATCCGGTACGCACAACCTATTTCCCATCCAGATTGTCCCATGTTCATCTTATGAAAAATCACGAGCTTTACCAACTTGCATATTTTTCTTTAGCTCGGCTATCTCCGGATCATTTGCTTGGGATTGACGAACTTGATCCACCAAGGTGGGCTGCGCTTCTAGGGCTGCCACAAAACCTTCTTCGACTATACCCAAATTTAGTCGTTCAAAGTCCTGCTGTAACTGCTCACAAACTTCCATTGATACCGCAGCATTGCAGTAATTCTTCCGGCTTAAAGCATCTGCAACTATATTTGCTTTGCCCGGATGATAATGGATACTTAAATCATAGTCCTTGATCAATTCCAACCATCTTCGCTGGCGGAGGTTCAAATCCGGCTGTGTAAAGATATACTTTAAGCTCTTATGATCCGTATACACTTCACACTTGTTACCAATTAAGTAGTGTCGCTAGATTTTTAGGGCATGCACTACGGCTACTAGTTCCAAATCATGGGTCGGGTAGTTACCCTGATGCGGTCTCAACTGACGAGAGGCATAATGTAACATCCCAGCCCAAGGCTTAATAGGATTTGATAGATACTCATACCAACAAGTTGCAACTTCTTTTCCGGAAGCTTATCTCGAGGGAACTCCAAGGTTAAGTGTGCTTGGCCTGGAGCAATCTTGGTATGGTGACCGACCGGGAAGTCATTTCTCGGGTGCGCATGAGTGAGGACAAAGTGCGCAGAAAAGACATGTGTGTTGGTTGTGTGAGGGAAGTCTTGATGTCCTAGAGCACAGGCCCGACCTAGGGGTTCCTAGGGTTGGGGCGTGACACATAAGCAACCACCTTTCCTTCTTGCATTAGCACACATCCAAGCCCTGATCTGGATGCATCACAGTAAACCTGGAAGTCTTTCGTTTGATCTGGCAAAATCAACACGGGTGACTTTGCTTGAGCTATTCAAAACTCTTATCGCACTGAATTGACCATCTGAACTTCTCTTCCTTTTTCAACAACTATGTCATTGGCTTGGCTAGCTTAGAGAAATTCTCAATGAACCGGCGGTAATAGCCCGCAAGTCTTAAGAAACTCCTGATTTGGGAAACCTTCTTAGGCGGGGTCCACTTTGTTACTGACTCCACAGTGCTAGGGTCCACTGCTACACCTTGAGCATTGATCACATGACTAAGGAACTTCACTTCACGCAGCCAGAAATCACACTTGCTGAACTTGGCATACAACTGGTGTTCTCTTAGCTTCTCTAGCACGATCCGCAAATGTTGCTCGTGCTCTTCTTCTGACTTGGAGTAGATAAGAATGTCATCAATGAAGACAACCACACACTTATCCAGGTATTGCATGAACACCTTATTCATGAGATTCATGAAGAATGCCGGGGCATTAGTAAGTCCAAACGACATTACCGTACATTCATACAAGCCAGCCGTAGCGAGTAGTGAATGCCGTCTTGGACATATCTTCTTCCCGAATTGTCAACTGGTGATACCCTGATGTCAAATCGATCTTGGAGAAAACTTTTGCTCCCTTCAACTGATCAAACAGATCACCAATCCTTGGCGGAGGATACTTATTCTTGATGGTGACATCGTTCAAAGCACGATAGTCTACACACATTCTCTTAGTTTTGTCCTTCTTCTCAACAAAGATAACCAGGGCACCCCAAGGCGAGGTACTCGGTCGAATGTAACCTTTCTGAAGCTGTTCATCCACTTGCTTCTTCACTTCTGCCATCTCGTTGGCTACTATCCTGTAGGGTCTCTTATAGATCGGTGCAGTTCCCAGTACCAAATCGATACGGAACTCGATCTCTCTTTCTGGTGGCATCGTTGTGAGATCATCTGGAAACACCTCCGGATACTCACAAACCACTGGTATGTCTTCCAACTTCTTTTGATCTTTGACCGTTTTCGAGGGTTGCTCTGCAGCTTCCATCTGATTTCGCACTGTAGGTTGATCTCCCATTAACTAGACTCGCTACATGATGTAGGAAATTGGATAGATTAGCAAGCAAAAAGAAGGGACAATCCTTGTCAATGGGTAGCGGCAGGATGGCATAGCCTAGCGGCTCGGCAAGGCCGGCACGCGGCAGGTGGCAGCAAGCGGTGGCGGTATCACACCCAAAAATTTAGACCAATTTCTGACCAATAGCATGTATTAAATCTCAGTCTAGGAATCAGCCCGAGTACACACTATGAGAAATTGAATTCACAGTTTCACATCCTAAAAGCATATAGAAACAATTCTCTATCGAATGCAGTGGAAAAAGAAACAAAACTAATCCATCTAATCTTCAACTGATGAAGATGGTTCCACACCACAGGCATTCTCGACAGTAAACAAACCCTACTCCTGCAAACTAGCTCCTTCCAACTCAAGCTCTGGCTATTGCTCTGGTGGGGGAAAATTAAGCAGGACTGAGTAGAAACCAAAGTACTCAACATGTAGCACCCAAGAGAGCAAGATAATGAATGCAATTAGTAACAAGCAGAGTGTAGGGTTAGTTTGCACAAAGTGGCATTTAGCAAAAAAGGTAAATAAAATAGACTGAATAAAACAAAGTAAATATTGAAAATAATAATCCACTGTCCAACGTTACCCCACATTGCAATAGGTAGAAACTATACTATCCAACGTTACACCACGTTGCGATAGACCAAAACCACTGCCCAATGTTACACATCTCAACGAGTTTGGCAGTTCGCCCCATAATTGCGGGCACCGCTATTCGAATAGATATACTCTGATCAGAGGTGTGCAATTTTACCCGCAAGACATGACTCTCATAGCATTTTACCATGCCCCAACGTATCACCACAATACCTTAGTAAGGAAACCATGATGAGACCTTTCACCTAACCCTCTCTAGACAATCACACCACACTGCATGTTTCGCCCCCTTCTTTACACCAAGTCAGGTAGCCCACTCTTGCACCTAGGTGAATTTGAAAGGAGCATAGACCGTCGAGGGCTCCATCCATACTCCATCACACCCACCCTAGCCTAGGTACATCGAAGAGGGACAAGCTAGACTACGGGTCTCAGCGTTGCCCACTCTGGTTTGTGGTTAGTACGTGTAAGACTTCCAAAATTTCCTGAGAACCAGTCCTTAATTGCTATGGGCATGACTATGAAAACCATGCATCCACAGCCCACCATAAGTAATATTTTAGTTCTCATTAACCCTTACCGGTTAATTCATCATAATCAAGAACTATTAAAGTCTAGCATTAATTAAATAATGACCCATGAGCTAACTAACTAAGCAAGGCTAAGCATTGTATAAGCCTATTTCAAATCAAATTAACCCTAGGATGACAGTAATAATAAACAAGAATCAACGAATAAATAAAGATAATTGCCCAATAGATAAATAAATAAAGTAAAATTACATAAAATAATGCATGTTTGAACTTAAAACGGAGAATTTATAATCATGGGATCAACATGTTCAAGGATGGGGTGCCACTTGCCTTGCTCTGACCCATGAGGAACTTCGGCGATGACTTCGAGAAAAACCGGCTCACTAACGAGCTCATAACCTACGATAAACGGAGCAAACAGGCAAAAACAAGCTATAAAACTACTTAAACAAATAAAAACCTATGTTTAATTGATTCTTGGCATTTTTCTAGATTTAATGAAATTTGAATGGACTAAAACAGAGAATAGATGAATTAGCTATGAATTTTAAAAGTTAACTATGTTTTTAACTAACAGAAAACGTTAAATGCATTTGTTGCACAATAATTAGAGTGCTGTCACGCCCAGAAATTTACACCAATTTCTGAACAATAGCATGTATTAAATCTTGGTCCAGGAGTCAGCTTGAGTACACGCTATGACAAATCGAATACACAGTTCCATGACTTAAAAACAAATAAAAAAATAGTTTATTGAAATGTAGCGGAAAAGAACCAAACTAAAACTCCGACTACCTAATCTTCAGCTAGCGAAGACTTATCCACACCACGGACACTCTCGACGGCAGATGAACCTTCACCCTTCCGAGCGACCTTCTTCTGACTCACTGGCTCTTGGTACTCAACAAGTAACACTCGGAAAAGGAGAATAATTGAATGCATTTGGATATCAAGGATATGCTAACATTAGTTTGCACAAAGCGGCATTTATTTAGCAAGACAATAGATAAAATAGACCGAATAAAAAGTCAAGTAAATATTTAAAATACACATCCACTGTCCAACATTACACCACATTGCAATAGGTCCAAACCACTATCCAACGTGAAACCACGTAGCGATAGGGTCAACCCTCTGTCCAACATTACACCATGTTGCGACAGACCCAAACCACTGCCCATCGTTACACCACATTGCGGCAGGGTCAAACCAGTTCCAAATTCATGAGGTTATTAAAAGTTTGACTAATCCCAGCGAATCTGTCAGTTCACCCCTTAACCATAGGCACGCTATTCAAATAGTTTTTGTCAACGATTGATGTCACCAATAAACTTATAGGGTGGCAATTAGGCTCAGAACTCGATGGTTAGGATGAAGCAGAAGGCAATTTACCCAGGTTCAAGCTTTCGGCTATGCAAGATAATACATTAATCCTGCTTGGCGATGGTATTGAATAACTGTGGAACCATCCCCTGGTGAGGTGCCCCGTACCCCCTTATATAGTGGGGGGATGTTGACGCTGAAAGTAATATTCAACGGTCACACACGTCAACCTGAGAATCAATCTTAGACTACTCCAGTGCAGGACCTAATAAATAGAAATACTGGACGTGCCAGTCAGTTCGATCCGGTAACTAAAAAGATATAACATGCAAAGCAGTTAACCCTGAAATCGCTATCGGTCGGGTAGCCGCTACCGTCCCAGTGTCAAGCCCAGAAATTCCTCACATGAATTTCTGAACTTAATTGTGTATTAAATCCCTGTCCAGGACCAGCCAGGGTACACAAAAAGACAATGTTGATTACATAACCAGCGTTCTTAGAAACAACTGAAAATTACACTTATTCTAACGGAAATGCAGCGGAAAGGAAAAGGTCGACTAGCTCCAGCGGGTACGGCTCCAGTCCACAGGCAACGCTTTGACGGCGGAATAGCTCACTCCTGAGAGGCACCTCCATCGGACTCGACTTCAAGCTCTAGGGTGGGAAAGTTAAGCAAGGCTGAGTACAAACCACCGTACTCAACAAGTAACACGGACAAGGGGGAAATAAATGATGCATAGGGATTCACAAGGACAGGCTAAGGTTAGTTGCAATAAAGCAGCAGTTAAACAAATAACAGAGATTAAAAAGAAATACAGGTAATTAAATACAGTAAAGGATAAGTAAATGACAGTTGTAAAGTACCACAACACTGTCCAACGTTACACCACGTTGCAAGAGGCCCAACCACTACTCAACGTTACACCACGTTGCAGTAGTCCCGAGTGAGAAACCAATTACCCAAGTTATTAAAGGTTCACTAATCACAGTGAAGCTGGGAGCTCGCCCGTAACCGTGGGCACGGCTATTCGAATAGTTTATACTCTGATCAGAGGTGTACTACTGTACCCACAAGACACGACTCCACTACACTTGAACGTGTGCTGACATACCACCATGGTATACCGGAAAGGAGACCGTGATAGGACCCGTTACACAACCCTCCCTATTTAATCGTACCACACTTCAGGTTTCACCCCCTCCTTTACACCAAGTCGGGCAGTCCCCTCTTGTGCCTTGGCAGATCCGGAAGCAGCAGAGGATTTCGTTACACCACGATTGCCCGTCCATACTCCATAACGCCTACCCTTGCCACGGTACGTCAAATAGTTCGAAGTCATGCTTCAAATCCCACCTTACCCATTTCGACATGTGGTTAGCACTTAATTACTTCCAGGGTTTCCCGTGAACCGGTCCTAAATTACCATGGGTGCGACTCTCAAAACCATGCACCCACAGCCGACCATTATCAATATTTTAGTTGACATTAACCCGAACCGGGTAATGAATCATTATCTCAGCTATTCAGAACTAAGCATGATTAATTGTGATCCCATGAGCTATTTGTTCTAAGCACGGCTAAGCATTAACCTAAGCCTAACTCTAATCAATTTACCCCTGGTCCAGCATGGATAAAGTTGGATAAACAGCGGCATAATAATAAGGTTTACCCGAAGAAAATAAATACAGTAAATACTTTAATCAAAACAATGCATATTTGAATTAATAAAGCGGGGGATTTGCAACAATGGGTACAATATGATCAAAAATGAGTGTCACTTGCCTTGCTCTGGCCCTTGGGGAACTTCGGCGACGAACTCGAAGTAAACCGGCTCTTCGGCGGGGTCCGAATCTAAGCGACAAAGCACAAAAATAAATAAAACAGGCACAAACTCTACTGAAACAGCAAAAGAAACTATTTTTAATGGATTCTTGACAATTTTATGAATTTAATGAAATTTGAATGGACCTAAACAGAGACTAGATGAATTACTTATGAATTTTAGAAGTTTTCTGGGTTTTTAACTAAACAGAAAAGTCCTAAATCAATTATTGCGCAATTAATGGGGCTGCTGACGTCAGCGAGGAGAGAGGAGGCTGACGGCTGACAGGTGGGGACCACCTGTCGGTGAGAGAGAGGGGGAGGGAGAGACTGACACGCGGGCCTGGGGAGGAGAGAGAGGAAGGGAGGGCGCGGTGTGACTCACGAGTGGGGCCCACTCGTCAGTGAGGCTGGAACAGAGAGGAGGGGAGAACGTGGCCGGCGGCAGGAGCGACGGGCGGCGCGGCGGCGGCGGTGCACGGCGACGGCGCGACGGCGACAACGGCGGCAGCGCATGGCGCGGGACCGAGCGTGGGTGCACGGCGACGACGTCACGACGGCGACGACCGGCGACAAGCGCGGGTGCGGACGAGCGCGGGCGGCGGCAGCTAGACGACGGCGTCGCGAAGTCGACGACGACCATAGCGAGTGGCGGCGTGGAGCAGCTTTGCACGCATCTGGTGACGGCGTGCGGCACGGCGGCGGTCGGCCGGGAAGGGGGAGAGAGAGGGGAGAAGGAAGGGGATTCTCACCGGCGGCGGCGAACACGCGGGCGAGTCGGCGAGATCGAGGCGAAGGTGGCGACGCGGGTAGGAGCGGAAGATCGGCGGTGGCGACGAAGATCGATCGGTGACGGTGAGGAGACCGGGCGCGACGGCGACCGGGCGGCGAAGGAATGCGCAGCGCTGGGGAGACTCCCTGGTCGGCGACAGCGAGGCGGAGGCGGTGACGCAGCTGGACGACAACGACCGGCGTCCGGCGATAGCGCGGCGACGACTCGAGCGGAGGCGGAAAGTGGGCGACGGCGCGCGGCGGCTCGGGATTTATAGAGTGACGGCGCCGGCTAGGGCGGGCGGAGGTTGGAGACCGAGTCGGGCACGACGCGGTCTCGGCGGCGACCGTTGCGGCGGCGGCGTGGACTCGGACTCGGCGCGACGGGATGCGGCGCGGGCTGGCGCGGAGGCGGGGTTTCGGTCGCTGATAGGTGGGCCCCACCTGTCAGTGGTACGAGGGAGGAGGGAGCGGCGACGGACTTCGCGGCGCGGGCGAACGAGCGAGCTGGGCCGAGGCAGCGGCCCAGGCGGGGGCGCGCGCGGGGAGGAGACCGGAGCCGGTCGGCGGGGCCGGGCGAGGGGAAATGGGCCGGCTCGGCTGGGCCGGCCCGGGAAGGAAGGAGAAGAAAAAGTAAAAAGGAAAAAGAAAAGGAAGGGAGGAAAATTGGACTTCGGCCCAATTTGAGAAGGAAGGAAAAAGAAAGGAAAAAGGAGGGAAAAAGGAAAACCCCACATTTGCCGAATTTTAAATTAATTTGTTTGATCAAATTTTATACTTCTGCAATTTGAATTTAAATCCAGTTAGTCGATTTGCGAGCCTCGATTTGAATAAATTAAGTTCTTTTAAAGGGATTCTTCCTGAGCTAATTAAGCCAATTGTTATTTACGAATTCCTTTTTACGATTTAAGGCTTAGGACAAAACTCCGGGTGTGACACCCAGGGCCCTAGCCGATAGATTAGACGATCGGCTTTATAGGAATTTTGTGATAAATGTTTTAAATATGCCCAATCGGCTGAGTTAGAAGCAGGATAAATACCGAATAAACCAACCAGCCAATTAATCTTAAAAGATCGGACCGAACCGAGACAATCTTAAGATTAATCAGCCGATCGGACCGCTTCAACATTTATCGTATGTGAAATCATCAGCCGATATGGTGCTAAATATATAATTACATGTAAACTTGACTGCTATAATAATTGTCAACATAAAACAATAACAACCAAGATCACACGTGCCCAACCTAGATCTAGAAGATCGAACCCAATCGAGACAGTACAGATCTAAACATAGCTGTCACGCCCAGAAATTCCTCACACGAATTTTTGAACTTAATTGTGTAATAAATCCCTGTCCAGGACCAGCCAGGGTACACAAAAAGACAATGTTGATTACATAACCATCGTTTTTAGAAACAACTGAAAATTTACACTTATTCTAGCGGAAATGCAGCGGAAAGAAAAAAGGTAGACCAGCTCCAGCGGGTACGGCTCCAGTCCGCAGGCAACGCTTCGACGGCGGAACAGCTCACTCCTGAGAGGCACCTCCATCGGACTCGACTTCTAGCTCTGGGGTGGGAAAGTTAAGCAAGGCTGAGTACAAACCACCGTACTCAACAAGTAACACGGACAAGGGGGAAAAATGAATGATGCATAGGGATTAACAGGGACAGGCTAGGGTTAGTTGCAATAAAGCAGCAGTTAAACAAATAACAGAGATTAAAAGAATAAAGGTAATAGAATACATTAAAGCATAAGTAAATAACAGTTGTAAAATACCACAACACTGTCCAACGTTACACCACGTTGCAACAGGCCCAACCATTACTCAACGTTACACCACGTTGCAGTAGTCCCGAGTGAGAAACCAATTACTCAAGTTATTAAAGGTTCACTAATCACAGTGAGGCTGGGAGCTCGCCCGTAACCGTGGGCACGGCTATTCAAATAGTTTATACTCTGATCAGAGGTGTACTACTGTACCCACAAGACACGACTCCACTACACTTGAACGTGCGCCGACATACCACCATGGTATACCAGAAAGGAGACCGTGATAGGACCCGTTACACAACCCTCCCAATTTAATCGTACTACACTTCAGGTTTCACCCCCTCCTGTACACCAAGTCGGGTAGTCCCCTCTTATGCCTTGGCACATCCGGAAGCAGCAGAGGCTTTCGTTACACCACGATTGCCTGTCCATACTCCATCACGCCTACCCTTGCCACGGTACGTCAAATAGTTCGAAGTCATGCTTCAAATCCCACCTTACCCATTTCGGCATGTGGTTAGCACTTAATTACTTCCAGGGTTTCCCGTGAACCGGTCCTTAATTGCCATGGGTGTGACTCTCAAAACCATGCACCCACAACCCACCATTATCAATATTTTAGTTGGCAGTAACCCGAACCGGGTAATGAAACAATATCTCACCTATTCAGAACTAAGCATTATTAATTGTGATCCCGATGAGCTATTTGTTCTAAGCACGGCTAAGCATTAACCTAAGCCTAACTCTAATCAAGTTACCCCTGGTCCATCAACGAATAAAGTTGGATAAACAACGGCATAATAATAAGGTTTACCCGGAAAATATCATACAGTAAATACTTTAATTAAAGCAATGCATATTTGAGTTAATAAAGCGGGAAATTTGCAATAATGGGTTCAATATGATCAAGGATGAGTGTCACTTGCCTTGCTCTGGCCCTTGGGGAACTTCGGCGACGAACTCGAAGTAAACCGGCTCTTCGGCGGGGTCCGAATCTAAGCGACAAAGCACAAAAATAAATAAAACAGGCACAAACTCTACTGAAATAGCAAAAGAAAGTATTTTTAATGGATTCTTGACAATTTTATGAATTTAATGATATTTGAATGGACCTAAACGGAGACAAGATGAATTACTTATGAATTTTAGAAGTTTTCTGGGTTTTTAGCTAAACAGAAAAGTCCTAAATCAATTATTGCGCAATTAATGGGGCTGCTGGCGTCAGCGAGGAGAGAGTAGGCTGACGGCTGACAGGTGGGGACCACCTGTCGGTGAGAGAGAGGGGGAGGGAGAGACTGACACGCGGGCCCGGGGAGGAGAGAGAGGAAGGGAGGGCGCGGTGGCGACTGACGAGTGGGGCCCGCTCGTCAGCGAGGCTGGAAGAGAGAGGAGGGGAGCGCGTGGCCGGCGGCGGGAGCGGCGGGCGGCGTGGCGGCGGCGGCGCACGGCGACGGCGACGACGGCGATGACCGGCGTCCGGCGGCAGCGCGTGGCACGGGACCGAGCGCGGGTGCACGGCGACGACGGCACGACGGCAACGACCGGCGACGAGCGCGGGTGCGGACGGGCGCGGGCGGCGGCGGCTTGACGACGGCGTCGCGAAGGCGACAACGACCGCAGCGAGTGGCGGCGAGGACGAGCTCCGCACCTGTCCGGCGACGGCGTGCGGCTCGGCGACGCTCGGCCGGGAAGGGGGAGAGAGAGGGGAGGAGGAAGGGGACTCTCACCAGCGGCGGCGAACACGCGGGCGAGTCGGCGAGATCGAGGCGGAGGTGGTGACGCGGGTAGGAGCGGGAGATCGGTGGGCGACGGTGAGGAGACCGGACGCGGCGGCGACCGGGCGGCGAAGGAGCGCGCGGTGCTGGGGAGGCTCCCTGGCGGCGACGAGGGCGGCAGCAGGTCGGCAACAGCGAGGCGGAGGTGGTGACGCAGCTGGACGGCGACGACCGGCGGCTGGCGGCGAGATCTACTGGCGGCGGCGAACGACGACAGCGCGGCGGTGGCTCGGGCGGAGGCGGAAAGTGGGCGACGGCGCGCGGCGGCTCGGGATTTATAGGGTGGCGGCGCCGGCTAGGGCGGGCGGAGGTTGGAGACCGTGTCGGGCGCGACGCGGTCTCGGCGGCGGCCATTGCAGCGGCGGCGGTTGCGGCGGCGGCACGGACTCGGACTCAGCCCGGCGCGGTGCGGCGCGGCGCGGGGAGGCGGTCGCTGACAGGTGGGCCCCACCTGTCAGTGGCGCGAGGGAGGAGGGAGGCGGCGCGGACTCGCGGTGTGGGCAAGCGGGCGAGCTGGGCCGGGCGGCAGCCCAGGCGGGGCGCGCGCGGGCGGGGGAAGAGACCGGAGCCGTCGGCTAGGCCGGCCGAGGGGAAATGGGCCGGCTCGGCTGGGCCGGCCCGGGAAGGAAGGAAAAAAATAAAAAGGAAAAAGAAAAGGAAGGGAGGAAAATTGGACTTCGGCCCAATTTGAGAAGGAAGGGAAAAAGAAAGGAAAAAGGAGGGAAAAAGGAAAACCCCAGTTTTGCCGAATTTTAAATTAATTTGTTTGGCCAAATTTTATACTTCTGCAATTTGAATTTAAATCTAGTTAGTCGATTTGCGAGCCTCAATTTAAATTAATTAAGTTCTTTCAAAGGGATTCTTGCTGAGTTAGTTAAGCCAATTGTTATTTACGGATTTCTTTTTACGATTTAAGGCTTAGGACAAAACTCCGGGTGTGACAATAGCCACGCATAACGTCAGATGAATATTATAGCATGCGTAATGAGATGACAAACCAGCGTAATCTATCAACGAATGTATTAAATTCGACCGATCGGATAGGTTTCTGTAGACAGATCGTACCAAACATACATAGATCAGACTGTCACACCCGGAGTTTTGTCCTAAGCCTCAAATCGTAAAAGAAATCCGTAAATAACAATCGGCTTAATTAACTCAGGCAGAATCCCTCTAAAAGAACCTAATTTAATTAATTCGAGGCTCCCAAATCGACTAACTGGATTTAAATTCAAATTGCAGAAGTATAAAATTTGGCCAAACAAATTAATTTAAAACTTGGCAAAAATGGGGTTTTCCTTTTTCCCTCCTTTTTCCTTTCTTTTTCCCTTCCTTCTCAAATTGGGCCGAAGTCCAATTTTCCTCCCTTCCTTTTCTTTTTCCTTTTTTCTTTTTCCTCTCCTCCTTCCCGGGCCAGCCCAGCCAAGCCGGCCCATCTTCCCGCTCGGCCGGCCCAGCCGACCGGCCTTCTCCCGCGCGCGGGCTGCCCTCCCCCGCCTGGGCCGCCACCCGGCCCAGCTCCCGCGCCACGCTCGCCCGCGAGTCCGCGCCGCCTCCCTCCTCCCTCGCGCCACTGACAGGTGGGGCCCACCTGTCAGGGACCGAGTCCCGCCAGCCCGCGCGCCCGCGCCGAGTCCGAGTCCGCGCCGCCGCCGCAACCGCCGCGGCCGAGACCGCGTCGTGCCCGACCCGGTCTCCAACCTCCGCCCCGCCCTAGCCGGCTCTGCCACCCTATCAATTCCGAGCCGCCGCGCGCCGTCGCCCACTTTTCCTCTCCGCCCGAGTCGCTGTCGCGCCGTCGCTGTTCGCCGCCGCCATTCAATCTCGCTGCCGTCCGCCCGTCGTCGCCGTCCAGCCGCATCATCACCTCCGCCTCGTCGTCGCCGACTTGTTGCCGCCCCGTCATCGCCGGTGAACATCCCCCAGCGCTGCGCATTCCTTCGTCGTCCGGTCGCCGCCGCGTCCGACCTCCTCACCGTCGCCAACCGATCTCCGCCGCCACCGCCGAGCTTCCGCTCCTACCCGCGTCGCCACCTGCGCTTCGATCTCGCTGACTCGTCCGCACGGTCGCCGCCGCCGGTGAGAGTCCCCTTCCTCCTCCCCTCTCTCTCTTCCTTCCTAGCCGACCGCCGCCGAGCCGCACGCCATCGCCGGATGTGTGCGGAGCTCGTCCTCGCCACCACCCGCTGCTGTCGTCGTCGCCTTCGCGACGCCGTCGTCAAGCCGCCGGCACCCGCGCCCGTCCGCGTCCGTGCTCGTCGCCTGGTCATCGTCGTCGCGCTAGTCCGTCGCCGCCGCCTTGCTCGGTTGGGCCGCGTGCCGTCTCGGTTGTCCGCCGCGCGCCGTCGCCGGTCGCCGGTCGTCGCCGTCACGCCGTCGTCGCTGTCGCGCAATCGTCGCCGTGCCGTGCACCGTCGCCATGCGTCGCCGCTGTTGCCGCCGCCCGCTCCCGCCACCGGCCGCGCTCACCTCCCCCTCTCTGTTTCCCCCCCCCCTCGCTGACGAGCAGGCCCCACTCGTCAGCCGACCGCTTTCCCCTACCTTCTTCTCTCTCCTCCCCGGGCCCGCGTGTCAGTCTCTCCCTCCCCATCTCCCTCACCGACAGGTGGTCCCCACCTGTCAGCCGTCAGCGCTCCTCTCTCCTCGCTGATGTCAGCAGCCCCATTAATTGCGCAATAATTGATTTAGGACTTTTCTGTTTAGCTAAAAAACCCAGAAAACTTCTAAAATTCATAAGTAATTCATCTAGTCTCTGTTTAGGTCTATTCAAATTTCATTAAATTCATAAAATTGTCAAGAATCCATTAAAAATACTTTCTTTTGCTGTTTCAGTAGAGTTTGTGCCTGTTTTATTTATTTTTGTGCTTTGTCGCTTAGATTCGGACCCCGCCGAAGAGCCGGTTTACTTCGAGATCGTCACCGAAGTTCCCCAGGAACCAGAGCAAGGCAAGTGACACTCATCTTTGATCATATTGAACCCAGTATTGCAAATTCCCTGCTTTGTTTATTCAAATATGCATTGTTTTAATTAAAGTATTTACTGTATTTAATTACCTGTACTCTTTTTAATCTCTGTTATTTGTTTAACTGCTGCTTTATTGCAACTAACCTTAAGCCTATCCTTGTTAATCCCTTTGCATCATTTATTTCTCCCTTGTCCGTGTTACTTGTTGAGTACGGTGGTTTGTACTCAGCCTTGCTTAACTTTCCCCACCAGAGCTAGAAGTTGAGTCCGATGGAGGTGTCTCTCAGGAGTGAGCTGATTCGCCGTCGAAGCTTTGCTTGTGGACTGGAGCCGTACCCGCTGGAGCTAGTCTACCTTTTTCTTTCCGCTGCATTTCTGCTAGAATAAGTGTAATTTTCAGTTGTTTTTAAGAACGATGGTTATGTAATCAACATTGTCTTTTTGTTTACCCTGGCTGGTCCTGGCCTGGGATTTAATACACAATTAAGTTCAGAAATTTGTGTGAGGAATTTCTGGGCGTGACACAGACCTAACCGAGACAATATGCAATCTAGCACGATATGACCATAGAAACATGAAGATCAATGAGATTAACAAACAAATCAATAGATTACTCAAGATAATGCTGGCTAGAACTCCAGCGATAAGCCTATATGAGTCCCCGATCCAATCTGACAATGCGGATCCAGCAAACCAGACTGATCGTACCAAACCAAGATAGAACCAGGCCAACTAGAACAACGTTAACAGATTGAAAAAAGGAGTTCATAGAGACTTGAACGAGCACTAATACTACTTCAAGTTAAACTAGATCAAAGCAGTAATAGAAATCAGCCCGCCGATCAACCAAGCAGAAGATCGGACTTAACCGAGACAACTATGTCTTAGTTGATCGACGGGTTTTAATGAACTAGAACTTAAATTGTGAAGCTGACAAACCCCACACCGAATGCTCAACCAAGTCGAAGGTTTTGAGGCGCTGTGCCAAATTGAACTGATCTGCTGATAATTTACATGGACCCCGGGCACACATATTTATAGCCCCGCGTATTAACCAACCTATCCGAATAAGAAACCGCTACTAACTAACTTACATTGTTCGGACTCTAAGTAATACAAGAATCCTAACCAAATTCTAAGACTGAATCCATCTCTAAACCTTGGGTTCGATCGGACTCCAATTCCTATCCGATTCGGACCCCATCCGCTGCAGCCATATCGCGTCCAATTTCCCGCCCCTAGCCGATTCGCTTTCTCTTAGCCGATTCGGTTTTTAGCTGTGTTTCAATTCGTCCCGACGATTTGCTAAAATCTGGCGTTCATACATGCCCCCCAATTTCGGAATAATTCATTATTCTAAAATTCCCTCTTTTGCAACTGATCTCCTCTATCGGCTCTTACTTTAGTAACTGTACAGTCTCAACAGATCCCTTGTTTTAGCACGCTGCGCTAACCGTCATCTTCACTAGCTTGGGTTATAGGCTTCTATTCCTTCTAGACTTAGACACTTCTTGCCATCGCATTGATATCCTTCCTTCTCGAGCTCTCGCGATCTCTGGAGCACACATTTTCCCGCTCCCCATTCGTCATCAATCCACAACGACCTCCGAGACCTGCCTCGACCCCTCACTGAGGAATCACTTCGCCGGTTCGACCACCGTCATGCATGGCTTCCTTGAGCACCTCCCCGTTGGCGGACGCTGCCATCTTCGAAATCCCTGAGGTAACCCTCTTATTCCTTCTCTTCCCACTGTACCACAGTTTCCATCCGTACGCCTTTGTTTTAGCCCTTCTATTTATAACCTAGGGTTTACTGTTTATCTTTGGCCTTTACTCCATCCCAACCTATTAGCCGATCATATTATCATCAAAATTGGCCTCTTTAATTCTTCAATATACTCACAGAAACCCTTCTGTTTTTTCTTCTTCCTATCCCAGAATCAGAAATCACAGATCCTCATCTCCTGCCCCAATGCCCTTTCTTCTTTCTTGGGCCATTGGGAAACCCTGATCCAACCGATATCATTTGCTCAGAAGCCCTTAGAATCCCCTTCAAGAATGCCTATCTCAACACCTCACATTGGACCCAATCTTTTAGCTCCTTTCCATCTCCTCTATCCGGCTAGAGGAACTGGCATAATAGAGTCTATAAAGCCAATGGGACTCAATGGGAAGAACTAGAGATAAGACACTGTATCGGCCTTTATCAGAGACGGAGAAAGACGAGGCTTTGCTGACTGGAGCCTACTACTTTTGGCCTGATGCACTGAACGCGTTCCTCTTCGGGCACGGGCCGATGACCCCCACACTAATGGACGTGGTCATGCTCACCGGCCTCAATATTACCACCACCAGCAACCCCTACAGACTTAGGCACAACTTTCAACATCGGCTGCAGATGAATGGAGCTGGTGGATGGAGCAAATACATCGAGAGCCATTGAAAACCAAGCGGGTCAGTTGATCACCGAGAGCACAGCGCATTCCTCAACCTATGGCTTGAATGGTTTGTATTCTGTGGTCAGACTCTCGGGACCACTACTAATATGGAATGCTTGGCAGCACACCTAGCCGATGGCAACATCCTTCTTTTAGGCCGATTTTACTAGGTGCAGTATATCAGATGCTACACCAAGTTTCCTCGAAGCTCTCGGCTGGGCAACCTGTTGAGCATGTGGCTGGCCCATGGTGGTTTCTGCAACATTGGCTGAGGTTGTATTTTCCAAAGTTTTAGAACTCTCGCCTCTCACCAAATGCAGATTCCCATGAGACTATCAAGAATCAGAGTCCCTGTCACCCGAAGATGCATGTCATTTGGAGAAGCTCTCTCTTCCTTCCCTGGCGACCGAATATCTTCTATTCGATTAGCCCACATCTTCAGCATTTGTTACCTGGGTTGCGATTGGAATGGTTGCACTTGGTTTACCTACAACGGTTCTACTGAGTTTGAGGTCCCAAGCACTCTGGTTCTCAGAGAAGTCTTCTCACGCAAGTGTTTCTGGGAAACATTTATGACTGCTGCCACACCCTGTTTACTCCCAGTGATCTTTCATATGGGCAGACTGGCCAAGTCTTCGTATGAGTTCTACGTCACGCCCTGAGTTTTACCCAAGCCAAGAATTAATTAAATAATACATTAAAAATAATTTGTTAATTAAAGTTTAAGAGAAAACCCTATGTAAATTAATTT